>NC_136487.1:79913906-80266406 GCF_053919585.1 Euprymna scolopes | reverse complement strand
AAATTCGGCAATTATGCCTGTTGACCTTGCCATTTATGTGAAATGTTGCTTCATCAGAAAACAGTAAAATACTCACAAATGCATCATCATTGCAAAGATTTTCATTGGACTGGTTACAAAAAGTTAGCTGTGCATAATAATCCTCTTCTAACAACTGTTGATGTAATTGAATTTTGTAAGCTTTCATATGAATTTTTCCCCGCAGAATCTTATGCACAGTAGACTTTGGCAACCCGAGCTCCAATAATGCCCGTCTTACAGACTTTCTTGGACTTGCAGTAAAGGATTCTTCTATGGAAGCAACACCTTCGTCACTGACACATGGCCTTCCAAACCGTGGTTTATCATGGGCAGAGACTGTCTCTTTAAAATTTTTTATCCATTTAACAATGGTGTTCCTATGAGACGCTTTTTTTATTGTATTCAATTCTAAACTTTATTTGTACAAATTAGTAGTTTACTTTTCCTCAATTGAAGCCATGGTATCAAATTGATTCTGAGAAACAAAATAAAATATTTTTTACTTATCTTTTACTTATCTAAAAATTGTTACGAATTTTGCGGTGAAAAATTATTCAATAACTATACTTAAAACTAGATACATGAAACGTTATAACATTTTTACAGATTATTTTTATCGCAAATATAAATAAAGTTATAAATTTTTTAAAGTGCACACGAACTGTATGGACACCCTTTATAATCTGTAGCTCCATGTACGTTTTACTCCAAGGAAAGCAGTCGTTCACCTTGTTTTTATTTTATTTAATCGTTTAGAATAAGGGTATCATTATAAAAGGTAGGATTTTTCAAGCTTTGCTGATCTAAAAACATTATCAATTAATCTCAATTATTTAATTACTAATATTTTTTCTTGAATTCATATTACTAATTTTTGTTACGCTATGGTCAAGAAACGGTATCAACTATTTCACTATCAATATGACTAAAATTGTGTTCCCAGTTTTGACACAATATTGCTAATCTTTGTTAATCCTTATTATAGATCTAAATTTTTTATCTAATAATCCATTCTGTTTATTTCTTAAAATGTGTTTCTAGTGCAGAATATTAGATTCCAGATTTGCTTGCTAGATTTGAATCATTCGTCACATCTAATTTACATCATTCTTAGCTATTTAACTCTATATTTACGTTGGCCTTACATTTAAGAACCTTTATTTTTCCCAGAATGTTTTTTCGTCTCAGCTACATTTAAGATGTGATAGCAAAAATCTATTCCTGTGAAGACATCACTGTATAGCATCCAGCCTTTTAATTAATATTTCTTCTTTAGAATTCACTATGTAGAAAGCTTCCGGTAAACACAGATTGCACGTTTTTGGTTTCCCAGGTCTATACTTACTACCCTTATCTACTAATGACCATTTCAATTCAAAGTCTTTTTCATTTCTATGAAGTTCCCTGACCCAATCACCTAATGCAGTTGAATTCCACTTGTTTATTTCTTATGTTGATTCTTGTACAATCCTCTTTCCATCATTAACAATTTCTCTATTTGTTTCCTACTCCAGTGCATTTTTGAAATATACAACACGGTTTCTGTATCATTTTCTTAAAGACGCATTCCGTGGCTCCAAGATATACCTTCTTAATAGTATCGGCCTTAATCTCACATTTGTACACTATTTCTGAGGTTAAGCATTTACAACCCCACGGACAATTGCCAGGTATTCTGCAGTTACATTTTCTCTCTGAAACACGTAACTAACCATGATATACACTATTTGTTGTTAGCAACCCATTCTTTGAAGTCTTGGTTTTTGTTAAAATAATATATGAATGCTCAATTATGAAATATGAAAATTTTGTTGCTTACAGTCAAAGTCATCTCTTTTTGGCTTAAAATTTTTTTGTATATGGACGATTACTGAATTATATAAACCCAGTAAAATTTGGAATACTACAAATAAGGATATATATATATATATATATATATATATATATATATATATATAGGGAAACTTAGAATTAAACAATAATTATTCTTTGTTCCGTACAGACTGCAGTGGTTTATGCTTACTTACGCACTCACCAGTGTAGGGGTGACAATTCCTGCCGGCAATAAGATTTAAACCAAGCGATACATCCATATTTTGCTCCATTTCCTAAGCCTAAGAAAGACACTTTTTTCGATTTCTTTAACCCAAATTGTGATTTCAGGTTTTTAGTTAAAATAACGAAATAATAGTGTACATGCTCTATCAAAAAGGCCGGGAAAGTATGCTTCGCCAGTATTCGCATTCGCTATCTATCTATTTTTCTATCTATCTATATATCTCTCTCTCTCTCTCTCTATATATATATATATATATATATATATATAATTATTTACGCTAATAATTATTAAATATGTAGAGACACTAATGTTCAATCCTTCCGGGAATCATCAGTGCAGGGTGTCGCGCTTAACGCCGGTCGATTGATATATATATATATATATATATATATATATATATATATATATATAGAGAGAGAGAGAGAGAGAGAGAGAGATTGTCGTCATAGAAGAGAAGACATGATTGCATTTCCGATTGATGAAACCCTGTTTCTTTTACAGACCATCTAGTAGCTGGTCAGTTGTGTACAAATCCCCAAAACTATAAGAGTCTTCTATCATTACTAAAAGTGACAATGTTCTAACGAGCGAGATCAGAGATGCGTCGTCGTACAACTCATGCTCTCTTCCGATCCAAGTTGTAACAACATGACCATTGCCAGCATTCTAAAGATACAAAACCTGACAGTTCAATATTTGAGGGCCCAATACAACGAAAGTTGTGGTCATTTGGTGTGGTTCAAAGTGAGGACAATATCATGCCACCTCACTTCTTTGAAGTCGGCTTGAAATCAATGCTAAAGTGTACCTGGATGTATATAAGAGTGTGGTGATCCTCTGGTGCGATCAGGTGACCGCTGGTAAACCCTGGGTCCTGGCGTAAGCCCACATATCCAAAGAGACCAGGCTTGGCTTCAGAAAGTGTGTTACGACTTTGTACCCTTCTCTGACTGGAACCCCTCCTCCCTCGACTTTTACCTGTTGGTCTACTTCGTTTAGTCATATATTAAGAACATCACCAACAGGACCTCCAACAGCACCAAAGGCAGCCTGATCGCTGCCATTTGCCGAGTATACGCCGAGATTCTACCGGCGCTTGTGTAAAAGGCATGCATCCAGTTCGGTACACATCTCAAGCGGTGATTGAAGGAGGTAAACATTCAATAGATTTCAGATCTACGAGAAAATCAATTTTTTTCTAAACTGATTTTTTCAATAAAAAATTTAAAATAAAATTTTAGGGCTGTTTTCTTTAGACCGACAAATTTATCGTTCCACACACACACGCACACACACACACATAGACATAATTATATATATATATATATATATATATATATATATATATATATATATATATATATACATATATGTATACGCAAACAAACCAGCGACTATAAATGCCCTTAAATACAATATAGAGGAGGAAATTAGAGCCATAACCCTGAAACATTAAGTGATGTGCTGGACAATGCCTTGCAGAGAGCACAAGAGTGTGAAAATGAAAATGGTGGACATTTGAGTAACATCATTTTTCATAACTAAAATTAGACCCTGTGAAAAACATACCCTAGATTAAGTTGTGTAAATAAAATTAGAATAAGTAGACTATGATATCTTCCTATATCTCAAAAATCACGCAGAGACTCATTTACCTACACATGAAAATTAGTAAGCATTACTTGAATATTGAGGAAGTTAATCAAATGTAAAATCCGTAAGCTTCTTTTGGGACTCTCTCTCTTCTCTCTCTCTCTTTCTCCCTCTCTCTCTCTCTCTCTCTCTCTCTATATATATATATATATATATATATATATATATATATACTCGAAGGTAACCCGGCATTGCCCAATCGTATAATACGCTTAAATATGAAATGTTTCATTAATGCAGATTTTGTATGTATTACTATATTATATTGGAATTTATATATAGAAATAGTTTATAAAGGTTTGTAAGAAATGAAAAATGCGCCACCAACGGGAATTGAAACCAAAATGTTTAGCTTACGATTCACTTTTTACTTTGATATTAATGCCTCACCTATGAAGACATGTTTAAGACTAAAAATTAAAACCTGAACCAATAGCTATTACGTTACGCGTAAATATTCGTAATGCCGTCGTTCGACCTTCACCTGGCAAATCCCATCAATCATCTAACATGCTTTGAAGTGATCTGTCACGTCTACCATTTTAAAGGGGAATTTTTTTCCGAAATAAATAATGGATATTGTCGCAGACATAACAAGTAAGACTTTTGTACCTAATCCAACTGAATAAATATATGTATATATAAACATATATGTATGTACTTATTGATTTGTAAATTGCCACTTGTTCTCGTCTGCTTTCACCAACAACGACTATATCTCATTCCTCGTGATAGTGATAGCCTTCTAAATCTCTACTACTACACACGCACGCACACACACACACACACACACACATATATATATATATATATATATATATATATATCTATATATATATATATATATGCTAATTGGACTTAATGTTAGAACGAAAGATTGTCACAATTCTTGATGTACATACCTGCAATGCAACGTTTATAAGAAACAAACTAGTATATATATTATACTTTTAGCATGTCTGATTAGCATCCAAGCAATACGAAAGATTTTAAATTGGCTTATTACAAAATAAAAGTGAACATAACATTTTCATTTAAATGTGAGTGCAATATTCCTTGTTTAACCGCCAATAAAGATACCATGGACTTCGCTGAAAAAGAAAAAGTACTTACATTAAAAACTTTTTAAAAATAATTTCATAAGAATGTATAAACTTTTTATTTGAATATGTTTTTACCATATTTATTTCGGGACATGTCTTCTTGCAAAAAAAAAAAAAAAAAAAAATGCTGACTTTTTCATCTTAATTCTGAATTACGCGAAACGCAGCCTAGAAATACTTTTAGTGTCGTGTCTTTATCCTCGTGGCGTTTCCAAGATCGACTTAAAAAGCTTTACCATATTTCTATAAAAAGGCATTTTTAATCATACTAGTTTCTTCAAATCGGTCAATCTATCTATCCATCTATATATCTATAAAGGTGAACGTGTCTGTGTGTCTGTCTGTGTGTCTGAGTACATTTTCCTTCGTAATAACTTGTTAATTTTCTGTCTACAGACTCGAAATTTGATATAGAGGTACTGAAATTTGGGAAAATCGATGTGATCGGTTTTTGGCCAGAAAATTGGCTGTTAAGGGGTCAAAGTTCAACGATTTGACCTTTGAAAACTCTACCAAACAACTCCGACAATTTGGGGTCTAAACACTTGAAAATTTAGATATAGGTTCCTTGGATATGGATCTAACTAAATAACTGAATTTGAGCTCGAAACATTACATTTTAAGAGGTCATAATAGGGGGCAAAGTTTTAAAAAATTGACCTTTTTTTTGCTCAGCATACACCTTCAAACTAACGGGCAACGCCAGGCACCAATGCTAGTTTATTTATATAAGAGTACGTTTCTGTGTGTGTGTCTCTCTGTGTGTGTCTGTGTGTGTATCCGTGTGTGTACATTTCCCTACGCAATAAATCTGTCATTTTTCTGTCTATAGACTCGAAATTTGATGTACAGGGTACTGAGATTTGGATTTGGGAAAATCTATGTGATCGGTTTTCAGCCAGAAATTTGGCGATTAAGGGGTCAAAGTTCCGCGATTTGACCTGTGAGAACTTTACCAAACGCCTCCGACAATTTCGGGTCTAAATACTTGAAATGTTAGATATAGATTCCTTGGACATGGATCTAACATAATAATTGATTTGAGCCTAAAACAATAAATTTTAAGGGGTTATAATAAGAGGTCAAAGTTTTAATAAATTGACCTCTGTGGTCTCTACCAAATTACTCAGACAATTTCTGGTCTAAACATTTGAAATTTTACATAAAGGGTATTCAGAGATAGGGCAAGCTTTTTAATTGGTTTGGGTCGAAATTTTTTAGTTACCAATATATAAGTGTATGTATGTATGCATGTCTGCCTAAAACTTTCGACAAAGGCGACGGATTTCAGAAGATCAGTATCATTTTGTAAGTCGACCTTTCATACGACAAATATCGAAAACTTAGATAAAACATTAATATCTTCACCTTCAACTTGACACTTTTTTCGCCGATATTTTTGAAAGTCATCCACCCCTTTCGATTGTCTTACCTTAATTAAAACCTATGTCACTTTCGGTGGTCATAACAGCAAAGTCGTCACGTTTTTTCGCCGTTCTTTTCGCAATTCGGGGTAGGGGTTCGAGTCTGCCTTCCTACTACCACTTTCTTTTTTTTTTTTTTGCCTAACGTACACATCGAAACATCCAGACAACGCTGGGCTGAAATGCTAGTATATATATATATTTAAGTGAACATGTCCGTGTGTGTACATTTCCCTACACAATAACTCTAAGTCTACAGACACGAAATTTTATATACAGGGTACTGAGATTTGGAAAATCTTTGTAATCCGTTTTCGGCCAGAAATTTGGCTGTTAAGGGGTCAAAGTTCCACGATTTGACCTTTGAGAACTCTACCAAACTCCTTCGACAATTTTGGATCTAAACACTTGAAATTTTAGATTTAGGTTTCTTGGACATGGATCTAACTTAATAACTTGATTTGGACCCAAAACAATAAATGTAAAAGGGTCACAATAGAGGTCAAAGTTTAAAAAAATGAGCTCTGCTGTTTCTACCAAATTACTCAGGCAATTTCTGATCTAAACATTTGAAATTTGACATAAAGGGTATTCAGAGATAGGGCAAGCTTTTTAATCAGTTTGATTCGAAATTTTTTAGTCACCAATGTATAAATGTATGTATGCATATATGTTTGCATGTCTGCCTAAAACTTTCGACAGAGACAATGGGTTTATATAATATCAGTATTGAAGTTCGACCTTTGAGACGAAAAATATCGAAAAATTGGCTAAAATCATTACTATCTTCGCCTTCAACTGGGCGCTTTTCTACAGGGTGAAGTCGCTTGTTTCGCCGATATTTTCGAACGTCATCATCTCCTTTCGATTGTCTAGTCTTAATTTAAACCTACGTCACTTTCGGTTTGGCGGTGGTCGTAACAGCAAAGACGCTGGTTTTTTCCCGTTCTTTTGCTCCTTTGCGGTACGGTTCCGAGCCTGCCTTCTTACTACCACTTTTTATTTTTATTTTTTTGCTCAACATACACCTCCAAACACTCGGGCAACGCCGGGCTAAAATGCTAGAGTAATATAAAAAGAGATTTTGGCATGCAGTTTTAGATTTTTTTAGATCAAAATTTATATTATGTATTATTTTGAGTATTTATGGTGCCGTTCTGAGCGTTGTTAATTTTTAAAAATATTTTTTCAGCTAAAGTCCGGACCATCTTCAGAAGCATCGTTTGAAAGTTGGTATCCAGAAGAGGCATGGCGAAGTACATTAAGGGTTGATTACAAGTAACAGTCTTTGAATGATGATGGTTCAACCCTAACCATAAGTCATACATGTCCCTAAATTTACCGTGTATTTATATTCTAATTTATATTTCAAAATAAATGCTTAAGGTCAATATTTTTTTGAGTTTGACCCCTTAACATTTATGGTTTTGGGCTCAAATAAACTTAACAGACAAATTTCTGGCCGACAAATGATTACAAAGATTTTCCCAAATCTCAGTACCATGCATATCAAATTTTGAGTCCGTAGATTTAAAATTGACAGAGTTATTTCGTAGGGAAATGTACACAGACACTCAGACCGACACAGACAGACACAAATACACGTTCACTTATATATATATATATATATATATATATATATATATATATATATATATATATATCGCAATCATAAAAGGAAGACTTAAATTCATGATTAAAACGTTTAAAATATACTCAACGGTAAACTGCATATTCCGTGTGTGTGCATATATATATCTATCTATCTATCTATATATATATATATATATATATATATATATATATATATATATATATATATATATATATATATATACTAGCATTTCCGACCGGCGTTGCCCGGGTGTTTGGATGTGTATGTTGAGCAAATAAAAAGTGGTAGTAGGAAGGCAGGCTCGAACCCGTACCGCAAAGGAAGAAAAGAACGGGGTAAAACGTTTATGCTGTTATGACCACCGCCAAACCGGGCGCGACATATTTTAAAATTAAGGCTATACAATCTAAAGGAGGAGATAACTTTAAAAAACAATCGGCGAAAAAAGTGACCCCCCCCCTGTAGAAAAGTGCCTAGTTGAAGGGGAAGATATTTATATTTTTAGCCAATTTCTTGATATTCGTCGTATGAAAGGTCGACGTTTAAAATGATATTTATCCTGAGAAAATCCGTCGCCTCTATTGAATGTTTAAGGCAGACATAGACTACACATACATACATTTATATATTGGTAACTAAAAATTTTCGATCCAAACTGATGAAAAAGCTTGTCCTATCCCTGAATACCCTTTATGTAAAATTTCAAATATTTAGGCCAGAAATTGTTTCAGATATTTGGAAGAGACCGCAGAGGTAATTTTTTTTATAACTTTGACCCCTATTATGACCCCTTAAAATTTATTGTTTTGGGATCAAATCAAGTTATTAAGTTAGATCCATTCCAGGGAACCTATATCTAAAATTTCAAGTCCGTAGACCCAAAATTGTCGGAGGACTTTGGTAGAGTTCTCAAATGTCAAATCGTGGGACTTTGACCCCTTAATCGCCAAATTTCTGGCCGAAAAACGATCACACAGTTTTTCCCAAATCCCAGTACCCTGTATATCAAATTTCGAGTCTATAGACAGAAAATTGACAGAGTTATTGCGTAGGGAAATGTACACAGACACACACAGGCACGTTCTCTTTTATATATATACAGATAGATATATGCACGTGTAACGTAATAATAATAAAAGTTAATGGGGGGGGGGAACAGAAGTGAAGAAAGAAAAAGGGGGGAGTCAGCTGACCGGTTTCACCCTCGTTTTATCAAAGCTGTATCGAGGGATTTGTTTTGGAGAGAAAAAAGCGAATGGGAATCGAAAATATGTACTAATAAAATAACATTGCGTTACGTAATGTATGGAGAAAAAATGGGAGAAAGCATTTAAATACAGCAACGTTATATTACTCGAAGACCCTAGAGACTAAACGTTTTTAATCATGAATTTAAGCCTTCCCCTCAAAGTGTAACCCCTGAAAGAATCATGATATATATATATATATATATATATATATATATATATATATATATATGATGAGAAAAGAAGTAAACCGTAATCGGATGTTATAAAATAAATAAGTCGATTAAAAAAAAAAAAAACACGAAATGTAATAAAACTCGAAGCGATTTTCGTCAGACAGACATTCCAAGGATATACGTCTGAAAAAAAGCAACATAAATCTTTTTTTTTTTAGAATTTTTGTAATACTAAGTGAAAAGGCATAGGAACGAAAGAAAACAAAAAAAACCTTTAAATGGAATGTGTCCCACCAAATAGTTCAAACTGTAACGGACTGTTTCTCTGCTTATACAAAGTAGGGGGTCTAAAATTGATTGCAAGCGGCTCGAAGACAGACAGGTTCGTCCTCTGTGCAAAACAGAAAAACACTCCAGACAGAATGTAAAAACACAATCCTTTTCATCTACTAAGTGTTGTCCAATAGCTGATTCTACTAATTGCTAACTCCTGGAAAGGGGATGATGATCCCGGATGAAATGAGGTACATGTTGGGCGATTCTAACCTAAAGACGCTGGGTCGTCTTGCCTATATGGACGGCACCACACTGACATTGAAATTTATAAACAATATTGCTTAACTGCGAGATAGACAATACGTCCTAACGAAACTTTGTAACAAGAAAGCAATTCTGAGGGATAAAGCACCAAAATTAGAAGTGACAAGAGACGAAATCTTGTCTCCAATACGTTGGCCTTCAAGGCCAATCCAAAGTAACTTGATGTATAATGGAAATCTAGATGGCCCATATTTGAGTTGCTTATTTACAACTTTGTTGACCAATGGAGGCGTATATCCATTGATAATGAAAATCCTTTTAATATTATCGATTTCCGAATCGATACAAGAAAGAGAGCAAATGGTAAGCGTCTGATGAGTTAAGTTTCTAATAATATTGAGCTTCCTGGTAATAGGGATCATTTCGTGATTTTTTTAATCGACTTATTTATTTTATAAAATTCGATCATTGTTCACTTCTTTCTCGTCATTTTAAAATTTTGCTATTCTAATATATATATATATATATATATGTGTGTGTGTGTGTGTGTATATACATATATATATACATATAGATACATACATATTTAGTAATGTGATTGATAATTATATATATATATACATATATATATATATATGGTAAGTTAAAAAATATATATGGCGATTAAGCTACACTGAATATTTCGCTTTTCATCAACTCTAGGATTATTCAGGCTTATGCGAGAGGTTTTCTCGCGTTTTTATATACGCACCTTCTATTGAGGTTTTTGTTAGCCAATCAGCTTTCTAGTATCCACCGGAGCCTTCCTAATCAGCCAATGAGCAGGCACTTAAAGGAAAAAGGCCCATTTGACTTCCGCTTTACACCCGTTCCTTTGTGTTTGCTATTTATATCTAGTGTCTTTCTTGACCTGTTTTAAATCTAGGTTAATATTTTTTATATTTTAGTTTATATATATATATATATATATATATATATGTGTGTGTGTGTGTGTGTGTGTGTGTGTGTGTGTGCGTGATAGTTTATGTATATGCATGCTTATTTATTCTATTTTTTCTATTGTTATTGTTAGTTTAAAAATTATTTTGTATCTCTATCTCAGAGTAAATTTTATCCTGTGAAAGCAGTTGTTCGTTATTTCTCTCATAGAATTTAATAGATGTTGAGGTTCCTTAAAGTATAGGATATAAAATTTTTCGTGAAGGCATAATCTACATGGATCGTCTAGGTCTCTACATCTGTTTGCTTGTCTTACTATTTTCCATTCGACTACCGGCGAACGCCCGCTTTCCTTGAGTTCTCAGTATTTGTTTGCTAACGTTGTTTTCATACGGTGCTTTTTATTATTTAATGTACTTTTGTGGTCATAATATCGAGTTTTGAAATCTAAGGATGTTATACCTACGTAATATTTCTTGTTATTCGGGTTTTCTTTCGTAAATATTGTTGCCTGGTAAACTATGCCTTTGGTCAGACATTTATTTTGAAGTGGGCAGAGTGTGCGGTATATACAGTATCCTTTATCTTGTTCGTTATTAGTATTTTTATTTTTATTTCTAGTATGGTTGTTCTTGTCCGGCGTTGGTTTATTATTATTATTATTATTATTATTATTATTATTATTATTATTATTATTATAATTATTATTATTATTATTATTATTATTTCTACTAGTTACATATGCGTTTTTGTGTTAATTTTATTTTTGTCATGGTGCCCACTTTTTTATTGTTTATTTTGTTGTTGTTTTCATTGCTTTTATTTAATATTTTGTCATTATGTGCTTTAAATTTTCGCAGTAGCTGTAGGATAACTTTAGGGTATTTTTATTGAAAATTTTGCATAAAGGTTTGGTTGCGGGAAAGTGCTTTTCGATAAAATCTAGAAATTTCTTATCAAGTTTTGTTTTTAACATTTGATTGTATGGCGCCGTATACCAGATTATATTTCTTTTCTTCTATTTTTAATTTTATTATAGTTATTGGTGTTTTGTTGATTATATTTGATATCAATATTTTTGTATCCACTATTTTTTAGGGCTGTTTCATAAATATTGTTCACATGTTAAATACATTTTCATCGCTTGAGTTATTGCTGAGTCTATTATGATCGAGTTAGGAATCTGTTTTATAATTGATATAGGGTGATTGAACTTAGGGTTTACATATATTGGATTAGCATTATCTTTTAAGTAGGGTTCATATGTGTTTTTATCTAAATTTGACGTGACGTTCAGGAAGTTTACTATTTTTATGTTAACTAATACGTCTACTTTTCGACCTAGTTTTGTCATTTCCTTGTGTATGATTATCTCCATTGACTTTGTTGGAGTCTTTTATTATAGCTAGACCATCATCTCTATAGGTTTAAATTTGCCAACTTTATCGCTAATTTTTAATTTATCGGTGATTTGTTTACTTTCAGTATTTATTATGTCTATGTAGTCGTATTCGTTTGTATCCAGTTTTTTTGCAGTTTTTTGTAATGTTTTCTGTCATTAGTTTGTGATATTCTTGTTTATCTATTTTATAATTTTTTTTTAGTTTTATCTGCTGTTACAAAGATTTTATTAGAGTTGTTTATGTTTCTAACGATTTTGTATAGTTTTCGTTGGAAATTGTTAGGTTGATTGTGGAATTCTAAGTTTGTAATTACGTTTAAAAGGTCATGTTCAAAGTTTATCAAAAAGCCTACTGCTTTCATGTTTTTTTTAGGGTTTTAAAACAATAGGATTCTTTTTTGCATACGTTTTCATTTTTAAGGAAGACATTTGCTCGCCATCGCATTCGGCGTATTAGTTCATCTGTTTTTTGAATTAATTCAATAATATAGCTATGCATGCTAGGTGTAGGGATGTTTTATAGTGATGTTTCGAAATTAACCTTTTCCATATCTATTTTTGGTGTGGTGAAATAGATTCTTTTCAGTGTGTTCGACTGTTTCAGGAGCTAAGTATAACTACTTAATTTACTCACATAAATTAATATACGCGAGTATAAATTTATGCGTAAATTTTAAGTATTTACTTCAACAGTGCGCAATACGTATTGAGCACTGTTGGAGTAAATTCTTATGAAGTATATATATATATATATATACTTCATAATATATATATATATATATATATATATATATATATATATGGAGAGAACAAAGAACAATTAATGAAGGTCCTTAAAAAAGTAGACTTATCGGTATAATACAAAGTTCAACAAGGAAAAGAAACAACAACATAAAGATATATACTGATGCATATAAATTTAGTCGATCATTTAATAGGCAGATTACATCAAAAATAGGTACATCTCTACATTTGATACGGGTATTGAATGCATACCCGCTAACGTATCATGACATACTAACTAACCGTTTTATATGCCGTATTTTGGAGTATTTGCGCCAACTATCAAAAAGTGCTCTTTTAGCAACCACATATATAAAGAGCACTTTTTTTAGTTGGCGCACTTAACCCCGGATTTGGCGCAAATACCCCAAAGCACGGTACTACTTCTATCCATTATGTGATAATACTTTTGTCACCTTAATCACTTAGTTCACTAGCCTTTCTCCCTCTTATTGATACTGTTTACCTTCTACTTTAGTCACCCTATTATTTCGTTCGTAATGTAGATATCGATAGACGTCACATTTCTAATATGTTACACATCCAATACTTTTCTGAAGAATTGGGCTTCAAAATACCTAGGTATGAAAGCATGTATATTTTGTACTCTAATTTATGTGGTCCTGGATATGACCGTAAACTGTATCCGATGGAGAGGCCTCAGCTTGCTGGGTTTGGGGAGTCTGCAGCCACCTTTTAATTGCCATTACTCACAAGTCCACTCTGACCAGGAGTAGTAGTACGTGTTAGGGTCACAACAATGGGTTAAATAGAAACCGATTAAAAAAAAACAAATGTACTCTATTAAAAAATGTTCCTCGAAAGCATTGGATTCGGCATTAAATAACTTGAAAAGGGTTGATATACCGTAAAACAAAAAGAAAAAAAAACAACCTAATTTATGTAATATCCCTAATGAATGAACGATTAAATTTATATACATTAGTATATATCTTTATATTTTTTCTTTTTCTCTCATGTATGTATGTATGTATATATATATATATATATATATATATGTATGTGTGTGTGTGTGTGTGTGTGTGTGTGTGTGTGTGTGTGTGTGTGTGTGTGACGGTATTATATATATGTTGAAATATTTAATATATGCATATTTGTTTTTTTTTGCCAGTTCAATAAAGACAAATATAAACAAATAGGGGTTCTAACGCTTTTTATACATAAGGCTTTCGACACAAAAATACTTCCGGCCAGAGGTGGGGGAATAGAGTTAAAAATATAGGAAAAGGTGACATTTAGCTTTGGGTACATTAACATGAAAATATAAGATAAACTAGAATTAAGCTAAATTAAATATAAAACTAAAAGGGCGAAGAAACACAAAACAAAATGTAAGGCGACACTATGGATGGTTAATGGGTAGAGAGTTGGATTTTTTCCGTATCCACCTGGCCCAAGTTTCAACTTTCTCTCATTAAGTAATATTTCCCCAATGTCTTGCATTCCTGCCTGAAGAATATTACGACGATGGGTCAGGTGTTGGAGTTTGATTGGTAGTCCAGCACCTAATATATTGGAAACACTTTTGAACCCTTTCTAAGTAGCAGATGCACCAGCGCAGACATGACAACAATACTGCATGCATGGGTAAATGCTAGCCTTGAAAGGATATTGGCAGGTGTGGGCAATCTTCGAGGAATATAGAGGAAAACCACCTGCTTTCAGCAGCTTTAGCAATGTCTTTATGATATTTGTTCCAATTCATGTTGCTTGTACTTTGAACAATGGGTAGAGTGTCATTAGATATGGCAGTCGCTGGTATAGAAGGTTTCTTGTAATTGTTAAAGGACAGAAGCTTATACTTAGAAGAAGTAAATGTTACCACCTATTTGCGCCCCCATTCTATGACAACCCTTAGGTCATTTTCTATGTATTCAGCGATTGCCTTGCACAGTTTATATTCTTGTTCCCATAATTTATGTCATCAGCAAATATACACATCTCGGACACAATTTTATCATTTATTTTACTTATTAACTCTTATCGATTGCTCTACTCTCATTTCCTGACGAAGTGAACATTAATGCACTAAATCTTTTAAACTTTAATGTTGGTCATTTATCGAATTGTCCATCGATGTAATTTTATTTTAAACCCCTATCTTCTCATAAAACAATACCATTTATTTGAATGTATTCTTTGGTCATTGATTTTATATGAGTGTTCTTTCAAAAGTAAAGCCTAACTCCAAAAAGTTAAAGAACTGCAACAATAGGAATGGTTCCACAAAAACGGGTGATTTTCGGACCCAGAATTTATTTTTCTACAGTGATGGACATTCTTAACGCACGTCTTGCCAGTGATTAAATGAGGCATATCTGGTATTTCTGCACATCCATTACGGGTTGATTTCTTAGAGCCTCACGCCGTCAGTATGTTTTACAGAAAGGTGGAACTTTCAGACATTGTCATGATGACCTAACTCATACATATTAATACATGAGTTATGGCATCATAACAATGCAGTCTGATTTATTCGGACTGAATAAAAAGAGGAAACATTACTTTTAGAACGCTCCTCTTACATTTCTTTTCAACACTTTTACCGTATGAGATTTTCATCTTTTATTCCATGTTAAATATTTAATATTATGTAAGGCAGATAGATTCTCAGACTCATCTTGCGTCTGACACATTTGAAAATTAATTCAGCCTGAACTTTTGTCTTTTCTTGATTTGTATATAATGTTGTCAAGAACAATAGAATATAATTCGATTTCATTTCTTTGTGAACAAAACTTATCCTCATCGGAATATGTTTTGCAGGAAAAACGGATTTTCTTTCTTTTTAGCGGCAAATGAAAATTACATATACTATACATATTTATTACATTTTTTTAATGCTTCAGATAAATGGTTTGTTATTTGTTAAAGTTGAAGTGTGGACGATCGAACAATGCAATTGCAAATTACTTAGGACCCTTATCTAATGATGATTCACGAACCGAAAGCATGCTACACCCCATGCCCGTTCGAAATTCCGTACAAACTCCCGGGTTCAACGGAAACATGTCCAAGTTTTACAAGAAAAACCTGAAGAAGGTCGTAGGTCACATCGGCTAAAACATTGTGAAAAGGACACTAAAGATGAGAACAGTTGTCCGAATAATCCAAGCAATCGAGATCAGTGGGAATTCCATAGGGAACTCATTCATATATAATATATTTACGTTGGTATACTGTAGATGTTCAGCGTAAATAGAAACGCTCTGATATTATCGTAGCTATGTTATGAAAACTGCAAAAGTATTTATCTAAGCTAGCAGGGACGCCCGGCGTAGCCCGATGGTAAAGTACGCTTAAATATGATATTTTAATTCTTGCAAATTTCGTATATATTATTATAGAGTCAATGTTCTATCGATTTTTGTATAATATAAATTTCCTATTTCAAATATATATATATATATACATATATATATATGTATATATATATATATATATATCCATATGACTTGGATGCATTAGCTTGAATAGAAACCGACACCAAAAATTCAAGATAAGAACAGTTGTCCGAAAAATCCCAATGATATGATTTATTAATATTTTCCTTTATTAACAATAAAACTCGCTAGAAGCAATAAAGGGTACATGTTGTTATAGAATATATGTGTTAATTTTTTTGTGTGATTTCAATAAAATCTAAGGTGTTAACAATGTGTTACTCTAAGGTCTGGAAAATAATCATTTTTTGGGATCGTAGTAGGTCACATAAAACCTCTTTCGTAAATAACGTCATCAGAAAAATAAATCATATTTGAAGAATTAAACGCCGCTCTATTAGTTAAATATACGACTTCAGTTTCATAACGCATATTATAGACTAGTGGGGTGACCCAACTTTGCCCGTGATTTAATTATGATCAACGAGTATTTCTACCCGTATTTTTTTTATTGTCATCAAAATCGGTATAATCGTCCAATTTTCTATCAAAATGATCGATTGCCTGTTATAATTCGGGGCTCATCGCAGTGCACCGCAAAGAAGTGTATCATACACCTATTCAGCTCTAAACCGAAACGTTAATTTCGAACTCGATTCTGTCATATCAAAGAACTTATTGTTTATTTGCCTTGCCTTACTAGTTGCGCGGTGATAATGGCTAAAATTTAAGTTTAAAATGAAAAAAATCAAGTATCATGGTTCTATTAAGCTTTAAACAAAAAATTCCTTTCGAATGCGCCCCTGTCATATCAAGGAACGCACTGTTGATTTTATATGTTGGGTATTTCGGCTTATATGAAAATAAAACTTCTCAAATTCACTTGTGATGTTAACTTCGGTCAAAATCGCTGTTCTTTCTTTCATTTTGTTTTTCGATTATCGACTATCGATAATTATTTGTAGACATGCTAATACAAACCCTATCTGACAACACTGCCAAATAAATAATGTACCTTTGTTTCAAATTTCATAAAAATTCGCCCCAACCGTTTTCGAGTCACAGGGAACAAACTCACATATACAGTCACACAACCATACCGACAAAGTTTCTTTTATATGATATTAGCGAGGGGTACCCGGTGTTGCCCAGGTATTTGGAGGTATGTGTGGGGGGTTAACAAAAAAGTAAGTATGAGGATCGAACTCGAACCCTTGAGGCAAAGTTGTAAATGAAAGTGTGAAAAAAACGTGCGACGTTAACAATTGCCCCAGCGCGAGATGCTAACGGAAACACGTTTGAATTTATTTAATTACTTGGATTTAGCAGGTGCCCGTTTTAATGAATTAATGAGGCCAAGTTTGACAGCCGGATAGTATTCATTTACTGCTGAAGGCTTCCCCCCCAAGATGTTATAGGAAAAAGACTAACCCACATGCGGCGAGCGACAAATATTGAATATTTATCTTCCCGAAATCGAGCAAATTAAATAGACAGGCGAGCTTTGTTGTTAACTGTGAGATATTACGATTTATATGTGATATAAAATGTTTTAAAAAGTTGTGAAGCGAGCGACCGCTTCTCTGAAAAACACCTTTTGTTTACATACAGAAAAAGCGAACACACATACATACATACATACATTTTCGCTTTTATATATAGATTAGATAGAAGACCATTTTGTGTTGTCTAACAATTGCCCTCGAATTACCTTTTGGCTTTAATAATCGGTGACCTTCTAGTAAAAAAAAAACAGTCGTTAAAAGACACTATACTGATCAGGCATCTTTGGAGTAATGCATCCAGCCAACCTAACCAGAATTATATTTTGAAGTAAGTATGTTGATTCTTTATTAAATTTGGAGGAAAGAGTTGATAATTTGTATTCATTTTCATCATCTTGGCGGTTACTTTAATAAAACTGTCAAGATTGTTTTTGTTTATTTTACAGGTACGTCTCTGAAAACTAAGATATATTATAGTCAAACTTGTGAATCTTTGCTTTATAATAAACTAGCGAAGGTACCCGGCGTTGCCCGGGTGTTTGAAGGTGTGTATGTGTGTGTGTGTGTGTGTGTGTGTTGGGGTGTAGATTTAAAAAAAAAGACGTTAAACCTCTTTAAAAATCGCAACAAAAAAAAAATACAAAAAACAGCGAACTGCCCGGTGTGGTAAAAGAAAATAAAAGTTTTGGTAGGTAGATAGGATCGAACCAGAAGTTTTGAGGCGAAGGTGGAAAATAAAGTGAGAAAAAAACCTGACACATTACCCACTAGGCCAACAAAGACAAATAAAAGAAAAGCGTTTGAATTTAAGGATTAAAAACTGAATTGACAGATGCGCGTATTTAATGAGGTCAAATAGAAATCCCGCAGTTACCGTTAACTGCGAGGCAGCTTTTTGGGTTTGTTTACCCAACTTTTGCTTCCCCAATATGTTGGGGGAGGGGATCAGCTCACCATTTAAGGCGGATTTTCCAAATTGAATAGCAATTGTCTGATATAAGGAGGTCCCCCCTCGCTTCAGATTAGTTTCACTTTATTTGTGCTTAGAAGCCAAAAAAACACATGACAGAGCGAAATAGCGACAATTTTATAAATTCGATCAAAATAAGTCAAGACACGATGTCACTTCGCAAATCGTAGGGAATATATAAATAGTTCTAAGACATAGTACCCCCCCAAGAAGTCCGGCGAAAAAAGCCTTTCTTGGACATACAAAAATGCGCGCGCCGTATTTGCCTTATATATATATATATATATATATATATATATATATATATATATATATATATATATATATAAACTTACGTAGACTTTTCACTCAATAACTGAAATGTAATAAAATCTTAGAACTTAAATTGATATAAAAGAACATTTTTATCTGTTTTAAAATAAATTGTTCTCAAATCAAATATAACCACTTTGCATTGTGCCACACACAATTCATCACCCTATTTTGTTCTCTCGACAAAATGACTGTACATTTATGACGTTTCTGAATTTTTTAGATGAGAATTGGTTATTCATATTATTTGGATTCATCGAACTACTGTTCTTATCTTGAGTGCGATTTTTACAACATTTTAGTCCGATGAATCCAAATGATGCAAATAAATTTGTGTCAAAATATCGCGTGTGAATAACGCTCATAAATCCGAAACTAGTTTCAAATAAAAGTTCGTAATAAAGACTAAATATTGACGCGAAGGCTAGACGTTGATCTTTAAAATGTCAGACACATAAAACAGCGTGTGTTCCGCAACCTTGCTGTCGATGTCCTTTTGTTTTCCCTACTACCTATTTCTTCTCAGAAGAGACGTTGCTACTATTCGTATGTAAATCAATGATACTAAATGTTTTAAAAAGACTGTATGCATATATGGTGAAATTCGCAAACCCCGAAGCAAATATAAGTAGATACTTACTTTTAAATATTTATTCGTAAAATTCACTCAGAATAAATTATTATTGATGGGACGATTCCAATATATTTCCCGATTCCGATACAATTACCGATTCCGTACTAAATTCCCAGTATCGATACAATTACCGATTCAAATCCCGATGCCTCGTAAATCTCTAAATATTAAACTATAAAAGTGTTATTTTGTCCCGATTACCATAAAACGCCTCTTTAATGTGCCAAAATTTTCTCAAACGTAAAAACACACTTGTTAGGGGGTGATCTAGAGATTTTCATTTTCCTAGGAGTTTTAAATAAATGAATATTTATTATTTTATTATCACTACAAGCAGTGGACGATGTTTCTTAAACCCAAATCAAATAAAAAAGGATAATTTAAGGAATCGATTTTGGCATCGGGAAATAGGCTAATTTTTTTCTGTTTCGGATAAAGATTGCGATACCTCCCAAAACTCCGAACTTTCTGATTCCCGATTCCGATTCAAATTAATCGTCCCAAAACTATTTTATCCACCAATAGTCTTGAAGATATTAGTATTATATTTATTATAATGGTAAATAGATTGATTTAATGAAAAATTTTTGGCGTCCAAACAAATGTTAAATTTCCCAAGAAGGTAATTACCATTTTTATTATACTATTTTCTTTTATATACGCACTAGTTTTTTTAATTATTATTATTATTATTATTATTATTATTATTATTATTATTATTATTATTATTATTATTATTATTATAATAATAATAATCATTATTATCATTATTATCATTATTATCATCATTATTATTATTATATGTGGTTTGAGTTGTCCCCCTTTGCAAATTGGCTGTTTGGAGAAATGGAAAACTAGATGGCTCTGGTTGATAGTCAATTTGCATAAGTGGAGAAATGGGCAGCATATAAACGGTGCTTTTTTAAAAGAAGGGGTGAAGAGCACAGAGAGTGAAACGACGGTGAATTCTTTTTTTTTTTTGTGATGGTGAATTCTTTTTGTGACGGCGAATTCTTTTTGTGATGGTGAATTCTTTTTGTGATGGTGAATTCTTTTTGTGACGGTGAATTATTTTCGGACGTTGAAGAGCTCGACCTTTTGGAAGGAACAACTGTGTCTTATAAATTTTAAAAAAAATTTCTTTTTTTCTACTTCACTACATTATATTAATTGACTATGAACGTCTTTCTCTACGGCCGCTTTAAAGTAAAACAGTTTTCTGTTAATTTGAAGCATTTAAATGGTTTAGTTGCGTTATTTTGGCAGTGAAAATGTAATAAATGACTTCTTAAAAATTAAATAACTTTGTTTTTGAGTGAAAACAAAAATATAAAATTTTTATCGTTAGATTATTTCAAATATTCGAAACTAAATGCCTGCTGACAATTTATCATGACATCGAATTCTTTTACTCTTTGTTTTTCTCTTCTCTCGCAGAGCAGACCTAATATAAAGTGTGTTTTCAGAAAATGTTTCTGTGGAAGAGGATGGACCTATTAATTCAATTTGACCGTTTTTCCGTTCGTCCATTCGTCTATCCGCTCTTTTCTCAATAACTACGCTTTGGAATTTTTTGACATTTTTGCATTTTGCAAACGTTAAACATGATATGAGTAAAAAAGTAACAGGACGGATTTTCCGGGGAAACTCCGGTTGCCCCCCCCCCCCTAGGTGTGCCTTTCGGGTTCAAATTGCTAAAATTGACAATTTTGTGCTTATTAAAAAAATAGATGCCTTGGATCTTTTATAAACTCTTTCTGAAAACTTGGAGCTAACTGATTTATATACAATTTTGTTTGTCTATACTTCGCAATAACTCTTGGGTGGTCCGCAAGGGTTCTTTTAGGACTAATAAAAACACTACATTTTTGGGACGATTTTACCATATTTGTCCAAAGTTTTCTGTGTATGTCTATTTAGCAGTTTTTAATGATGCTGAACTCCAATTTAGATATGTTTAGGCCTTGGGGAGAAGCAATTGATGGACTTATTCGTTTCTTTTTTGCATGGTGCAGAACTCAACTTTACATTTGTTAAGACCTTAAACTGCACCGTTTGTATATTTTTACCAGGATTTAGTGTCCCCTGGGGACTATTGGAGGTGGGAATATTTTTGATGAATTTTTTATGCCTCGTTCACTGTGCACTAACGGGGCACCATGCATGCTTCACTTGTTTTTTACATAGGAGTCACAACTTATCAAGGCCCGGACGCCAGTCAAGGATAAGGGTTAATGGATATACAGTAGTCAATGGGATAATATCGTTAGTAGTCAACATTTTGTAAATTGGATTACCCATCTTCTGGAGAGAACTTGAATGCCTACTGGAGAGAACTTGAATGTCTACTGGAGAGAACTTTAATGCCTACTGGAGAAAACTTAAATGCCTACTGGAGAGAACTTGAATGTCTACTGGAGAGAACTTGAATGTTTACTGGAGAGAACTTGAATGTTTACTGGAGAGAACTTGAATGTCTACTGGAGAGAACTTGAATGTCTACTGGAGAGAACTTGAATGTTTACTGGAGAGAACTTAAATGCCTACTGGAGAAAACTTAAATGCCTACTGAAGAGAACTTAAATGCCTACTGGAGAAAACTTAAATGCCTACTGAAGAGAACTTGAATGTCTACTGGAGAGAACTTTAATGCCTACTGGAGAGAACTTGAATGTGTTTACGTTGGACTTGAAGACGACCAAATTGTAGTCAGCTGGAAAGCAGGCAAACGGATGAATTTCACAGAGATGACGTTCTAAGAAAGAGGCTTTGTTCATGGAATTTAGGTTTAGGTTTTAGAAGTTTTTAGGTACAGATAAAGAGTGCGAGAAATTATTGATAGTGGTTTCAGCTAGATGAGTGTTTTTCGTGAAAGTTTGGCGAGGGGAACCATAGATCTGAGCTCAGACGAACACTTGCCATGAAAATAACGATAAAGAAAAGTCTAGCTCGGAACGTCTCTTCCGTGGGAAAGAGGTTTCAGGAAAGAGAAAAGAGCACTCCCCACTAGACTACGAAGTCTATTTTAAACTCTGTCAAGGCAGGAATAGGTCTTTCTAGCAGTTCCTACCCAGATGTGGCAACAGTACTCTATCCTTTGATTCGAACTTAGCATACTCAGATCTTCAGTTCGTGTCGTTAATCCTTTAACATTGTTATCTTCATTGAAATTTTTTGAGTAAAAACATTATTTAAAAATATATCCCACACCTTTCATAAATTGCCACCTAGAAAACATGTAGGTTTTTGCCAATATATAGATAATGGAGCATGAATACTATTATAAAATAAAACTCAGATTTATCCCAACAAAACGTTTATTTCAAAATCAAATTACAAAAAAATGAGTAGCTAGTACTGATGGAGCATTATGGCATATATATTATTCAAAATGTTTTCCTCGAGTCTTCACTACGCAACGAAATCTGTTTGAAAAAATGTGTAGTATCACACCCAACATTTAAAAATATTTTCACCGGCATTTGTTCAATTTTATCTTAAAACGTCAATATTTTGGCAACGTGTAGAACAGAATCCACTCTTCAGGATTGACCACAAAAAGAATTAAGAGCGTAAAGATAAGTTGATGTGGGAGACTATTTTTCTTTGCTAATCCAGGACAGATAGTTGTCACTACACCCCTGCTGTGTTACTCGATCTTGTGGCTTGTCACTATATCTTATTAAAGAGTTCAAACTTCATCACCGCACACAGAATTACACAACTAGATTGGAGCACCTTCAAGAATGCCTCAATGTAACGCTGTGTTGTGATTTTGGACTTTTTCAGAGAGAATAAGTCTTTCGAAGATAGTTGCCAGACCATTACTGATGCTGGTTGGTGCATTCTGAAAGAAAAATCTTGCATCATCAGTTATTGCCTCATAACTTCTCGCAACAGGGACTCTATCATTTTGATGATTGTTAGACTGCTGAAGTGGGAATTAAAATTCATCCGTGGAGATGATGTAACCCCTCCTCGTGAAGAAGGTGGTTAGAACATTTATTTATCTGGAAATCTCGGCTCGTGTCGTCTAGTCTTCTCTGAGGTTGTTACATGAAATCTGGTATGCTGAAAGCGAATATCAAAGCCGCAGGAAGGAAGAAAGACAAACTCAATAAAATCAAAATCAATAAAAGTCGACTTCTGGCGGGTCATCTTTTTATCTTGTTAGTGCGGAGAGAAGCTGTCGCTTTTGGAGTTTGTGGGTTGACGCATGCAAATTACTTATACATATTCTTCGCATTGTCCTTTTTTGCATCTCTTGTCACTTGGCTCAAAGATCTTCTTAGATTTCACCTGATTTTTTCGCTCACATTTTTTTACAATGTAGTCATCACTTATCAAGGCCCGGAAGCCACTCGGGGATAAGGGTTATTGCGTGTCCAGAGCGTTAGTATTGGAGATTTGATAAAGTGTCTTACTTAAGGGGGCGGTTTATCAGGAATTTGTTTATGCTGGACTTGAAGACATCCAGGTTGTAGTCAAGTGGGAGACAGACAAACGGAGCAGAGTTCCACAGGCGTTCACTTCAAAGAAAGAAACATTTTTCATGGAATCTACGTTTTGGTTTTGGCACAGATAAAGAGTGGGGAAAAATTTTGACAGTGGTTTTAGTTAGTCGGGCGAGGGGAGTCCAGAGATTGGAGCTCAGACGAGCACTTGCCATGGAAGTAACGATAAAATGAATACAGACTCGCAATGTCTCTCATGTGGGAGAAAGGTTGCAGGGAAGAGAAAAGGGCACCCCGCCACTAAGCCACAAAGCCTATTTTGTACTCTGTCAAGACAGGTTAGGCTGTTTTAAGCAGCTCCTGTCCCGATGGGGCAGCAGTCCTCCATCCTTAAACGTACTTTACTTTTATATAGATAGAGAATTGCACCAGCAGTGAAATATCTTCTGGAGCGGTAGAAGGATCCTGCCATTTTTCCAGCGACCTTGGCAACTGACTTGATGTACGTGTTCCATTTCAGGTCAGGAGTAATTGGAAAGCCCAGAAGGTTATTAAAACATGGAGCTCCCCCTAGACAAGAGTCATCCATTTCAATTAGTGCCAGATGGGGATCAGTGTGTTGATGATGTAAATATAGGAGCTTCGTTTTAGATGAATTAAAGATAACCAGCCACCTCTTCCCCACTGTACCACGCGCTCGATATCAGAGGAGAGAGAATCAGAGAGTACTTTGTCTCTTTGATGTGTTGCAATAGATGGTCGTGTCATCAGCATAGATGTCAACGAATGATTTAATATGTGTTTTGGGAGATCATTGATGTAGATCAGGAAGAGAGTTGAGGGACTTCAACATTAATGCTGAGGGACTCTGATTTCTGCCCATCAACCACTACTCTAATGAGCCTATCAGACAAAAATGATTCAATGGTTTTTTAATTAATTTACGTGCTTTGGAAGTGACAAGACGTGCTGATCGTAGTCTACGTTGATCAACTAAATTTTCAAGTAATGATCAATTGTCCTTTGTTGATTTAGATTTTTTCCTAGCATGACTGTCTCTGGTGAACGTATACCTTTCTCATGCTACTCAATGATGAATGTTCCTTTTAATCAAAAGAAACCTTGTTACAGATGTGTACTTTTTGTTTTTAGAAAACAATTTATAAAGACACAAAAATAACAAATTCATTTTATTATCATCATATAATTATTTCTGATTTTTTTTAAATTTTCAAGGACGGGTATAAGTAATAAAGATAAATAAGAAAACCTAAGCACTGCCATACACTATTGTCTAAACAATTCTTAAAACAGGTTGCAATTATCCAGAGCTCTCTTTCAGAAAGTATTCGTGCCAACTTAGTTCTAGTACAATATATATATATATATATATATATATATATATATATATATATATATATATATATATATATATATATTGTTACGCTCGCTTAGGCGTTTTAATGGAGTTACATCACCTTTGTTTATATTTAGGTCACGCCCTTTTATTTGGGACGCATTTTTGTTATTATTATAAATTCTATTTATTAAACAATTGAATATTTTATTCAAATATTTATTAAATATTTTACGTGCATGAAATTTATCCATGGATACGTATTTCTTGGTATCCTCTGTCTTCAGCATGGCTAAACTTTTGACAAGGATCGAACTCATAACAGCCTGATTGACAGCCTGGTGTTTTACTACCAGGCCATGGTACTGTGTCAAATTTTATGCACACTTTTCTTATCGCTTTTAAGTATGAGATATATTGTTGATTTATTTTTGTATTAGCGATTTTTTGGTATTTAATTGTTATATAGAAAAGGAGAGTGTTTTCAGAAAACGCAAGGCGGCGGTTTTATAACTGAAATATTTATAACCGACTAAATGCATAACTATAATATTTTAAATATACAAACATACATGTATATGCGTGTGTGCTTTTATTAAATGAAATGATTTCAATAGCACTAGATTAACTGTGTATGTCTCCTTTCCCCATACATTACATAAAATGGCCGACATTAATAAAAACAAAATATAACAAAAATCAACAACAAAGATCAACAACAAAACATACACACACAAGACAAAAATCGAAGCCTCCAGACAATAATGATAGCAATTAGAGCCATTAACCCAAGGATACATCTACCGATTTACGACCTGGGAACAACAAACCATCTGAATTGGCTACTTTCATGTACATTTAAAAAGACGTACTTTTGTTAAGTCCGTATTTTTTAAAAGTTTGCTTGCCATTCCTTCTCAACTATTAGCTTTGATTTATTTGTCCGAGTTGTACCTTCCCAATCCCACACTGACACTGTTTTCTTTAGTATCTACCTACATTAGTGTTTCATGTTTTATTTAAATGTTGGTAGAGTCTATCAAAGTAAGCCGGTTTCATTTTCAATGCAGTTTCTTTTATTTAATGTTAAGTTATGCAACTCTCTGAATCCATCAACTCGAACTATCTACATAATATTCTGCTTGTTAGTAAGTCAGTACGTTACGCTTTAGAAAAAAGGTCTATTACAATTTTTGAAGGGCGAACTAATTTAAAAACACCATATTCGACAAAATCCGGCTTTAAAATGCCATATTCATGCCATATTCGACAAAATCCGGCTTTAAAATGCCATATTCGACAAAAGCCGGCTTTAAAATGCCATATTCGACAAAAGCCGGCTTTAAAATGCCATATTTGACAAAATCCGGCTTTAAAATGCCATATTCGACAAAATTCGGCTTTAAAATGCCATATTCGACAAAATTCGGTTTTAAAAATGCTATCTTCAATAAAGTTCGGGCTTTAAAAGCCATATTCGACAAAAATCGGCTTTAAAAGGTACCTCTAGCAACCATGGACAAGGACTTTCTTTTGATATAGTTTGGTTTTCGAATATCATTATAATCTATGACAATTGTTGTTATGGGGTGAGAAAAAACTCGTAGTGATATCGACGTACAACTATTCTTAACAGAAAAACAAGTCAGCGAAACATTGCCCAAAAAAGTGAACACACGAAAGAAACAGGGCAATAAAGAAGAGCATTTTCTGCCAAAAATTAGAAACAAGACATAATAAAATAATTGTAAACTAGCCGAACCTGTAGAAATTCATCAGAATACGAAAGATATATAATCAACAAATATATTTTGATAAAGCTGATATTTTTTTTCATAGCGCAAAAATTAGTTTGTTTTGGACAGAAAAGCAGCAATCAGCAGTTATGAGTTTACTATAATTCCTATGAAATGAGTCTCTATTATCTAAGTGAGATAATTTAATAAGTACTAAGGAATACTTAGAAAGTCATAATATGTTTTATATTCTAATACTAATAATCAAATCACATTGCCAAAATCAATTATTAATTTACTCCAGCTCCTATCAGGAGACAATATGCTTCTATTTTACTCTGCTTTTTTCGAATGTTTTCTTTTTTACTTAATGTTTTGCTGACTTCTTTCTTCTGTGAAGGACCGTTGCACGTCGAAATAACTACGTGTTCGTTTCTCACAGCATTACAACAATGATCATATTTTATTATAAGGATAATTAAAAACGAAACTACAATAAAAGTAAGTCAGTTTCATAGTTTGGTCCTGCATTCTCGGATTGACATTTATAAAGCTAGGTTTTCGAATTTGGCCTATTTTGAAGTAGTTTGGCCGTCAAAATTTTTATTTAGCTTTTGTTTTTTGGTGGTAAATATATTGGCCATCAAAGTAATTGTTTCTACAAGTGCTATTTAAACACTTCTGTCAGAAACAAAGCTAAAGTGATGGTATATTGGTTTTAAAAGGGCTTCTACTAATTGGAATGTTGCTAAACGCTTATGTCAACTGAATTTGGTAATTATCCTGGTAAAACTGAAAAGTTTGTCGAAAACAAAAAGTCGCGAAATTATGGTATTAGCAGAAGCTCGCAAACACAGAAACAATCCGTTAAAATTTCAAGTTAATACTAAGCGTAAGGTGAGTTATCGCTCTTAGTTGCATAGTGCTTATTACCGCCGTTGATGATAGTAGCGCTGCTAAGGTTTTCGTGGCCAACACATTGAAAGAGAGAGAGAAAGAGAGAGAGAGAGAGAGAGAGAGAGAGGGGGGGGAGAGACCGAACTGAATTCTTTTGCAAACATGGGTGTTTAAGCTCCGGCTATTCTAATCGATGCATTGAGCATGTCACCATTGCAGTCGCAAAATTCCCCCTCTAAAGACTACGGGCCGTATTTATTCGAGTCGAGAAACGTAACAATTAATTCAGGTATCATCTACAAAGTGTCCATTCTATTCGTAAGGAAAAATGTGTTGTTGGCATATTTGCGATGATTTCACAACACAAATGGGGTCCTGGATATGACCTTAAACTATATCCGATGGTGAGGCCCCAGATTGCGGGCTTTTGAGAGTTTGAAGCCCCCTTTAATTGCCATCGCTCCCAGGTCCACTCTGATCCGGAGCGGTAGTACCTGTTAGGGTCACAACTATGGGTTAAATAGAAACCGATTTAAAAAAGCAAATATATTCTATTAATTTTTTTTTCAAACTCACCAGATTCGGAATTAAATAACCTGAAAACGGTTGATATGCCGTAAAACAAAACAAACAAACATACTAAGTAAATGAATAATAATAATTGTGATCAAAACGTAGTGATCGTTGTTTCTAAATCTCATTTATTTTCTCATATAATTCCACTGCAAGTCCACGATTTCGTATGAGATTGCGTAGGCGATTTGTATGAGATTGCGTAGGCGTCGCGTATATCAAAAGATTCAAGATTTTTTATGAACATTTCTGAATACGTAAGCTGTAATTAATCCTGTTTCTTAACGTGCTTTTAACACAGTTTATAAAAAAACGCGACTATCATTTCATCGCGTCAAAATAACAAAAGTTTAACAGAAAGTGTATATAGAAAGAAACTAAAACTCCCCAAAAGGGACTTTTGGTTTGAATTAAAATATCTGTACATCTCAGTCCGCGCCTCTTCATAAACAATGTTGATTACTGTATTCTGCAATGTCGCAACTGATCGTACCGGTTCCGCCCACGCAAGACAACGAAGACGATTCGTTTTTTTGTTTTTTTTCCTAACCGGCTTTTTTTTATCCGCCTCAAACTTCGCACAGTCACGTTGGCTAACTAGATTTTTCACGTCTCCTCGCATAAAATCAGAGACACTTATGCCTTTCATTTTTTTCTTCTTGTCATGTGCCAGTTGCAGAAAGAACACACCCTTTTTCTCTTTGTGACAAGGCTATTTGTGTCATTATTTCTGTTGTTATCCCCTGATCCTCTCATCACACATGAAACATTCGGGAGGTGGTCTTTTGCACCGTGTACTTCTTCGCAGTGATACAGTTAATAGATACCCATTAGAGGTATTATCAGAAAAGGCATCACTTTCATTTATGCTGGAAATCTGTTCGCATGGTCTCTCTCCCTCTCTCTCTCTCTCTCTCTCTCTCTCTGTCTCCCTCTTTATCCCTCTAATTGTCACAAATCTTTCAATTGTATCCTCTGAAGACATGTCAAAAACAGACCGTCGGCGGAGCTGGTCCCACTATGGGTCGCAAATCTTTTACATGACTTGACATTCCGTCAACTGATATGTTCTGTGCACTGAGTATTCCGATCACATGTTCTACTCCATATTTTGTGGTACATCGTCCATATGGAGCTTTTACCCAGACTCGGTCACCCGTTTTGAAGATAGCCTGCTGTTGATTGTGTGCGACGCTGATGTTCAATTGATTATTTTTAGCCGTATGCAGTACCGATAGACTATATATGTAGGTATTGCGGCCTTTTAAAAATATGCTGCTTATATTACACAGTTTTCTGTCGGCGATTCGTTTTATAGTTCTGTGGCATCGCTCGATGATGCCATTACCAGAGAGGACGTATGCAAACAGGAATCGAAGTGGGGCGTTCCATTGATCTAGGAAAGTTTTAAACAAGCTGCTCCGAGGGGCAGTATCGGCGGACAGCGCTCATAGCAGAGTAGCATCTTCATTTGGTTGATTACACTTGTGGCATTTTGCTTAGAAAGGCGTCGCTAGATAGCAAACCGAGTTGAGCCACAATCAATCAACGTTAAGAAACGAGCCCCGTTACAACGGATAATAATCATCGCTAGCTCTTGCCATGTTTGTTTAACATTCAAGGCACTCTCTGAACAGTGTATGGATGACGGATCGAGCGATTCACGCACTTCACATTCACTAAATACGACGGTTTCGCAAAGTAGAGTGCCCTTCTCACTACAAGATGAGTGCTTTGTTGGTGAACGATCTTGATCTGGTCAAGCCCAACTGACCCACGGATAAAATTCAGGCAAGTTTAACAAGCCCAGTGTTCCTCTTAATTGCATCAAATCATCTCTGAGGCACCCCCGTCAATTTATCTGCTTTGTTTTGAATAGATCTGACAAAGGCTACATCCATTAACAGCACGTATTCCTTCACTGATTTTTATTTTAGTGTCAATCCGCCGTCGAATGAGGATCTCACTTATAACAGTAAGACTAGTCTGGGCTTGAAACACAAGTAGCTGCTAGAACTGAATGTTTATAGGACGATCAGCCAAGGATTGAAACACAAGAATCTTTACTGACTGAATATTCATCGGAAGACCAGTCGATGTGTGACACACAAGAAACTCTTTTCGCTGAATATTCACCGGAAGACTAGTCGGGCTTCAAACACAAGAAGAACCTCTGTGTGACGGTTCATTGGAAGACCACTCGGGGCTTGAAAAACAAGAAGTGCCTCTGGCTGGATGTTCATCGGAAGACCAGTCAGGGCTTCACACGAGAAGCTCCTCTGGCTGAATGTCCATAGGAAGACTAGTCGGGGCTCAAACACACGCAGCTCGTCTTGCTGAATGCTCATCGGAAGACCAGTCGGGGTTTGAAACACAAGAAGCTCCTCTAGCTGAATTTTCATAGAAATCCAGTCGGGCTTGACACACAAGAAGCTGCTCTGGTTGAATGTTACTAGAAAAACCAGTTGGAGATTGAAACACAAAAAGCCCCTCTGGCTGAATGTCCATCGGAAGGCCATTCGTTGCTTGAAATACACAAAAGCTCCTCTGGCTTAATGATCATCGGAAAACCAGTAGGGGCTTGAAAAAAAGAAGCTCTTCGGGCTGAATGTCTATTGGAAAACCACCTTTTTTCCTTCGACGTTAATGCCTGAGCTATAAAGACACGTTTGATGCTAGGCTAAAAATTAAAACATTAACCAATAGCTATTACGTTATACATGTATATTCGTAATCCCGTCATTCAACTTTGACCTGGAACATTTCATTCAGTTGAGTTTCACACTTTTTTTTTTTTTTTTTTTTTTTTTTTTACAAAGGCATCACCACATTATCAAGGCCCAGAGGCCACTCAAGGATAAGGGTTAAAGAGTGTACAGTAGAAATTGGTCAATATAGTAATCATTAGTAATGAAAATTTGGTAAATTTAATAACTTATATGGAACGGCTCATCAAGAACTTATTTACTTTAGACTTGAACACAACCATATTGTAGTCAGCCGGAAAGCAGGAAAACGGAAGACAATTCCACAGGCGTGCAGTTCTAAGAAAGAAGCTTTGTTCATGGAATCTACGTTTAGGTTTAGCCACAGATAAAGAGTGGGGGAAATTATTGATAGTGTTTACAGCTAGACGAGTGTTTCTTGTGAAAGTTTGGCGAGGGGGGACCAAAGATTGAAGCTCAGTTGAACACTTTCCATGAAAATAACGATACATCAGAGACAAACTCGCAACATCTCTTCTGTGAGATAGAGGTTGCAAGGAGGAGAAAAGGACATCTCCTACGAGGCTACGAAGTCTATTTTGAACTCTATCAAGGCAGGACAAGTCCTTTCTAGCAGCTCCTGCCCAGATGTGGCAACAGTATTCCATCCTTGGACGTACCTGGCTCTTATATAGGTAGAGAATAGCATCAGCAGTGAGATATCTACTGGATCGATAGAAAGATCCCACCATTTTTCCAGCGGCCTTGGCAACAGATTTGATATACGTGTTCCATTTAAGATCAGGAGTAATGGTCAAGCCCAGAAGCTTGTCAAAACTTGAGGCCTCCTGAAGACGAGAGCCATTCATTTCAATTGATGACAAATGTGGATTAGAATGTTGATGATGTAAAGAGAGAAGCTTGGTTTTAGATGCATTAAAAGTAACCATCCACTCCTTTCCCCATTGTACTACGTGCTCAAGATCAGAGGAGAGAGAATTGGAGAGAACTTGGTCGTTTACTGTCTTAGATGTGGTACCATAAATGGTAGTGTCGTCAGCATAAATGTCTACAAATGATGTAAGGATATGATTTGGAAGATCATTAATGTAGATCAGGAAAAGAGTTGGGCCCAGGATGGATCCCTGAGGGACACCGGCATTAATACTGTGAGCTTCTGATTTTTGCCCCTCAACTACTACTCTTATGAACCTATCAGAAAGAAATGATTTAATAATTGAGAAGACTTTTCCAGCTATACCATAGCTAGCGATCTTATGAAGTAAACCTTTATGCCATACCCTATCAAAGGCTTTAGATATGTCAAGAGCAATTGCTCTAGAAAGATTGCCACCGTCGAGAGATTCGCTAATCCTATGCGATATAACTGTAATGACATCTGCTGTAGATCTAGCAGAACGGAAACCATATTGAGTGTCACTAAGAAGGTTATTTTTGTTGAGATGTTTGATTACTTCTGTATTTAACACAGATTCTAGCAACTTACTCATGACGCACAGGAGACTTATTGGCCTGTACTGAGAGGGGGATGAGCGATCACCTGAATTCTTAAATACAGGGCATACTGATGAGGTTTTCCAGGGAGATGGGAAACTATTCTCCTTAAGACAACGTTTAAACAGTTTTGTAAGTATGGGCGCTAATTCAGGTTGAAGTTTTTTGAGTACTATAATTGGAATACCATCAGGGCCAGTTGCTTTACTCGAATCAAGGTTTTTGATTAGCTTCGCAACATCACGTACAGATATACGTATATCACATAGCGTGTTTTCTGATACAGGAGGAAATATTGGGGGTTGGCGGTCTTGGTCGCAAAGGGTAGAATTTGCTGCAAAGTTCTTGACAAAGAGTTTGGCTTTGTCTGATGCTGACGAGATTACCTCAGGTCCATTGATAATAGTTGGGATGGAGCACACGCTTCTGTTCAGGATTCTGTTTGCTATTTGCCAAAACTGGTGGGAACCAAGCCGCTGCTCAGCTACTTTGGACTTAACAGATTGAGCATACAACTCTCTTGCGTTCCTTATTACTTTCTTACAATGGTTGCTGGCAGTCCTGAAAACGGCTTTAGTTTCCATACATCTATTACGTTTGAAGCAGTGGAAAAAGTGATTTCTGTGCGCAATGGCAGCAGCACATTCTGGAGAGAACCATGGCTGGCTGTTAGGTTTTTTCTGAAACTTTTTAGAGGGTATGAAATGGTCAATACCTACAATTAACCATTCAGTTAGGTCTAATACTATAGAGGACACATCCTTTTTAAACATGGAATGCAGAGGTAGATCAGATATAAATGTACGGAAGCTATCCCAGTCAGCCTTAGTGTATCGATATACTGTACGATGAAGAGGTACATCTGGGGACTTATTACATTTCATTTTTATCTTAATTGATACAACAGAGTGGTCGGAAGATCCAAGAGGCGACAGAACAGAAACTGAACATAGTTCAGGGCAAGTTGTGAGAAAAAGGTCTAGTAGGCTCGCATACTGGCCATCATTATCGGGCACACGGGTAGGTTCCTGAACAATCTGAGTGAGGTCATAGGCAATGGAGAAATCATGACAGAACCTCCCCTCATCATCGGTCTTGTTTGAGTGGGTCAACCATTCAACGTTGTGAACATTGAAGTCTCCACATATATGAATGTTAGCTGAAGGATAAGTAGAAAGGACTTGGTCAATTTTCTCAGATATGCTTTGAAAGATAGTAACTCCACTGTTGTGGGGGCGATAGAGAGTAAATATAAATGCAGTAGTGTGAGCTAAAGCAACCCGGAAGCACATATAGGGTAAGTTAGGATCTTCCCTGGAGATATCCCTCCCACATGGAAAGCTATCTTTAATATAGGCACATATTCCATGCCCATGGCGATCTTGGGGGTCAGATTTAGAAGTTAAGTTAGAGTATCCTGAAATTGCAAACTCATCTAGGGAAATAGCCTGTCCAATGCCAGTTTCACTTAAAAATAAAAGGTCTGGTTTAGTCTCCTGTAATTGGGTTTCAACCTCTGGAAGGTTAGAACGAAGACCCCTGATGTTGGAGAAGGAGATCTGGTAGTAGGGGTCTACGTTGGAAGTTGGGGAACCGGGTTTAATCGTGTATTTTTTCTTGAAACTTGTCATGATGAAATTTTGGAATTTGTGGACTAGGTCGACAGATTTACTTAGAGCAGGACAGAGAGGGGAAATTAAAAACTAAAACTACATATAAAGTCTCGCATGAGTTCGAATACCCTACATATTAAGTTTTATATCTGTAGAAGAAAAACTAAGAGAGTAGTTTAGTAGACTATATATATATATATATGTACAGGCATAAACATATATAGAAATACGTCTAGGTTTACTATAACCTTTACACAAATATTACGCAAGTATAAACCATGTAGATTATCTGCACAAAATTACACGTTATAGTTAACTAAAGATGATCATCCCATGAGAAAACCGAAAAAAAACCAATAGAAGATAATTTAAAATGAATATTTAAAAGAATATGCAAATTAGCTTGATCTTTAGCAGATGAATGCAATTCCAGGACCCATTTCTAACAAAGGTGTATGTTTTAAATAAATAGAAAAAAAGGGGTTTAATAAGAATATCACAACACACACAAAATTAATAGTAGTGTATATATATATATATATATATATATATATATATATATATATATATATATATATATATATTATTTTAGTACATAAACACACTAATGCATGATCGTAGGTATTACAAGAGTTAATATTTTATTTTTTTATTTATTTTAATGAATTCGCTGAGGACAATTTTTTTAACCTAAAGAAACAAGCATTTCGAACTTACGTTTTTATTAGTGTAGTATGAGTTTTAATAGGGTAGTATAAGTTTTAACTAATGTAGTATAAGTTTTAAGTAATGTAGTAGTAGTTTTAAGTAATTTAGTATACGTTTTAAGTAATGTAGTATATGTTTTAAATAGTGTAGTATAAGTTTTAAGTAGTGTAGTATAAGTTTTAAGTAATGTAGTATAAGTTTTAAGTAATGTAGTATAAGTTTTAAGTAGTGTAGTATAAGTTTTAAGTAATGTAGTATAAGTTTTAAGTAGTGTAGTATAAGTGTTAAGTAGTGTAGTTTAAATTTTAAGTACTGTAGTATAAGTTATAAGTAATGTAGTATAAGTTTTAAGTAGTGTAGTATAAGTTTTAAGTAGTGTAGTATAAGTTTTAAGTAATGTAGTATAAGTTTTAAGTAGTGTAGTGTAAGTTTTAAGTAATTTAGTATACGTTTTAAATAGTGTAGTATAAGTTTTAAGTATTGTAGTATAAGTTTTAAGTAATGTGGTATAAGTTTTAAGTAGTGTAGTGTAAGTTTTAATTAGTGTAGTGAAAGTGCAGGAGATAATACTTACTTCCAGTCTTGGAATTCGAACCCAAACACAACAATCATATATACATGTGTGTGCATTCATAAGACGCATTTCCCATCCCGCATATGCTGCATATTCTTCAACTATCATTTATATTTCGTGGTCTTTCCATAATAATCATTTACGTCTTCCCTAAGGCATAAACAGCATACGAGTATCCATTTATTTACCAAAACATTTCAAGCTAACAAATTTCAGCTTTTCCTTCTTAAAATAGGCACCAGCAATCGGCAATTCTTTAGTTTTACATGCGGAAACTCATACCCGTAATTTCATAGAACTTGTGTATCCCGATCTATCCTGTAATGGAAAGTATTTATGTGAAAACGATTTTGTTACCAAGAAAAGGAAAAACAAACAAACAAACAAACAAATAACTAACGCCTTTTAACACGTGCAGCGTTGATGACATGTTCAGATTGCAAAAAATCCAACAAACTTGAGTTTAGAAAATCTATTCTTGTTGAAACAAATAACCGAAAGCGTTTTGTTTTTGTTTGTTTGTTTTATCAAGATTGGTAGATTCACCAGCGATAAAACAATTTGGTCCACCTGAATGGTCTGTTTATCTAAAACTATCTTGGCTTGGCAATGGTTAGTTGCATTTTCACTTAGCAATTTACAACAGCGCTTACACTGTTTACCATATGCTTATCTTATTTTTGAGCTTTTCGTTCGTTTTTGTTTCATAACGTTTTGATGAGCTCTTTTTTCGTTTTCACTTGACACTATCTTTACCATCACTAGCATCCCGGTCAAACGTAGAATCTGCAACTACATACGTGGTGAGACTATAATTTTGTAAGTTTAATGAGGTGTATAAAGCTATTACAAGAGAATATTCTTTTCATTGTTTTGACTCTCGAAGTATATATCCGACGCAGTTAGACACAGTAAATCAATCGAGAACCACATCACTCTATCTAAAATTATATAGGATATTACCTGATATATATCCGACAGTCATAGAATAATAGAATATTCTCTTGTCATAGCCCCAGTAATCACCCCTTTGGTTGGATTCCTTCTAAGTCCATCTCGACTATGCATAGAATTACATATCAGGTTTTCGCCTATGGATTTAAAAAAAAAAAGTCTGTTTTGGTTATGAATCTGATAAAGAGGACTTAATTTTTCTGCGTGTGTGTTTGCCATTACTTAGTTGCTATTTTTCCAGGTTTATTGTGAGCCGGAGTAATGTAACTAAATATTCTATTTAGATTTTCTGAGTTTTTTTATGAGGATTGATACTTTGTATAATCTGAATTATTCAGACTACGTTTCGGCCGATGTGATCTTCGACCTTCTTCATGTGCATTATGCGTACACAAGTACACGTGATTTAACGGAAGAATTACTGGGTAAAACTCAGTCCCTCGTGTCACTCTTCTGAAGATTGTAGTTTTAATCTTCATTGCGGGCGATATTAAGAATACAATTGCGAATTACATGGAGATTTCTCATTGAATTTCATCATTCAACATGATATTTTCGGATTATCTTACTATATTCATAATTTCCGTCAATTATCGCAAATGCTACACGACCTTCTCTTTAAAACTGTTTAAAACTGTTTCAAACTTTGCACCTAAAATCACTGAAAATGGAAGACTAGACAGAGCATAAAGAATGAAAAAAAAACATGACGTAATGAAATAAACTCCCTAATCACCTGATATTGCCACGTCTGATTTTTAGTATATTTACTAAGATAAAGTTGATTGTGAAGATGACTCATTATAAAGAAGTCATCAAAAGCGCTGTAAGAACGAAACATCTCAGAAGAACCTGTTTTTAACAATGCATAAGCTGTCGATGTGAATATGTATTATACTAGTAAAGAATAACTATGAATGAACAAACTTGAATTTACTTGCTTCCCATTGCAGCAAACTATAACAAAAGGCTGGGAGTTACACTAAAAGCTCACAATAAAGTTGGAGTTTAAATTATTCGAAACTTTGTGAATGTAATAATAACAGCGAGAATAGTAGCCCGATTAATTCAAGTAATATTTTTTTACATACGAGTTACGCTTATGAAGGTCAGAATGCCACTCGAGGATAAGGGTTACTGAGGTGGTCACTGGAACAATAACTTAGTGATTGTTGGTGTTGAAAGTTAGATAAAATTTGAATATTTAAGGGGGCGAGACATCAGAAATTTGTTTACTTGGACTTGAAGACAACATTATTGTAGTCAGCTAGAAAGCATGTCAAAGTATTTTATTATCGTTTTTCTTTCAATTTTTTTATTTATAATTTTTCATGTTTTATTTCAATCGTTAATTTTGTCGATATATGAGTGATTAAGTGGGGAAAATAATTTACATATTTTTTTAAAGAAGTCAAAGTCTGTTATTAAGGGTCGTGCATTAAATGGATTTGGACATCATCATATTGATTTGAAAATGTTATAACTATGAAAATTTAAATCATTTGGATAATTTGGAGTACTGTTCTCATTTTAAATGTTATTTTCACACCGTAACCTCCGACCTCTGGCCTTCTCTAAGTGTATCTCGAACGAACTCCTTTATGTAATTCATGATAGTAGTTTATTCCTGTTCTGTCAACTATACCCGTGTAGAAGGTGTAATTATCTTTGTATTCTGAGGATTGGACATTCAGCGACCAAAAGTCTGCCACTTATAACTGGATATTAACTCTTTATCCAATTACGTCACGTATCCTTCTATATTTCTTCTGTATATAGAAAGGTTCTCCTTTCTGGATAACCACCTTGTCGCGGTGAAAGAGCTAGCGCATTTTGGTGATCTCTAGAGCTAGGCTGGCGGGAGCGAAAGTTTCTGGCAGGGCCACATTTGCCAGAAAGGTCGGCCGATAGAAACCAGACAAACAGTGATCCCTGGTCCTCCAGGCTTGGGGTTGACTATATGGCTAATGACCCTTTCTCGTAAAACAAATATGTTACAGAAAGAGCAACAAAGAGAACCCTTACTTCAGCGTGTGGGAGGCTTTTTTAGTTGAGTGAAATTCGTATGAATGCTGGTGGCCCAAACCGGGAGAACGTTTACAGCAGGATGAAGGAGGACCTTAACGCCACTAAAAGGATGAGAAGAAGGGCCAGATAAACTTGGAAAAGAACAGTGGAAAGGGAGAGGAAAGCTATGCAGCATTCTCGGAGTTCACTGGCTAAGCTGGCTCAGAATAGCCGGAGAGGGAGGGGGTTTCTCGTCACCCAACACGCTACTATCTTTTCATGCATTACTTCCTTCTTCGTGAAATATTGCTTTTATATATGATACAAAAAGCAGAGAAAACATGTCTGGGCTACATTCATCATATATGAAGAAGAGGAATAAAGTGCAAGTACATTGTTTCACTGGAATCAGGAGAAAAGCATGTAAACATAGAAGTTTATTACAAGTCATCTAAGGTATTTTCTAGTTATTTTTACCACTGACCAGTGTGCTCCCTCAGGGTAACTGCTGTTCCTCATCCACCTATTTTTCGCAATACCCCACTACAATAAAAACAATTAAGTGCTACTTTCTTTTTTTTTTAAATAACCTGTTTTATCTAATATGTTAAGCACTTCGGGGTTAGTATATACCACTTAACAAATGTAATACTGAAATATTACTATTATGAATCCCGAAAAACGGTGTGTAGCTTTTCTTGTATTATATAGTATGACAAAATGTTAGAATTATACACATTTAAAATCCATTTGTTCAAATGTCTATGAACTGCCAAATTCTTGGAATCCAATTTGTTAAACAGAAACATTTTCGATGGTGATTTTGCCAACCTTCACGCGATCTCGCTTGTAAGTACCCAATTTTTTTGTAGAAAGAGTTATGACTAGAAATGTGCAAAGGAAACACTGTTAATAATTAAGTAATTTGATTTAAACTACTAGATGAGTGATTAATGATCCATTTTTCATAGATATCAAAGCATTTCCATTGATCAGTCTGCGCAATATCCAAATTAACATATTTATCATATTATCATATCAGTGATTGTGTTCCTATTATTATAATCAATACGACAATAGTAACACAAATACTTTTACGCTGCACTATACTTTTTGAAAAGCAGCACGGATACACGTATGTTACAGAAGTGACCATAAAACGAGCATTAGAAGTTAAATAAATCTATAGGGTGTGGACTTATGAAAAATTTCCGAACCTCTAATATTTATGACAGCAAGCTTCTCTTGTCGTACAAGGAACCCGTCAGTGTAGACGTAATGCAAAGAAATAATCGTACGACTTGTGAAAGGCAGCGGTTATAGGCAACCATTAAAAGTTTGAAGTGTCCAGAATTCTCAGATTTGGGAAAGAACTCAAACTGAAAATATTATGTGTATAAAAAAAGGAACACGAAAAGTATGCGTTAAAAGCAGAAATGACAACATCGGATTGTACAAAAATCCTTAAATAAGATTCCAGACTATTTTCCTATGGGTACTTTTATTAATAGTACACGCATGAATCTCAAGTTTCCTTGGAAGTAATCTCCCCCGACTACAATACGCATGTTATACCGTTCTAACAACTTGGAGAAGGCACTATGAAAGTTCTCTTGTGTGAGCGTGTCCAAAACCCAACTAGCAGAATCTTTCATCTGATCAATTATCTCATAACGACAGCCTCTAAAGTTTTCCTTGAGCTTAGGGAATAAGCAAAAGCTACCGAGAGCAAGGTTTGGACTATAGGAACAGTGAGAGTATTAGAGCACAACTTGGCCAAATAGTCTGATCTTTTCTGAGCACCCTTGGAACAAGCTTCGCGCAAATCTTCCGCATCTCAAGTTCCTCGCGAATAATTGTGAGTACATTTTCTATACTGACATCAAACTATGTACTTATTGTTTTTTATAGATACACGACGGTATCTATTTATGAAATTCTTTATTTGGCTAATCAACACTGGAGTTTGACTTTCTCACTTCTTATGCATCTCTCATCATCTATCACAGACTCCCTGCTTCTTTGAATCTTCTGCCACTCAAAAAAACGATGCTCGATTCATGCAAGATATTCCCAAATAAGTCTGAAGTATCTCATACGTTTATGTGGCATTTTTTTTTCAAGTATAAAACATAATTTTATTTATCTTTCTTCTAAATTGTCCGTATGTTCAGATTGTATTTTTGGAATTCACCAGTTGTGACGATCAGGCTTATTATGGTGTATTCCAATTCTTGCTTTAGCTATTCATTTGAATAAAATCATAAAAATTGGTCCGTCTTCTCATATAGTAATAACATACTTATTTTTTAAGAGTTTACGACAATTTTAAATGCATGTAGTTAAAGTCTAGAAACTTATTAAATGCGCTTCATAAGTGCATTAGCAGGACCTATGGAAATTCCCTGGTATTAGAAATAATCAACATGTTTTTCATAAAGCAATTATTTTTATGGATTGTCTTCCCCCCTAAAATAGTATTTTCTGGACAGAAAAACTAACAACACGCTGCTATTATAATAAGCTTATTAAAATTTCTATGAAAACAGTGTATATTGTATCTTAAATATAGAATTTGCCCAAATGACATAAATAAATAAATACGAATAAATACTTAGTGTGCTACTCAGTTTAATATAAATATCAAAATTGTAAGAGACTTTCTTAAATTTACATTTACAAAACGATGCTATTTGTTTTGCTATGTTTCTGTCGAATGTTCCCTTTTACGTGCGGTTTTCTAACTTCATTCGTCACTAAAAAAATGCTGCACATCGAAATTACTACTAGTTTAATTCTCACGTCATTGTAACAATAATCATATATAACTAGTATAATGTTAACCGAAAAAAGGGTACATTAAGGAGAGTCCACTAACTTTTTCTTGTCTAAGGTTATCGGATCGGCTTTTTTTAAAACGAACCTTCAAGAATTAAGCCTGCAATGCACTTGAATAATACCGTGCACAATGTCCGACGGCATTGCATCTGTCTTTATTCAAAGCATAACGAACGAAATGAATTAGGACGGAAGGATAAGAATCTCATTTAAAATAACGGCATTGTATCAGCTTAAAGATAGACAGATAACAAATCTTTGTTAATAATAAATGAAGATGACAAAAACAATATTTTATTACAATGTTTTTATTGTATTAATATATTTTATTACAAGAAAGACTCATGAATAAATACTTTCAACGAGACAAAATTACATTTTATTACTGAAATTAGTGTTATAAAACATTATTGATTTAGCACATACTTTTCAGATCTTCTTTTGCTGAGAAGCGGACGTTTCTAATGTTTAGACGGTGCTTGTCTATCGTTTTAATTTAATCTAAAAATAAGAACTGATTTGTCTATATTAATATTCATGATTAATAGACATAATTTAAAAAATAATTTTAAAAAAAAGCTGAATCACCTCCCCTTTTCATTTGCCTTTATATTTTGCAAAATATAGGTTATCAGGCAAAATGTGATGGGACATACTTGATAAAAACAGTATTCAGTAAAATATAATCTTGAGAAGTGTTGTCATCGTAATCCCCGTAAAAAATTTTAATTAATATATATATACATATATATATATATATATATATATATATATATATATATATATACATATATATTGATAACAATAAAAGATGAAGGAAGGAGGAAGTGAGAAGGCATGGCTTTGGTAATCTTTCTATCCAAAAACGATGTTCAGCACGTTAAAAATATACCTTTTGTTGTAAAAATCTAATGAATAAACATCTGAAGAAGTTGGTGGGGACAGGATACTTTTATGGACGCATAAATCGTAAAATTGCCTACCCATTAATGAAACAGCTGTAATGGAAAGATCAAGAAAATAAACGAAGGTTATAAAAAAGAAAACGTGAGTCTTAGAATTTTCAACAAAATTTTACACTATATATATATATATATATATGTGTGTGTGTATCTATATATATGTAAATGCATATAAATATATGTATATATATATGTATATATACATATATGTATATATATATGTATGTAAATATATAATATATATATATATATATATATATATATACATAGTCATATTTATAGTATTCCACATTTTACAGGGTTAATATAACTAAAAATTCAGTAATCGTTCAAATACCAATAAGTGTTAAGTCAAAATGAGATGACTTAAACTGTAAGCTACAAAATTATAATATTTCATAATTGAACATTCATATATCGTCTTAACAAAATCAAGACATATAGGAATGGATTGATAGCAACAGATAGTGTATTTCATCGTTAGTTACAATTGTTTCTAGACTATTCTGGCAAATTAAAAATTATGTCGTTTGAACGCTTTCACAAGAACATCCTTTCGTCAAACTTATTGAATAAAAAAAAACACTTTAACAATGAACGGTATGGAGTCCATTTTACTTATTTTAAAAAATATGGGAAAATATTTTACCTGCCTCTAATCCTTCAAAACCTTTGTATATATATATATATATATATATATATATATATATATATATATATATATATATATATATATATATATATATGTATGTATATATGTATGTATGTATATATATATATATAGGTGTAGGGAGTGAGGCAAGTAGTCTGTAAATCTGTTTAAGATGCCGTTTAATTTGTTATTTCTGCTTTTCGAGCTGCATTTCCTAATCAAGTTATTTTACGCTTTGGAGATCTCTCGTGGTCTTCGCGCTCATCCGATTTTTCCGTATGCGAATTTTATCTGTAGGGATTTCTGAAATCACGCGTCTATGCTGGGAAACCTCGCATACTTTGAGAATTGAAGGCTGCAACACGTAAAAAAATATCTTTAAAAAATAGGTGAAGAAACTTTAGTGAAAGTGGAAGTAAACTTTAGAATGCAGCTTCAAATTTGTGTTCGTGAAAATAGCCATAATTTGTCAGACATAATTTTTTCGCTTCTAAATAATCCGTAAGGCCATAGTTTAGTAAATACTTTTATGTACATTATCAATTTTTTTTTGTTTTCCTTAAAATCACCTGTTTCTCGTGACTCACCTGGCATATTTATACATTTATATATTTGTATGTGTGTTTGTAATCAGTCGATAGAAAACTATAAGTGGGCGAGAGAAAGAATAAATTTGTAACTTTTTTCGTTCTGAGTGGTTTAGCCGATTTTATAAACACGGTAAATCCTAATTTATTTAACATTTAAGTTAGAATATCTTCATAATAAAAAAACGTCGGAAAACCTATATATATATATAAAAATTGATAGATAGATCAGCACATATATGTATGCATTTTATAACAAAACTTTCAATAAGAATGGGCACGATGTCATTATTATTTATCGATACGGCAGTTTTTATTGGTAATTTTTATTACCAAAGAAGCCAATAAGAGTAACCACTATGGGACCCCCCCCGAAACTATGTTTTCCTTGCTCTTTATTCCAATCCGATGTTTAAAACACCAAAAAAGTGTGAGTGCAGAAAGCTAAACAAAACCAAATCATTACTGAAAGTTAAAGAACTTTTTTTTTCTATTGGTCTCCCTCTTTCTATCCGTTTTCCTTTTTTTTTCTTTTTTAAATGTGTCTTATGTATCAAAGTAAAGGAAAAACAAAATAAAAACAGTTTCGAAGCGTTTTTGGGATTCCCTTCTTTGTTGGTTGGTTGGTTGTTTTTGTTTTACGGCATATCAACCCTTTTCAGGTTATTTAATGCCGAATCCAAAGATTTTTAAGAAAATTCTCTTAATAGGGTATATTTGTTTTTTTTTTTTCAAGTCGTTTTCTATTCAACCACTAGTCAGAGTGGACCTGGGAGCAATGACAATTAAAGGGCGGATCCACACTCTCAAAAGCCAGCAAGCTGGGGCCTCACCATCTGATAAAGTTTAAGGTCATATCCAGGACCCCTGCCCCTTCTTTGTGTCGCCTTGTTTCCTTTGTAATAAATGTTAAAACTAAATGATATACCTCAACAATAAACATAATAGCATTGCGCCCAGTATATTTCTAATGTTTACGAACGTCATTGGTTACATATCTTCATGCATTTTACTGCAGTACCTTTGTCCGGAGAGATCTGTTCGTCAGACCAAAGAAAATCAACTATAATAACAAAATCAAGGCTGATAAATTTTCTATAAAAGCTTTTTTTTAATATACTTTAACCAAAGAGAAGTAAATGGGGAAGAGAATTCACGTTGTTTGGAGAGATGGTGCATTAAAAGTGAAAGGACGTGCAAAATAGAACCGGTGAAAAGGAGAAGAGGGAGATGGAGAGAGAGAGAAAAAGGCTTTCAGTGGTTGGTCAAGTTAAATTTCCTTCTTATTTATTAATCAAAATTGTTCAAAAAAGTGATTCTAGGAGAGGAAGTTGCTGCAGAATGCCGGATTTGTGGTAAGACCTCAGAGTGAATTGCGCACCTTGCAGCAGGGTGTAGTGGACAGGCCCAGAGAGATTACCGCAAAAGACACGCATGGAACTCCGGATATATTGGGAGGTGTGTAAGAAGGTTGGGGTAAAGTGTGCTGGAAAATAGTTTGAGGAGATGCCTGATGAAGTGAGAAAAAGTAAGGCTGGCAAGGTAGAGGTATGGTGTGACAAAAGTGTCATAACTACAACGCAATTGAAACACAATCGTCCGGATTTGGTCGTCATTGACAAGGTCTCAACATACTGGCTGATTGTAGACTTTTCAGTACCCTGGGACAGGAATGTGATAGAAGGAGAATGAGAAGCGGAACAATTATGCTCCGTTGGCCTTGGAGATAGGGCGTATACACGGGGTTAAAACACAAATAATCCCAGTCGTAGTTGGTATACTAGGAGTAGTATCAAGTCATCTGGAAGGGCAATTGAAAAAAATACAAATCCCCAATGTTCTAGGCGGATTTCAGACCTCTAATTATAGATACCACCGACATCCTTAGGAAAACCCTTGATCTTTGAAGCTCCTGGTTTAAAGCCGGGATTAATAGAAATCCTCTAGAAATGACTCCCATCCCTTTCCAGACATACGTTGATAAACGAAAACAGAATTATTATTATTATTGTTAATATTACTATTTTTATTATTATTGTTATTATTGTTATTATTATTATTATTATTATTATTATTATTATTATTATTATTATTACTATTATTATTATTACTATTATTGCTATTATTATTACTATTATTATTGCTGTTATTGCTATTATTATTATTATTATTATTATTCTTATTACTATTATTACCATTAATATTGTTATTATTATTACTATTATTATTATTAGTAGTATTGTTATCATTACTATTATTATAACTATTATTACTATTATTATTAATATTATTATTGTTATTATTATTATTACTATTATTGCTATTACTATTATTATTATTAATATTATTATTATTGTAGTAGTAGTAGTAGTAGTAGTAGTAGTAGTAGTAGTAGTAGTCTCAACCTCTGGATGTTTTTAGTTGGATTTCCTTTCTTTTACATCAGGTCAATTCCTTTCCCTTAGACATTCAAGCTGTATTAACACTAGCGCCGTTTCCAACGGGCAAATCTTTTGCAAAATTGTCTTGTCAAATCTTTTGCAAAATTGTTATCAATCTGATTAAGCCATTTTATGTTCTCAAACATTTCAATTACAATAGTAATCACCTTGACTGGCATACACTTCGAGCTGTGTATATATTATTATTGTTTAATAACATTGTTAACTTTCGGATGTTTTTTTAAAAATGTATTATAATTTTTTTTAATGGTGATTTTTTTATATTATTTTACTTTATGTTTAACTTTATTTATTTATTTAAAAAATATTTTTATACATTCACGCTATTGTTTAACACGTTCGCTGTTCCCAACAGACTAGCCGTTTGTAAGATTTAAAAATAAAATGTCTTGTCAATCTGATTAAGCCGTTTCTGGTGGCTTTTCGTTATGTCCACAGCGTTCCAATCACAATGTGAATAATCTTGAATTCTTTACATTTCGAGAGTCTAACTAATTCCCATTTTAGATGTCGGTATTTAATTTTTTTCTTGTTTTTTATCTCGAATTCTGGTATCGAAAGGGTCAATGATGTAGCAAGTTCCCTTGTTTTTATTTAGTAAAATTATATCAGGTTTAGAGTGTTCAAGGACCTTCAAGTCTGTATGCGCATATCCCAAAGAAGTTTGAGATTGCCGTTTTGCTGTACCACTTCTGGTTTATGCTCATACCACTTCTCATTGTGGTCTAATGCATAGAAATGCATATAGTAATTGTCTGTATTTTTGAGATGAGCTGTTTTCATTGATTGAGATTGTCGGACTGACTTCCTCATCTTGGTTGTTATTGTCACAACGTTTCGGCCGTTTTGCCCTCCGGTCTTCGTCAGGTGAACGGTTTGTTAGGAGTCTCGAACCCAACCCTTTATTATTATTACGGGGGTACCGTGTTCGGACTCCAGCTAGTCTTTGGGACATAGTTGCTGATTCTCTGTTTTTCAATGTTACTTTTTCACTGCCTTCGTTCAGGATTGAACTCAGCACCTTTGGGTAACTGTAAACTTTGATACAACGTCTAGGACCACTCGGCCATATGTCACTAGGACAATTCTTAGTTGGTTTTTGTTAATGTTAAACCTATGTTGTTATTCAAGGTTTTCTCTCTCTATCAGAGGCGTCCAAATTGCATTCAGTTCTATGCTTGGTTTGCTCAGTAGGTTGTTATGTCCGAGCATGTGAGCTGTTTCTTTAAGTTTTCTCACTTTCCAGTGGGTCTCTCTGTTTATTATTTTTACTTCATCCCATAGGGGGCGATGATCCCCCCTCTCCATCCAGACATGGTTGGCTATACCCGATTTTTCCATCTCCCCTTTAGTTACCGCTTTTCGGTGTTCCTCCACCCTTACTTTAAGGGGGCGGCATGTTTCACCCTTGTAAACATTTCTGCAACTGCATGGGATGGAGTATATGCAGTTTTTGGTCATGTTCTCATCCATGCGGGGCTTCACTCGTACCAGGTGTCGTCTGAGTGTTGACTTGCTTTTGAATACCGTCCTGATGTTGTAGGGGGCACATATGCTCTGAATCATTTCGGAGATGCCTTGTATGTATGGTAGGCAGACCGTTGGAGGTTTTTGGGTTTCATTCTCCTCTCTTATACTATTAACACGTCTGGTGGATAGTATGCTATCGGGGTAGTTGTTACGACGGAGGGTATTCTTCAACCTGACAATTTCTTGGTGGTATGTAATGGTGTCGCTACTTATTGTCTCTGCTCGATGTTGTAAGCAGCGTGCGATTCAATGTTTGATACTGTATGGGTGATGGGAGTTGAAGTTTAGGTATTGTCCGGTGAAGGTAGGCTTGCGATATACGGATGTCTTAAACCCATGCTCTGTACGTGATATGAGTATATCAAGGAAGGCCAGTTGGGTTATCTTTTTCTTTCTCCATTGTAAACTGTATCGATGGTCTTATTGAGTTCACATGGTCTAGGAGGAGCCTGGATGTCTTCCTGATGGAGCCAGAGTATGAAGGTGTCATCAACGTATCTTAGCCACATGGTGGGCTTTAAGGGAGCTGAACCTAAGGCCATGCCTTCGAAGTATTCCATGTATATGTTCGCCATCACTGGTGATAATGGCGAGCCCATACTTAGTCCCTCCTCTTATCGATATAGGTCAGTACCCATTCTGAAGTAGGTTGTTTCTATGCAGAATGTCAGCATTTCCATTAAGTTTTGCAATGGTACACATGTGCGCTCTTCTATGGAGAGGTCCGCAGCTAGTTTGTCTTGAATTACTGCTAGTGCCTCACTAGTTGGGACTTTAGTGAACAGGCTATCATCAGTACAAACCAAATGGTAAGCCTAGATGTGGTTAGCCTGTTCACTAAAGTCCCAACTATAATATATATATATATATATATATATATATATATATATATATATATATATATATATATATGCGCGCGTGTGTGTGTCTGTGTGTGTGTTTGTCCACATAGCTTAACCTGGGTACACTTATTAATACTCGTATAACGCATACATATATGCATGAACCCAAATATACATATGCAAAGACACAAACACAAACGCACTTATAAATATAAATATATATCACCACACAAAACACAACACACACGCACAACACACATACATACACAAATACACACACCCACATATATATATATATATATATATATATATATATATATATATATATATATATGTTAAGATTTTGTTCCTTTAGATGCGATGGTTGAGTTTGAATAAAATTAAATACGTATTATATACGCATTATTACAAAATGAACAGACATTTAATTTGTTTGAAATTTATATTGAAATTCATAAATATATTTCGAAGGAAAAACTTCATCTTCAGTATTTTTGTTTGTTTTAGCCATGTTGTTGTTGGAGCAGAGAATAAGCAAGTAGAATCCAGTTTGTTGTTTCTATGGTAGTTTTTAAAATCTCTGAACGGTGCGTTTGGTCACGCGGAATTCACGTTAAGATTTTGTTCCTTAGACGCGCTGGTTGAGTTTGAATAACATGAAATACGTAATGTGTTGTTCTTGCTGCAAACGTATATTGTACGTTTTTCATTTTATTATAATTTGTCTGGGGTTTTCCCAAATGGAAGCAGTACAGCGTGACTAGTTGTAGCGAGTTAGCCATCTTTTTTTCTATTTCTTATTCGCGTAAGAAAGTAACCGTTAATCTGTTGTTTTCTATAAACTTTTTAAATGAAATTTTATCCAATATCAACATCGGCGTCCGAGTGATTTTGTATCTTAAACCAAGCAAGACTCTGCATTCGCGACGACATACTTGCACGTGGACATTTTTAGACGGTACATTCGCAAGGTAATTCTAATTAGTTTTACTCATATCCTTTTAGGGATGCATGGTATCGAGAGATCACCTTTCTACGGTATCTTCATGGTAATAAATATTTTGGTGTAAATTATTGAATGTTCAATGCTGCACTTGGGTTGAGAGCCTATAAAGAGGTTTTGAATAACTCTCTTAAATGGGGAAGCCAAATAAAGACCTCGAAAAATCGTTTGTTTGGTAAAATTGAAACGAAACAAATAACTCCCCTTAACAAAACAAGATTTTTTTTTCAAAGAAACCTATTCTTCAGAAAAGACGTAAAAGGAGATTGAATGACGAAACATTTTTGGACAGCTGTTATGCAACAAATTTTCGGACATAATTGCGGTTAAAGATCAAATGTTAAAAGGTCGAAAAAAGAGTGTTAATAGTTGTTACGGTGTCTTTTCCTGGCTATTTTATAAATCTATTGGGAGCTTGAAAATTGGCCACGATAATAACCGTCTCTCTTAAACAAGGCTGGATTACAGGAAAAGTAGCTAAATATAAAATTTGTTTTCCACTTTTACGTCGTCATAACAAAAAAGGGAATTACGCCCAATGGTCATTTGATTAAAGAGATGGAAAGTATATTTTGTAATAATATGAAACTGGGAGTCTGGTCTTGTGCGAACTTTCGGCGAAGTAGACAATTTGAACATCACTATCAGAAACAACTGTTAAATGAAATAAGAGCGATTAAAAAGAAAGTGCGATTTCAGTTGTTGATAAATGTATAGGCGAAACCTTTAAATATAAGGAGATGACTACAAGCACATACTCGACCCAATTGCTAAACATTAAATATTTCCCCTCTCTTTCTCTTTTCCTTGCTCTCTCTCTTTCACTCTGTATCTCTCTCTTCTTAATCATTGTGCCGGTTAAAAAGAAACAAAGCTCCAAATGACCTTTCACATAATTAAACGTATTGTAACGTAATTAAGGTCTACACACACGTTAGCACACATTCGGAACCGAACATGTTGTAGAAGAGTACGTTGCAAGGAAGAAAAGACAATTAATAAAGTGATTTACTTGTTTCCGTTGTAAGAACTACATTAATTTTGAGGTACTTTCCCGACTAAAACGTGATTGTGTTCCTTTTCTCGGACGTCTGTCCTCTCGAACGTTATCGTCGGTCTTTGCTCCCGTTCTTTATATAGTATTTTTCACTTTTCTTGCCGTGACGTCATTTCTCACGGCTGTTGAAGTGTAAATAATTTAGGGATGGGGATGACATGGTTAGTATTATGTACACCATTTCTTACAATATTTATTGGGTTCCAACAAACAGAAAAAATCTACCACATCAGTATCATAACCGCTGTCTAAAAAGGTAACCATGTGATAGGAGCAATTAAGCCATCCATCACCCGATTCAACATGCACATGCCTGTGTGCATGTAGGAAAAATCGTACATTAATTAACTAGCGTGTGTGTGTGTGCGTGCGTTTACATGGTAGTCTCCACTTATCAAGGCCGGGAAGCCACTCGGGGATAAGGGTTATTGCGTGTACAGTAACCAATGGGATACCATCGTAGTAATCGTAATGGAGATTTGATAAAGTGTCTTACTTAAGGGGGCGATTTATCAGGAATTTGTTTATGTTGGACTTGAAGACATCCAATTTGTAGACAGAGATAGGGCACGCTTTTTAATCGGTTTGTGTCGAAATTTTTTAGTTACAAATATACACATGTATGTATGTATGTTTGCATGTCTATCTAAAACTTTCGACAGAGGCAACGGATTTTACCAAGATCAGTATTGTTTTGAAGATCGACCTTTCAGACGACAAATATTAAAAAAAAAATGGCTAAAAACATTAATTTCTTCACCCTCAACTGGACACTTTTCTACAGGGAGGGGTCGCTTTTTTCGAAAGTCATCCCTCTTTTCGATTGTCTAGTCTTAATTTAAACCCTGGGTGGTGGTCGTAACAGCGAAGACGTCACGTTTTTCCCGTTCTTTTTCTTCTTCGCGTTACGGGGACCAGCTTGCCTTCCTACTACCACTTCTTTGTTTTTGCTCAACATACACCTCCAAACATCCGGATAACGCCGGGCACCCATGCTAGTATATACATAAAGAGAAAGAAAGAGAGAGAGACAGAGATACATAAAAGTGAAAATGTGTTCTTATATTTCATCAGAAATAATGATCATGATTTTTATATGAAAGATTTTATTAGTGAGCATATTCTCTAATACATATATATATATATATATATATATATATATATATATATATATATGTGTGTGTGTGTGTGTGTGTTGTGTGTGTGTGTGTGTGTGTGGAAAACATATATAAAACGACAGTTTATAGACTGTTGACAATTTCTTGAAGGCTCCGGGTAAATGTTTTCCGAAAATTATCTGTAAGAATATTCCAATAAACAGGAAAACGAAATCATGAATTGTGATTTACCCTTCTTCTAAATTCATTTAAACTACTCGGAACGAAACCAGTAAATGAGAAATTTATGTTATTTTGTTTTGTTATGTTTTCCCCCTCAATCCTGTGTTGTTAATGGTTCAACGACCGATACACATACGTACATATGCACACACACACACACACATACACACGCACCTTCATTTATAAGCGAAGAACTTTGATGTTTTGCCGCGTATTGGCAAGCACCTGACGAATTATAACAGACCTCATATAAATAATTTTCGTTTTTCTGAAATTATTTATATTTTTCTATGCACTCTATGAGTTCGCTTACTTTCCGGCTACTTTAAAAGTTTCAACAGAACAAAAATATAAAACAAAATCAATAAAATTCTTGTACTGAAGCGACTGGTTTGAATTATTCATTTGTTCTCTATTTCGCAAGTTCATTGTCCAAACTATCATTCATTTCATTGATTTTCCAGACTCTTGCAATATTCTCCGAAGTTTGTCTTTATAAGAAATTATGAGTCAAGTAGACGGGTTAGGTTTAAATTAAAAAGAATTTTTTCAGTACTAGCCGGGCCTGTAAAAAAAAAAATCACGAAATGAGAAATATATTTAATTAAGAAATATTTTTTAGTGAAGCTGATATTATTTGCGAATTGTACAAAACGTAGATTTTGGAACAGATAAACAAATTCCAACGCAGTAAACATTAGTTAATTAACATTTCTATAAAAAATGTCCAGTGTATCTATATATTTATAAAACTCTGTGATCCGTGCACCTTGCTTGAATCTTGTCTTCACCGATCGGGCGATTAACTCTTTTGAAAAAGGGGATGATCGGTGAATTTTAATTATATTACACACACACACACACACACATATATATATATATATATATATATATATATATATATATATATATATGTGTGTGTGTGTGTGTGAGAGTATATATATATATATATATATATATAATATATATATGCTAGCAGGCCACCGGCGTTGCCCGGTCGTAAAATAGGCTTAAATATGATAGTTTGATTAATGGCAAATATCGTATTTATACCTTAAACCCAATATATATATAGTAATAATGTAAAACGTTATAAAAACATGATTGTGCGCCACCAACGAGAATCGAAATCAAAACGTTTAGCTTGCGATTTACTTTTTCCTTTGACGTAAATGCCTGAGCTACGAAGACATGCTGGCTGCAAGGCTAAAACATAAAACATGAACCAATAGCTATTCCGTTAGGCATGCATATCCGTAAGACTGTCATTCGACCTCACCTGGCAAATACCAATTTTTAAACTTTCACACTTTTGCACCGATTTTCTCCATCTCTAACCAAATATGACATTTTTTTATGAGTTCGAATACTCTAAATATTAAGTTTCATCTCTGTAGACCGAAAACTGACAGGGGAGTTTGGTAAGTAACATTTTTAAACAAATGTATATACGCATACATAAATATATATATGTATAGTAAGAGGTTTGTATTTACTATAAACTTTTTACGCAAATATTACGCAAGAATAAATTGTAGAATATCTGCATGAATATAATTACACGTAATAGTTAACTAAAGATGATCATCCCATAAGAAAACCGAGAAAAAACTAACTAGGAATTAATTAAGATGAATGTTTAAAGAATATGCAAATTCGCTAGATCTTTTGTAGATGAATGCAATTACGTGATCTATATATAACAAAGTTGTGTTTCTTTTTTAAATAAATAGAAAAAGGGGGTTTAATATTAATATCGATACACATAACATCCCAATTTATTTATATATATATATTTTTCACCCAGAGGAAGTCTCGAAATAAAGACGAAACGTTGGTGAACACATAATACGGTTTGTTCCTTTTTTATTTTCTCTCTATATATGTGTGTGTGTGTGTGTGTGTGTGTGTGTGTGTGTGTGTGTGTGTGTGCAGACAGCCATATATACATTGTGTCGTGGAACAGCAGTGAAAATAAAAACAATCAAGTCGAAGTTCGGTTAAGGAACAAGTGTATTAACAATAATGTACAAAGATAGGAAAGCGTGTATATTTGCTGGGCACTCGGCTAGCAGTTGAAGTGCAGTCGCATCTCTCTCACCGGTATTGGAATTACTAGCGCTATTTATAGTTCTAATCGGTGTAAATTCCTTTGGTCAAGCCGGTATAACACCCCCTCCCCCCCTTTGAAAATATCCCGTCTTGGATTAATAACGTTTTTGTTTTGGGTTCACCCTAATCAATTCTGTTGATTTCCGTTTTCTGTTTGATCTTCTGTTCTCCGGAGCTGTCTCTGGTATGGACACCTGAAAAGTATCAAACACTGTGTCCATGATGTCCTCCTCGGGTGATCTGGTCACCTCATTCTTCGAGTATCTTTTCCGAATTTGGTTAGTGTGACGTTTGTGCACGAAGTCTGGTCCGTTAATTATGTAGACCATGTTGCCTATTTGTTTCTCAACAATGCCGGACTCACAGAAAATCTTATTATTTTTGTGAATCTTGTAGAAGACTCTTTCGCCAAATTTATACTGTTTTTTTTTTTTGTTATCGGATTTTTGACGTTTGGCCTATCCTGGTTTGGTAACAACTTGTGAAAATCGATCTAACCTTGCGTCCGAACATAACCTCAGCAGGTGTCTTCGGTATTTCGGTGTTTGCATTCGAAGTGACTCTGTAGACTTGTAAAAACTGTTGGATTGACTTATCCGTCGGCGACCCACTAGCTTTTTTCAAAGATGTGTTGAATGTGTCAACGAATTTCTTTGCTTGTCCATTACTTCTTGGGTGTTATGGCGGAATGGTTATATGCTCGATTAGATGATCCTCGCAAAAATGTTTAAATTCGGTAGATGTAAATTGCATTCCATTGTTTGTAACAATTCAGTCTACTACTCCAAACCTACCGAATAGTTAATACAGGAAGTTGATATTTACCGCGGATTCATACACTTTAATACTTCCGGCCATTTGGATAGGCTGTCTACAACAATGAAATAGTACAACCCATCTAACAGTCCTGCAAAATCTAAATGAATCCTAGATCAAGGTCGATCCGGTATTGCCCACGATCCGAATTAATCGGAGGAGCTTTCATAGCTAATGCGCATCCTCTAGACTCCCTGATTTTTCCTTCTATATCCTTATCCATGTTTGGCCAATAAACGAAAGAGTGCATAAGGCTTTTCATTCTTGATATACCTGGATGCCCTATATGGAATTCCTTGAGCATTCGTCTCTGTAATGTCGCAGGAATTACAACCCTGTCGCTATATAAAAGAACGTTATCGCAAATTGAATAACTTTCTTCATCCAGTTGGTTATTTCGATCCTTTCTTTCGTGCGAATAATAAATTCGTTCACCTCTGCCTTACTCTTAATCTCATCAAGCCTTACTGAAAGTTCTCTTATTGTGTCACATAACATATTTTTTACTACAACTCCCGCTTGGATGGTTGCTATTACCATATCCTCCAATGGTTCTGTCTGCTTAGGAATACACCTCTATAACCCGTCTGCATGACCAACTTTTTTAGATGGTACATACCCCATTTGAAAATTGTAATTCAGGAGTATGGTACCCCATCTTTGGAATCTATCCGCCGTATGTTGTGGTAGTCCCCTTTTCGAAAATCGTTAATAATGTTTTGTGGTCTGTTAATAACAGAAATTGCCTACCGCGAATATAATGCTTAGCACCTCTTTTTCAATTTGTGAGTAGTTCTTTTCGGCTGGCAAAAGTGATCGGGATGAATATTCTATGGGTTTCACTTTTCCATCATCCATTTTGTGTAAAATGCATGCTCCTATGCCATAGGTGCTGGCATCACTTGCAACTATAATTTCACGCTTGGGATTATAATGTGCCAGAAACAAGTCAGACGTTAAAGTCTCTTTAATTTTCCGAAATGCTTCTTCGCACTCTTGCGTCCACACCCATTTATGGTCTTTCCTTAACAGTTAATTTAAAGGCGACCTTAGTTTATGCATATTTGGCACACATACATTGTAGTAATTTGCCAAACCTAAGAAACTTTGTAAACACGCAATATTTTCTGGAGCAGGCATAGTTTTTATTGCACTCGATCTATCTGGATCCGACCTTCCTCCATGTTTATCACTGATTTGCCCAATTATTTTCTTTTCTCCATGAAAGATGTACATTTTTCCTGTTTTACTTTAAATCCATAATCCTGGATACTTTTGAATACTTGGTTTATATGAGCTTTGTGTTGTTCTTTGCTAGCGCTTTTCATTAACACATCGCCCATGTACCCTACTGCGAAATCCAACCCATGTAACATAATGTCCATAATTTGCTGAAAAATCGCAGAGGCGACTTTGATCCCAAAGGAAGTCTGTTAAACTTGTACAATCCCTTATGGGTATTAATACATAGCAGTTTTGAACACTCCTCATCGACTGGAACTTGTAAGTACGCGTCACTGAGGTCGATTTTAGAAAAATATTTCCCTCCACTCAGTTTCGCAAATATCTCTTCAGGATTCGGAAAAAGATAATGGTGATCTTGTAATGCCTTGTTTTAGCCTGTCGCGAAGTCGGCGCAAACCCGAATCTCCTTACTTCTTTTTGATGTAAACCGTTGGTGCAACCCACTCACTGTACTCAATTTTTCCGATGACACGCATGTTTTCGAGTCTTTCTAATTCATCGTCTATCTGTTCTATAGCGGCGTATGGAACATTTCTTTTCTTTCTGAACACTGGATGTTCATTTACTTTTATGTCAAATTTTGCTACCGCTTTTGTACACCTTCCCAATCCATCTGAAAATACGTCTGGGAAATTCTCTTTTAACTCTGTCTTAAGTTTTTCTGCCCCCACATTCGAATCCTCAGCCTTTTGGCAAAATGTGCTTAAAGGTAGATCCCAAAGTCTAAACCTCCCGAATAGATCAGTTTCAAAGAGGCTGTTTGATTTTAACATAACAAAAATCCCCGCCTTTTCCGCCCGGTTCTGGAAAAAATATTCGTTAATAATTCTCTTTCGAAGGTAATTTTTTCGCCACTGACGCCTCTCGCCGTCCTATGTGATTTAATCATAGTGGGTCTCCCAAGCCTTTTCTATGTCTGTACATTAATAATGAAAATATCAGATCCACTATCAGCCTTACTTTCTTTTTAAACATTTTGATCTGTACATATTTTCGGATATTTTGTTCCTAAAGTTAAATTGTCGTAAGTTTAATGGATGACTTTATACCAGAATTTTTTCTACAATGCGATGCTTTATGCCCTTTTTGGTGGCAGTTGTCACATTGTTTGTATTTGTAAGGGCACCTATTGTACCAATGTTTATTTCCACACCTCCAACATGGTCCAGGTGGATTTTTCCCTGTTTCTTTCTCTGATTATTTTTTGAAGTCGAATTTTTATTTTGATGGATCTTTTTAATATGCGACACTCCGCTTTCCTCTATGTTACGACTGTCTAGTTTCAACGCAATAAACCGTTCACAGTCTTCCGCTAAGTTTTGTAGTTTTAAATTCGGTTTGTTTTCGAGTTTGTTTAAAACACGACGCCTGATTTCAGCGTCTTTATTTATGATCAGCCCTTACACAAATAATAAGCATTTAAAATTATCTGATGAAAATTCCTCTACTTTAAAATCGTCGCAATGCTTGTTCATTATACTTGCATAAGTAGTGTAGTCGTCTTCCTCTCTTCTCGTAACATTCATACATTTATATCGCCAATGGAAAAGAGACGCTTTTGCAGAAAACCGTTCTGTAAGTAGCGTAACTGTTTCTTGGAAGCTCAACTCACTGGTCTTCTTGGGGAGAATAAAATTCACGAACATTGTATGCTCGGCTGTTCCCAATTTCCTTAGCAAAAGCCTAACTTTTTTCGCGTCTGACCAGGTATTACACTCCGATATAAAAATATCCTCATATCGTCTATATTACTGGACGAAAGTGACATCGTCTTCTGGATTATAATTGAAATTTTCAATAGCGGCCTACACATCTGTTTGAGAAAATATATTATGATTATCGTCCGCTTTAGTTTGTGTCGTATCCAGAATTTTTTATTGTTCCTCTTGTGTTTTCATCAATATTTCCTCAAAGCGTTTCTGTTGTTGAAGCATTTTTTCTTCAAATGCTTGTTTAAACCGCTCTTCTCTTTCTACTTGTTGTTGCATTTGCTGCTTTTGCAACGCGAGATTTTGCTCTGTCTGAGATTGAAACAATTCCAACAGTGAATCTTTGAATTTTGCATCCATCATACGGATTCAATTTACAATTTACGCTTGTATTAAAGAAATATTCCTTAGTAAAAAAATTCAACCACGTTTTCTTTCCCAATTCTTTTGTTTGAAGAACAACAGTTTAGCAGTCCTTTTGTAACTTAATTTGTTAAACGCTATATTTCTAGTCTTACTAGAAACAATCCAGTTAACTAACATTTGTTTAACTTTTTTTTTATTTGTACGCGTTTTTACGTAGCAAAAATAAAATCCGTCGCTTTAAATATCCGACGAATTCGTATGGGAAGCTTTTAGTTTTTTTTTTACCCTCTTTGTCTTTTGGAAAAAATGACTTGATTCTTTACGTGTTTGCTAAGCACAAATGACGTACGAGAATAATTATTTAGTCACGGTCTGTCTCTTGCTCTTGACAAAGTCACGTGTTTTTTTTCCAAATCCCAGATGATATCGAAATAACGATAAGCTTACACGGTATTTACTAGTTGGTTTTGGACATTTAACTCTGCAGAAGAAAATCCTTACGGTAGGAAAAATGGCTTCTGGTGAAGAAAAAATGAAACCTTTTTCCCTTTCTAAAACACTTGATAAGTGTTTTCAATTAAGCTCTCGTGGATTGGTGTGAAAACCAAGAATATTCACACAGAATTTCCGGAGCCGTTTTGAATTTCTGTTTTGCAATTATAGTTCGAACAGTGGTTGGGACGGAAACATTTCCCCACCCCCTCCTTTCGGAAGGATGATATACCTACAATTCAATACAATATGGTGATTTATCGTTTAATGGTCACTATAATGCTGACTACGCGGGGCATACCATTCAGTGCTCGGACGCTGGAATCTCCCAAAATGAAACCCTTTCAATACGTAGGCATAAAAATGGCTAACATCTGGGCATGTATAAGCTTATGAGTCTGACATTGGTGAATATTTATTCCAGTGTCAGATTAGCACTGCAGAGTAGAAATGGTAAAACTTTCTCTATAATACACGCTCAAAAATCCAACTAAAAAATTCTCGAAGCTGTGTCTATAAAATTACGTCAACTGTCCATGTATAAGTCGTGGAAACATGGTCATAATTTGGAACTTAAAGGTGATCGATGAGATTGTTTCTTTTTCTCTTTAACTACATACAACTTTATTATTATTATTATTATTATTATTATTATTATTATTATTATTATTATTATTATTATTGTCTATTTTTGCATAGACTATATAATCATTTGACAACGTTTTTAAACAATATTGCCCCTTCGTTGCCACCCACTACACAAGTTATTTTTGAAAAGTTTGAGCCGAAAAACCTCCTATTCTTATCAATTGGTTTTCTCTATTTCACCCCTTATTTACACTCTCTTTGTCTAATCTGTGTCTTATTACACAGTGGATATAAGATAAGTTTAGTAAGTTTGAAGTGTATTTTGTTTTCTGTTCGTTATAATACATTTTCTAATAATATATTTTCAAACTATAAAAATACCTCAACACTCCAAAATTACTAATAATTGAACTGCGCCCAGTATGATCAAAATGTTTAATGTATATATATATATATATATATATATATATATATATATATATATAGCTCTGTGAAACTCATACCCTTGATGTTATTCTCGCGTTGCCTACGCACAGTTCCAACATTTCAAAATAGAACCGCTAGAAACAAGAGCGGCTCTTTACAAACAGACTTTTCTTTTTCCAACTCTACAACATGGCAAGGAAGAGGAATAGAAGAAGAAAAAAGTTGTGGTTATAAAAACGATCGTCGAAATCCTTGGTCTGATACTCCCATCAGGAGTCAAAAACATTTCACACACACCATTTTTTGATATAATGGAAAAATCCTTTCAGATTCAATTTTGGTTTGGCTTGGGAAAGGGAAAGAAAAATAAATAAATAAAAATAAAAAATAAACAAATAAATGAACAAATAAAAATAAACCAGTAACATAATTGGTTTTTATTTTGTTTTGGAGTATATCAATTTGACTTGTTTTGGCCAAACTTTATATTCGCGCCTTGTTTAATGGCAGCCTGCACGGAAAATATGTCTTGCTTAAATGTAGGTATGAACAGAGCATTTTTTTAGAATATAGTTACAGATTTCACCTTTATTATTTTTAAGGATATTTTAGCATCGCCTCTTTTCAGGACTATATAATTTATTTGACAACCATCGGCAAGTTCGACAAACTGACTGTGTGCATTAAAGTTTGAATCAAAATGAAAAAATCAGATTCCTTGGTGAAAACGTATGCTGTAGCACCACAGTCTACAAGGATATTTTTACCGTTTGTGGTATTGTCAAAATTACATGTGAATAGAAATGTATGTTCTTCCTCAAAATTCTCAACGTTTTTTTACACGGTGGTTACCACTTATCAAGGCCCGGAAGCCACTCAGGATAAGGGTTATTGCAAGTACAGTATGTTAGTGTGGAGATTTAATGAAATTTTTACTTAGGAATTTTTTAACGTTGGGCTTAAAGACATCCAAGTTGTAGTCAGGTGGGAAGCAGTCAGATTGAACAGTTCCACAGGCGTGCAGTTCTAAGAAAGAAGCTTTGTTCATGGAATCTACGTTTTGATTTAGGCACATATAAAGAGCGGGGGAAAATTTTTCACAGTGGATTCAGCTAGACTGGTGTTTTTCGTGAAGGATTGGCGAGGGGGGACGAGAGATTGGAGTTCAGACGAGCACCTGCCATTAGGCTCGCAACGTCTCTTCTGTGGGAGAGAGGTTGCAGGGTAGAGAAAAGGGCATCCCCCACTAAGCCACGAAGTCTATTTTGTACTCTGTCAAGGCAGGATAGGCTATTTTTAGCAGCTCATGCCCAGATATGGCAGCAGTATTCCATCCTTGGACGTACTTGGCTTTTATATAGATAAAGAATTGCAGCGATAGAAGGGTCTCACCATCTTTCCAGCGACCTTGGCAACAGACTTGGTGTACGTGTTCCATTTCAGATCAGGAGTAAAGGACAAACCCAGAAGCTTGTCAAAACATGGGCTTCTCCTAGACGAGAGCCATCCATTTAAATTGATGCCAGACGAGAGCCATCCATTTAAATTGATGCCAGAGCGTTGATGATGTAAAAATAGGAGTTTGGTTTTAGATGCATTAAAGGTTACCAGCCACGTCTTCCCCCACTGAACCACGCGCACGAGTCCATTTTAGAGCGTTTATATCGACATTGGAAACTTTTGTGGTTGGGTCGTCCACGATTATAGCAGATGATTTTATTCTTTTTCTTGGGAAAATTACTTTTGGAGACTACGTTGCAGTGAGGTGCGTAATTTGGTGGTGTCTGTTTTCGAGAAGCATTTTTGAACTTCATAATCTTGCTGGAGTTACGAGCATACGATTAGTCTCTACGTAACTGCGCTATGCCACTTTAAACTCACTGAAAATTATGGGTTTGTCTTTTCGCGTTATAACAGTTGTAAATGGTTTGAAATTTGCTGGAAGTCCCTTGAGGGTCATTGATATCAACAAGCTATCGCTTATTTCACCAGAGAGTTTTAAGATATTGGCAGTTGTTTCTGCCCTTATAACGTAGTCGGTAATTGTTTCATCCTCGTTACGTTTCAGAGACGTTAATTCTGTATATAGTGATATAATTTTCGGTTTCTCTTTTGCTAGATAATGTTCTCTTAATATGTTCAACGCTTTCCGTCCATCATCCAAGGGATCTCTTATAATCAGATACAGAATTCTATCGTCTAAGTATTGAATCAGTTCTGCGAAAACCGTCGCGTTCTTTTCGAGAAATTCGGGGTCGTTATGATTCTCTGTGGGAGATTGTATCATTTTGTGTAGTTTCCGAATCCTTAGATACACCAGAAATTTTACCTGCCACAATTCGAATTTAGATTCCGAACCGTCAAAGAAAAGACGATGGCTGACCGCATAACCTGTTAAGTGTTGCGACATTATGTTGAACAGAGATGGCGGTGAAGAAGCAGTATAGTACGATCCTGAGTGTAATTGTCAGTAACAAAGATGGCGGCAGAGAAGCAGTGCAGTTTAGATCAGATCCTGGGTGTAATTGCCAGTAACAAAGATAGCAGCGAACTGATTGAATTCAAAATTCGATCATTTTTATAGTAACTTTAAAAGCTTTTCGTTGGTTGCTCACCATGACTTGTGGGTATAAAAACAATCGTCGAAATCATTGGTCTCATACCCCCCCCCCTTCATGAGTCAAAAACATTTCACAGAATAGAACATACTGAGGATGGAGTTTAGCTATGAAATATGTTCATGTTATAAATTTCCAACAAGTAAAATATTTGTTTATTTTCCTAATATTACTGTGTGATTTGGTTTTGAAGCGCACGTGATTCGTATTTTATTTTATTAAAATTAAATTAACGTTTCTATATGGAACTCACATCCTATATATATATATATATATATATATATATATATATATATATATATAAACCAAGAAGTAAAAATGGGGGTTACAATCCTAAAGTTTCTCTAAACTTCAATCGAATATAAATATTAATTTTTATTTAGTAATCCAAAACAAATAAACAAAAGCTAAATCATATCAAGATAGGAATTGGAGCTTTTCATAGAACACAAATTAAAACTGCAAATTATACTTTACATTAATTAATTGTTCGACAAGACACTGAAATAAGAAATATTAACATTTCATTAATCCACGAAGTTTCTTAGAAACGCGTTCTTTTCAGAGGAACGATATTAACAAATGAATAATATAGCAAAGTTATTGATTTGCTGGTGCTTGCAAAAATTGAAACAGCATTAAATGAAACGTAGTCATAAATGTAAAAAAAAAAGAAATTATACTACACTATACCGTAATTGAAATGAAAGAATTTGGAAGGATTCAGTCTTCCTCTTCAAAATAGCTAGTAATGCCTTATCGGTTTATATGAAAACAGACACATACTAATATGACCCTTCCAAAATAGCAGAGGTAATATCTGGGAGTGCACTATCAGTAAAGCAAAAAGGAATAAAATAGAAATAACGTATTAAAAATGAAAAAAATACGCCACCATTTTTCTAATGACAATATTGTTTATGTTTGCGTTTTTTTTTGTGTCGTCTGTTTAATTGTTTGAGTAAAAATGACACCCAAAATAAGACTTCAGCGTATGAAAAAATATTTCGGAATATAATTTTTATTTATATAATAAAAAGCGAGACAAAAACAAACAAGAAATTAAGTTAATTGAAATAAAAACGCTTCTCCTTCGGCAATATTCTGCTAATGACTGACTCTCGTACAGAAGGCGGCCTTTTTGTTACCTGCGACACCGAGTTAAAGTATCACAAACAAAATGTCCGCTTCCAATTTTTCATGTCGGAAGTAATAAGGCTCAGAGAACTGTCATGAGAATGCTCATGTCAGTGCGCAATCTGATCTAACCGGATATAGCAAAACATGATAATCATATATTACCGATACATAAAAAAATCTAAAAAACATATTTTTTCACCGATGAAGGAACTGTTCTTAGAAGCTAATTCAAGAAGTAATCTCTGAAGCAGTTTCTGCTTTAAATTACTGTATATATATATATATATATATATATATATATATATATATATATATATATATTGATCGAAACTTTGTGTGAATAATGTTCCAGATATGTTTAATAGTCCGCATACTCCAAATAATCACTCCTCATTTAAAAACTCATAAATATCAATTTATTATGTCCGCCAGAAAATTGTCTATTTCTATCAGTTTAGAGAATCAGACTTGTTTTAATTCACATAGTGATAGCCACACGGTTTTAGCCACGATGAGGACGATTCGTTTGAAAATAGGTAGTCGACAAAAGCTAATGACTGAATCTCGTACAGAAGGCTCCCTTTTCGTTATATGCGACACCGAGTTAAAAGGGAGACCATCACTCGGTTTGCACTTTATCCCGTCTTATAATGCTGCGTGTTTAGACAAGGTGATATGCTGTGTGTTTAGGCAATGTAAAATGCTGCATGTTTAGACAAGATGATATGCTGCGTGTTTAGATATGCTGCGTGTTAAGACAAGGTGATACGCTGCGTGTTTAGACAAGATATATGCTGCGTGTTTAGACAAGTGTAATGCTGCGTGTTTAGACAAGGTGATATGCTGCGTGTTTAGGCAATGTAAAATGCTGCATGTTTAGACAAGATGATATGCTGCGTGTTTAGATATGCTGCGTGTTAAGACAAGGTGATACGCTGCGTGTTTAGACAATATATATGCTGCGTGTTTAGACAAGTGTAATGCTGCGTGTTTAGACAAGGTGATATGCTGCGTGTTTAGACAAGGTATTATACTGCGTGTTTAGACAAGTGTAATGCTGCGTGTTTAGACAAGGTGATATGCTGCGTGTTTAGACAAGGTATTATGCTGCGTGTTTAGACAAGGTGATATGCTACGTGTTTAGACAAGGTGTAATGCTGCGTGTTTAGACAAGGTGTAATGCTACGTGTTTAGACAAGGTGTAACTGTGTGTTTAAACAAGGTGTAATGCTGTGCGTTTAGACAACGTGATATGCTGCGTGTTTAGACGAGGTGATATGCTGCGTTTTTAGACAAGGTGATATGCTACGTGTTTAGACAAGGTGTAATGCTGCGCGTTTAGACAAGTGTAATGCTGCGTGTTTAGACAAGGTGTAATGCTGCGTGTTTAGACAAGGTGTAATGCTGCGTGTTTAGACAAGTGTAATGCTGCGTGTTTAGACAAGGTGATATGCTGCGGGTTTAGACAAGGTGTAATGCTGCGTGTTTAGACAAGGTGTAATGCTGCGTGTTTAGACAAGTGTAATGCTGCCTGTTTAGACAAGGTGTAATGCTGCGTGTTTAGACAAGGTGATATGCTGCGTTTAGACAAACTAGTATGCTGCATGTTTAGACAGAGTAGCCTCTCATTCCCAGGCAACGTCTTGAATGCTTTATATTCTTGAAATGCAGAGATTGGATATTAGCAAAACGTGCTGAACACAAACAATCAATATTAGAGAAAAACAAAATAAAACAATGTTTTTTTTTATTTTTCTTGATAATGAAGAAAAAATTCGTACTGAAAAAAAAATCGATCTTGGAAAAAAATCCTAGAGAAAAAAAAATAAGTATTAAAAACGAATTCGATGTTATCTTAAACGTTCACCTTCGTAATCTTGAATGTTTATATTTATTTTTGGTTAAGCGTTTCCAGTATTTCGTCTCATTTTTATTGGTAGTATACGAGTTGCAAAGAAATCTCGATATGATTATTTTGCTTGATTTTGATGGGTAGAAATCGGTGCAAAATGTAATAAAACTTTAATATTGGTTGTAGATAAACGAAAACCACACAAAAGATGAAATAGAAAATAAATATACGGAGTAAATCAGTGTGTTATTAATTGTTTATTTGTGTTTTGATAAAACACACGTTTACTCTTTTTGTAATGAACACCTCGCCATTTAAGATGTGAAATAACTTGTTGTAATGAAACTCCAAGGAAGAAATATTATTATTAAAAAGACAGGAAATAGCTATTCACGTGCGTCTTTTATTAGCCAAAGATATAAGTAGGAAGAAACAGTCAGTCAGAAGAGATTGTACCAAGTTATGGATTTAAAAAATAGTAAAATAGGAAGTAGTATTACAATTATATACCAAAAACAGCAAATCAATGGATACCACTAGACAACAGGTCATTTTAGCTGTAACAGAGTTCGCATGAATTGATAACCCAATTCAAAAGAACACATGCCAAATAAGTATGTATAGAAAAAACTGAAACTAGCAACATATCTGCGAAAAATCTTACTGGGAAGAAGAAAATGTAGGACCAATCCATTTACAGATACGTTTCTGCACCTGATCTGCCGATATCAATCTATTTATATTATCTCGGTTTTTAACTTTTTAAAAAAATATTATTTGATAATCTATATTTTTCAGAAAAAGCATGGCTCGATTCATGTTTTAAGATATAGCCATAAATACAAGTTTAGTTTTAATACTTTGCAGTCGTAGTTATACTCTTAAATTGCATCGAATAGGGAAAGTAAGATAACGTGTGATCATTCGTTATTGTTTATTAATGGGAGGTTCATTCGGATCAGGAGTGTATGTAATCGTCAGGATCCCAGTTATGAGGTCAGTACAATGCTTACTTGGTAGAAATGATGCTGTAACGGACACTATTGATATTTCCATATATGCGTATAAACGTTATAAGTTATTTATAAACTACTATCATGCTAAATGGGCCGGTAAAATGCCTGACAAGACGATATAAAAAATGCTGAAAGAGGAGTACACGGCAACCATTCATTCCCAGGCAACGTCTTGGATGTTTTTTTTTATTCTTGAAATGCAGACACTGGATATTACAAAACGTGCTTAACAAAAACAATCAATATACTGTGCAGCAAGGTACATATATTTACTTTAAATTTAAACTTTTGTATGTTGGTACAGTAGGCGAAACAGGGTGTAGAGCAGAAATTCTAAATGCATCCGGGTCATCTACAGTACATGAATGAAATTTTACTAGTAATGTTGCATAAGTGTTAGAAAAAGATGGGAAAATATCAGATTATTGCCATGCTGTCACTGTAATGTAAATAAAACTTTGTGGATTTAACAAATTGTTGTTTGATTACAAAAGCCACAGCTGTGGCCGTAATTTGGAATCTATTGTATGCACTATTATATATGTTTATACTCTGCGTGCGTGTGTCTTTGGACTATTTTAGAGCTATTTTGTAATTGTAAACTATTTTGTATCCAGTCTTTGAGCATGTATCAAACCGATTCGAACATGTTTTCTATCAATATTCATTTTCTTTTTTTTTTATTACATTTTCACCCCAAACAAGGCAAATTGCCACTTTGGTGTAGGGGGCTATTATCAGGGGCAACAACTACTGGGGTACTATGTAGGGATTTGGGCAGCAAGATGTCGGTTCACGTTATACTTAAACTTCTGTACGTCAGTACTGTTGGGGAAGCAGGGACCTGGAATGGAATTCCAGAGTCTAGCGGTTCCGGGGAAGAAACTATTAGAGTAAAAAGATCTTTTACATCTAGGGATCTCTACAGTGTGGGGGTGGGATTTAGCAGCCTGTCGGGTTTGTCGAGGGTGCTCACGTCGTGGGGGCATAAGTGATTGCAGTTCGTCAGAGCATTCACCACTAAAATACTTGTAGAAAAGGCAGTGGGATGCAACATTTCGTCGATGGGACAGAGGCTGAAGCTTAGATGCCAGTTCAGGGCCTACCAGGTTTGCGACTCTCTTTTGAACCTTGTCAAGGAGCGAGAGACTAGTATCAGATGCACCAGCCCAATTGTGGCAGCAATACTCCATACATGGGCGAATGGTGGCCTTATAGAGGTACATGATAGTTTCGGGTGTTAGTATTTGTCTAGCACGGTAGAGAGACCCCACCTTTCTTGCAGTAGCCCTGGCAATGCCTTCAATGTAATTGTTCCAACTCATGTTTCCTGTGAACGTTAGGCCAAGGAGTTTGAAAGATGTACTCTCAGATAAAGAGTCGTTGGCCATTGCTATAGGTGATAGAGAGGATTTATTTTCGCACTTCATTGATGTTTCCAATCATTCGACAACAAAACGATCTATCACATATGATGAACATACGTTAAACTTAAAAAGCAGACATGGCTAATGTGTGTTTACCCTATCTGTTATCACCGCATCAAAATGCATCCTTTTAAAGCATTTTCAAATAATTTTCTATACATATGTTTATAACATTCAATCTTTCTCAATCTACAACTTTTCGTGATATGCTATAACGATATATCTAATAGTGAGACTGGAATTTACTAAAAACATTTTTTTTAAATATATTTAAACATAAAAAACATATTGACAGTATCCTTTGAGGTTAGGGGATACTGTGATTATAGATCATATTTATAAGGGTATACCAAGTGAATAGTTGTGCAGCAAGCTATATATATATATATATATATATATATATATATATATATATCCTTTAAATTAAAAATTTTGTATGTTGGTACAATAAGCAAAACAGGGAGCAGAACGGAAATTCTAAATGCATCTGGGGCATCTACAGTAAATGAGTAAGCTTTTATAACTAATGTTGCGTAGGTGACAGAAAACGCTGGGAAAATATCAAATGTATTTGCATGTTATCACTGTAATGTAAATAAAACTTTGTGGATTCAACAAATTTTTGCTTGATTACAAAAACTACAGCTATCAGCGTATATATACTATTGACACGCGTTTGTTAAAAGTACGACGAATAAATTATATAGACCGACAATATTACGGTAGTCGAGTTGGTGGAGACAGTGCGTATTTATGTTGAGATGAGACAGATGGAGTAAATTCGTTGGAGTGTAAATTCACCCCATATATTTTTTTTAATTATTCACAACTTATTTTAAGCTAGAGTACCAGTAAATGGAAGAATATCATCTACGGTTAAATAGGAAGAATTTTGGCAGACTATTTGTTTCCAAAATATACGCATACAAGCAAATGATTGTGAATACCATTTGTATATATATATATATATATATATATATATATATATATATATATATATATATATATATATATGTATGTATGTATGGTGCCGGCAAAAAGAAAGTCCGCACTTGTAATTTTTTCAAAAACTGCAAATTTAAGCTAAATTTAATGTACCTGTTTAAACAACATATACCTCATTTGATTGGCCTTTTATTCTTCTATAATTTTACCTGTTCATATTTGACTTTAAATTGAAATATTCTAGTGTTCACGTCAATTTAAAAAATAACTTTAAATTGAGGAGGCAAAAGGAAAGTCTGCACAATGGAACATTGTAATTCAAATGTAACTTTAGGACATTAATGCCACACAAATACAACAGGAAGACAATAAACTAGTTAATATTTAATAGCATAGGCCTTCTGAAATTTGACAGCCTGTAAACTTTTGGGAATTCCTTCAATAAAACTGCAGCAATACTCCGGGGAAAGGGCACTCCACTTTTCTTTAATTTTTCTCAAAAATTCTTCTAAATTTGAAATTTTATCATTGCGTAGTGTTTCTTAATGTAATGCAATGCGTTTTCGATAGGATTGGGGTCTAAAAATTGTGAAGGTAAATCCAAACACGGAATATCATGCTCTACCAGGAATCTCTTGACATTTCCGGTTATGTGAATGGGAGCATTAACCTGCATGTAGATGGGATTATTATTCAAATTCCAACGAAAGTAGGGTAGAAAATACTCAGTCGACATGTTAATGTACTTGATCGCATTAATTCGTCGTTTAAAGCGAACTATAAACCTTGGACCATTAATACTAATAATGCCCCACCCTGCAGCCTTGTAACTGAGTACTTAGGATTAAATCCGTCTTTCCTCCGACGGACGTACTGCCTACCATCACCGCTTATTAAACTTACTTTCGTCGCTGAAAAGCACTTTTGACCAATATGAATAGTTACGATCTTCATTGCATCTGACGAAATCCAGAGGGCGCTTTCTGTTCTTTACAAAAATCATTGGCTTGCGTCCATCTCCTCGCAAATTAAATCCCTTTAATCTGTTCTTGACAGTAGAAAGAGAGCACTTTATTAACAAGATTGAACTGTTGTTGGATTTGCGGAGCCGTTTCAAATCTGATTCTTACGTTGCGGATCTTGATAGCATTGTCTTTCCTGTTAGAACTACCTGTAGTATAACCAAATTTAGGGGCATCACGAACACTGCCGGTGTTTTTGGTGCTTTTGTACAGTTTTTTGTACCGTGTTCGATTGGATAAACCAGAAAGGTGGAGATTAATGAGTTCCTGAGGATCACTAAGAGAAAGTTGTTGCACATGGACTAAATGTTACATTCCATAACCTGGAACAACAACAATTTCGATTAGAGATGCTCGATTGCCTGTTGGTGGATATTTTAAACTGATTTAGGGGCGATAATTATAGCTGGTTTTAAGCGAATTTGTTGCTGCGAACTTTCTTTTTGCCTCCTCAATTTGTAGTTTTGCAATTGACGTGAACACTAAACTATTTCAATTAAAAGTCAAATATGAACAGGTAAAATTATAGGGAAATAAAAAGAGAATCAAATGAGATATAGGGTGCTTAAACTATTACATTAAATTTATCTTTAATTTGCAATTTTTGAAAAAACTTATAGTGCGGAGTTTCTTTTTGCCGGAACTATATATATATATATATATATATATATATATATATATATATATATATAGAGAGAGAGAGAGAGAGAGAGAGAGAGAGAGTTGTGCGCAAAAGTATTCGACCCCTACCAAAATTGTCTTATTTCTTTGAATGGATACTTCAATAATCTTAATAATCTTCTTTAACGACTAAGTTCGAATAAACTGTATAGTTTTCAACAAAAAATAATAAAAAAGTAATTAGTGCTTGGTAATATAAATAAATTTATTTACAAAAATAAAAATATGGATGTTGCAAAAGTATTCGACCCCTTTTCATTAATACTTGGTTGAAGCTCCTTTGACCTTGATCACTGCAAGTAAACGTTTCCTATAACATCTAACGAGACTTCTACATCTCTCCACTGGAATTTTAAGCCACTCTTCTTGATAGTACTGTTTTAATTCGATCAAATTAGATGGTTTTCTTTTATGTATCGCAATTTTTAAATCATGCCATAAGTGCTCAATCGGATTTAGGTCTGGAGATAGGGAAGACCATTCTAGAACTTTCACCTTATTATTCTTTAACCATGCCTTAGTGCTCTTTGAAGTGTGTTTAGGATCGTTGTCCTGTTGAAAGGTATACCTCCTTCCATGCCCCAACTGGTTCGCAGACGGAACAAGGTTTTCTTTCAGTATGAACTGATATTTTACTGAATCCATTCTTCTATCGATTATGGTTAATCTTCCAGTTCCATTTATACTGAAACAGCCCCACACCATGATTGATCCACCTCCATGCTTAACGGTTGGAACGGTATTCTTCACATTATAAGCAGTATTTTCTTTTCGCCAAACATAGCGTTGCTGGTTGCGTCCAAATAGTTCTACTTTCATTTCGTCTGACCAAATTATATTATTCCAGTAATCAATAGGCATTTCTATGAACTTTTTTGCAAAATTTAATCGAGCATTTTGATGAGCTTTGGAAAGTAAGGGCTTCCTTCTGGCAATACGTCCATACAATCCGGCACGATTTAATGCCCTACGAATAGTTGACAAGTGTACATCTGAGCCAGCATTCTTCAAATCGTTCTGCAGGTCCTTTAGGTTAGATTAAGAGTCTATTGAAATTTGTCTAACAATTTTCCTAGCCCCACGTGTCGTAATTTTTCTTGGACGACCTGATCTTGGAAGATCTGATAAATCCCTTTTACTTTCCATTTTTTGATAATGGACATAATAGTCGATCGTGGTATAGAAAAACGTTTGGAAATTCTTTTATAACCTTCTCCAGACTGGTAGGCATCGATTACTTTCTTTTTGATGTCTTCCGAGTAGTCTTTGTTCTTTGTCATAGTTGCAGATTTGTTGACGTTGAAAAAGATTTTTTTTTTACTTCAAACAATTATTCAATCATTCAATATGGCATTGAAGTTCAATTTGAACTGATTTTAGATTCAGTAGAGTCATAAATATTATTTAAAGGAAATAAATACAAGGTCAGACTAAAATAATAAACTTAATGACGCTTTACTTTAAACTTTTAATTAAAGGGGTCGAATATTTTTGCAACATCCATATTTATATTTTTTGTAAATAAATTGATATATATTATTAAATATACAATTTATTCATAATTAGCCGTTAAAAGGCGCTATGAAGATTTTTGAAGAATAGATTAAACGAAACAAGAAAATTTACACAGGGATCGAATATTTTTGCGCACAACTATATATATATATATATATATATATAGTAATTTATAAAATATATATGGCGATTAAGGATTCGTCAGGCTTACACATAAGCCTGACGAATCCTATAGTGGATGAAACGCCGAATATTCAGTGTAGCTTAATCGTCATATATATTTTATAAATTACTAACTAGCTCTACCTACGTATTGAGCACTTTTAAAGTAAATACTTAAAGTTTACGCATAAATCTATACTTTCGTATATTAATTTTATGTGAGTAAATGAAGTAGTTATATATAAATATATATATATATATATATATATATATATATATATATATATATATATGCATTCTTTATAAATTTTGGTTTCGGTTTTGATTCAAGCCAATGCACTCAAGTCATATGGATACACTTTTTTATTTTTGAAATTACAACATATAAGAATTGGTAGTAAATTGGCTCTATAATAATATATAGAAATCCTTCATGAATTAAAATATCATATTTAAGCGTATTTTTCAACCGGGCGCCCCTGCTAGCTTAGATAAATAGTTTTGCAGTTTAGCAAAAAAACTGCAATAATATCAGGGCGTCTCTATTAAGGCTGAACATCCACAGAATCCCAACATCAACATATATCATATGCAAGAGTCCGCTGTGCGATTTCCACGGGTCCCGCTAGTTTATTTAATATGTTAAATGAGAAGCACTTAGGCAGGAAAAAAGCCATCTTAACATAAGGATTAGTATAATTAAAAAATTTAATGGAATGAGATTTGATTTTATGGACAGAGAGAAAAAAAGGTGAGATTTTGCAATGTTACTAGTGTAAAAAAAAAGTATGGCGGCTGTATGTAAATGCTGAGCCGTTTGCGAAGTGGCGTTGCCGTAAAGAAAAAAGACTATAAAAAGGACATGTGACCAGACACACGATGACGTTAGAAAGGACAGACGCCAGACAGAAGTAGAACGATCACGTTGGAGGTGTAAGTGGAGTCGCAGTTGTAACGAGAAATCACGACTGGCGAGAGGATAAGGAATAAAGGTTTTTTCTTTTAACCTTGAAACAAGAATTGAAGTTCTTTTCCTAATCATTTCTTATGTTTCTTGCGACGTGGTAGTGTATTGTGAACAATTTTACACTAGCAACACGATGCCATGCTGTGAATGCTTTATATAGAGGTTACGAGAGCTCGAAGTTCAAGCAAAACGACTCCCATGAAAATCAAGATGGAGGCGGAAAACATATATATCTAACATCAGAAAACATATTACAGCTAAGTTATGAGTGAGGTGCTAGTGTGATTCCTGATGAAGAATTGCTTAAAATATATTTAATTAGAACACCTGTTTTTTTTTTTTAATTTGCTAATGATTCTGCAGCAACAGAATCTCTGACTTAATTACCGGTGTTTCAACACTTCGATAAAGTTATGTCAAAAATAAAAACTTCGTCGACCGTTTCTATTGAACGTGACGAGCTCTAATGAGTGGAATAGAATAAAACATTATCATTCATTAAAAACAACAAAAAAAGATATCTGTCTTGGTCATTAAGCTTGTCACGAATCTTTTGTAATATGTACGTCTGATTTCTTTTTTATTCTTTTCGTTCATACCATAGTTTCGCTTAGTGTGTTGAATTCCTGATCTCAGTTGTAGCGTTTTGCTATATTTGTTTAACACAATATCACCAGTGATTGAGACTATCTGTCGGTATGCTTGGGATAAACTTATTTATCCTAAGTCGAGCCTATAATGTATTATAGTATTCCCCCTACCTCTCTATCCCGCAAAGCTCCGATAAGTTATGCCGTTTTAAAGGTTGCCACGTTGATAGGTTTTCTTTCGTTTAGAACTCTGTAAAAAAAATCTCAACGTATTTTTTCTAGCATTTGAAAGTGTTATTGTCAGAATGGTTTCATGAAACTTAGATACAATGCTCAAATCGTAATTTCAATACTAAAGAGAAAGTGAGCAGAAATTGTCTATGAATATAAAAATTGTCTATGGATATAAAGTCAATTACATTTTTTAAAACATACCGTTTATTTTTATTTTTAAAGTCTCTAATTTTTTATTTATTTATTTTAGTATCTTTTTATTTTATCTTTATTTTAAATCTACCCTTAAAATATCGGATTTGAAAATTTGAAAATTCCAACTCTCTTGATTTTATCAACAATATTCCGCTAATTGGGATATTAATTTTAAACGATTGGATTTTACTTAATAAAAGAGAACGTCTTTCTACGGATATATTCTACGAATTTTGCAACACCAAAAAATGAGGCAAAATAAATCTATAATTCTCTATTCCCAAAGGATCATTACCAATTATTCTGGATGCTATATCCAAATGAATTATATTACAATCAATGTGGATTTCTTCCAAAATGCTGAATCTTAATAACATCATCACATTTTATTCTAGGATTACCGTTTTATTCGGATATCCAAATCTCATTCTTTGTTTCAACCCTTATTTTCTTTCTCAATGTTCTTAAAAATATTTAATCTTTAATATATTTTCTATGTATGTGCTGAATAGGAAAATTATATCAAACCAGACTAAATATTTTGCTAATAACTTTCCTCCCAGGAGATCGAAAATCTGTAGATTAAGAAAATTACTTTCAATTCTTTGTTTAAATAATAATTTTTGATGAAAAATAAAATGTTTTTAATGAAATTTAAATATAAAAAAACTATACATTTTATTTTGATCTATCTAGTACATTGAGTAATTCTTATTATGTTTGGATTCTCTTATATAAAATTATTATCTCCTAAAAATCCAAGACTTCATACCACAAGCTTCAATAATCTGTAATTATTTCATATCATTATTCAGTGATGGCTTCTGCCTCCGGGTTCGAATCTATCTAATAGTGTTAATTGTGACATCATGCACTGATGATTCCCGAAGTGATGAAATACTAGTGTCAGTAGGCATGTAATGATTATCATAGTAAATAATTATATATATATATATATATATATATATATATATATATATATATATAAGTGAGAATATGTGTGAGGACACTTCTGAACCTATATACTCAACGAACTTTTGGTATACAATCTTGAAATGTGGTGTATAGGGGATTCAGCCACATGGAACAGGAGTCAGAATTAAAGGATGAGTTGGCCGAAACGTGGCGAAACAGGAACGCCTATGAAGAAAAGGATAACAGTATGCAATTATATATATATATATATGTATATATATATATACATATATATATATATATATATATATATATATATATATATATATATATGCAAAATCTGGGGTTGAACCAATTGTACACAATGTTGTGATAAAAAAAGAAAAAAAAACACTTCTGAAAATAAGTAAATTCTTATGTGTCTACACTAGGGCTAGGACAACAGCATATTCTTCTCATTTTTATTCTCGATTGCATATCCGTTGATATCTTATATGCTTTTATATATAGTGATGTAGTGCTCGGTTTATTAACAGTCTCTGTGGTATATATATGTGTATATATATATATATATATATATATATATATATATATATATATATATATATATCCGAGAGAATGAAGAGAATATTCCGTTGTCATAGCCCTAGTCTACGCCGATTAACGTGGTATTTTTAAATAAACAATAAATGTGTGTGAAGCCTCTATCTATTTATCGAAGCGTCATTTTAGTATCTACTTAAGTGTCAGTTTTGTTTGTACTTCCCGTTTTCTCTAACGATCTACATCGCTTTATTACCTTCTATTTATCTCCATTTGTGTACTCGCATTTTTACTATTATTATAAAGCAGTTCTTATCTTTCGTTTCCGACTATGTTCATTGATATCTGTTAGTGTATTTTTTACCCTCATAAACTAATGTTACGCTAATTCCATCCAATCTTTCCCATTATTTTGCCAATAATAATAATAATAATAATAATAATAATAATAATAATAATAATAATAATAATAATAATAGTAGTAGTAGTAGTAGTAGTAGTAGTAGTAGTAGTAGTAGTATGAAACTGATGCCCGGCTTCTGTTTCTCTAACTCTCTGGCCTTTCGCAATGTAATTTCTTTATGATTTATTATTTCCATAATTTGCTCTCATAAAATGTGCTATTTGTTATTTCCTTGCGGAATTCACCATCAGACAGACAGTAAGAAATCAATAGTGACCCTCAAATTTTCTGGAATATATATCTCGTTTCTTATGTATCCTTAGTGTTACACATTTTTACTGTCATTTCGGAATAGATATTTTTGTTTTTCCGCATTCGTTTTTATGACCCGTTTTACCACCTTTCTTAGTTATATCTCCATTGCCATTTTAATATATACTAGCAAAAGTACCCCTCGTTGACTGGGTTCAATAACTGCCTACAGAAAATGGACTCTGATTTATGAAAGTATGACAGTTTATCAAAAGGAAGGGTTGTTAATTTGGGTGGAATTTGGGGGTATCAAAACCAAAGCAAAATATGATGAAAGTAAAAATAAAATAGATAAACCCCATACTTGTTCACACTGAAACAATTATCACAATATTCTGTTGATCTATATTTAAAAAAAAAAACTTGTTAAACTTTGTGACATATTTCCATTCTATGGAGGTCAGGCGCGAACGAACACCCCATAATTTTATTATACCATATTTCTTAAAACTGAAACATAATTATCAAGGTATACTTACGCAGATACATATATAAAGTCTATATTAAAGTTTGTGCCTATTTACATTCTATGGAGGCCAGGCGCGGACCAGCCCCCAAAATTTTATTATACCATCCCTATTTAAGTTAAAACATACTTATCAAAGTAGTATTATGTACATCTATATCAAAAAGACTTGTAAACGGTTTTATAAATTTTTATCTTTTTTATTTCCATACTTTGGGGCCCAGGCTCGAACGCAGACCCCATAATTTTTTATGAACCACTGTTCTTCCAGATCAAACATACCCATTCCTGGTCCTCGATACATCTTCTATCATTATATGTAATCAGTTTTTTTTTACAGTAGTCAACCATACAGGAGCCAATTCGTGACCACACACACAGACGTTCAGCTTTATATATATATATATATATATATATATATATATATATATATATATATATATATATATATATATATATATATCGTGTCGCGGGGTTCGAATCGTTCGACTGGTAGTAATCGTGACACCCTGCACTGAAGAATCCCGAAAGGATGAAACACTAGTGTCTGTAGGTATTTAATTATTATAGTAAAAAATAATTATGACAGCCCCTTTAAGAAATTCGTTTCTTATCGTTGACCACTTTCCGTTGAATTAAAAGTCGGTCAATTTAGCTCTTATGCGTAGATCATCGTATAACGATTTGATCACTGTCTGTCTGACGTAATGAACATTTAAATTAAAATGTTTAAAATTCAACGCTATTTCACACGGTTAATAGTAGCCGAATGGATACGGCCTCCGCTAATCGAGCCAGAGATGTCTCGTGTCGCGGGGTTCGAATCGTTCGACTGGTAGTAATCGTGACACCCTGCACTGAAGAATCCCGAAAGGATGAAACACTAGTGTCTGTAGGTATTTAATTATTATAGTAAAAAAATAATTATATATATATATATGATCCCCCGCGAACTTCACTTTTTAAAAAGTTTGCTTCCTTCGAAGATTGTAATGCTGGATATGGGGCAGCCAAACCAGCTGCCAATATTGTCCCGCTTTTTATTGAAACAAACCGAGAGCTCTTTTTAGTATCCCCGTTGTTACCTTAAGTGCATGATTCTGGATCTCTTTTGCACTTGGTTCACCAGGAATATTAGTTGAGTACGACTTCAACTTCTTCTTCATAAGCCCTGTGGCACCTATGACAACTGGTATGATTGATATCTCCTTAAGATTCCAGTTTCTTTTCATCTCATGCGTGAGACCTTGGTATTTTGTCTGTTTCTCCCTTTCAGGTCTGTTCAGACCACCATCATTAGAAACACTTGCTTCAATCAAGGTTCAATCAACTTCACTAGAATGCTAATGCATGTGTACATGTACATCTCTTTTGTGCATATGCAGACCTGCGAATCTATGCTCTGATCATATATGCGCTCTAATGCTTGTATTCATGTGTGCATTTAAGCGTGTTTATGCAGAGGTATACATATATATATAATATATATATTATATATATATATATATATATATATATATATTAGTACGGGAGTTCGAGTGCAATTCTTAATTCTTTCTTTCTTTTCTTTTACTATTATTTGTTGCACAATACCAGTCTTCTTTTTCCTCTAGTTTTTTTTTACTCTTTCCTCAAACATTACAATCCACTAATACTTTCAATAAAACTGTCTAATGTCCCACAAAAAATCCTTTTCACAATAAGCTCACAACCCCCAATTTAAAAAAAATGCTTTTGCTTCAACCGCGTTAACGCTACCAGCCGTATCCACTGACCTATTCCATTTCGCCCACCACCTTTACAACAATAGGTTGTCATGACAACCAGGTCATCATTATCTTCTTTTACACCACAGCGTTGTACCGCCTTGATTTCTTGTTAATACGCTCCCTAACACGAGAATTTACTTCGTCCATTGCGTGCTATCTTTCTCTACTTCAAATCCTTTTGGATAACCCCACATTTTTTATCTGTGCATATTCACACAGAAATGTATTTTTTGGGCAATTTATAAACTCCACCTACGTGCTCTCGGACTACCACGTACATGGATATTTTACTTTCACTGCTTTCTTAGATTCACTGGATTTTGGACTCTACAACTATCGGAACACCCTCTCACAAGAAACAATTTTCCTTTTTTATTCTACTCCATCTGTTTAATTGTTCTATATCTCATGTTAACGCTAGTATAATCCTTTTTATAATTAGTTTCTTCAAATATTTTACAGGCCCAATTTCTTTATCCATTTTGCTAACTCATCCGCGGATTAAGGACTTTCACCTCTATTTGTGTTTCCTTTCCGAATAATAAATATGGATTTAACTCTTGCTAAATTGTTTCTCAAGATGTTTTATTACACCTATGTACTAATATATCGGGATGATTCCGATATTTTTCCGATTCCGAAGCAATTACCGATGCCGTAATAAATTCTCAATTCCGGTACGATTACCGACACCGATTCTGTTTTTTCTTTTTATTTTTTTTATAAATCTCTAAATATTTAACTATGATACTTATTCTTTCTCATTTATAAAAGCAAGTTAAATTGCAGATATTTTAAATCAAATTAAAAAAAAAATAATTACAAAAATCGTTTTTGTCATCGAAACATAGGTACACATTTTTCCTGTTTTGAGTTGAATCACATTGTGTCGAATAAATTCACCCCATAAAATCACGTTCAAGAGAAAAGCAAAAAAAAAAAAAAAGTCGGAACTTTAGACAATTCTCGACACAAATTTTGCATAACTCTGTTTTTTTTCCTTCTCCACTTGCACGTGGCACTCTTTCCAAAATAGATAAATAGATAAATAATAAAAAATAAAAATGTTACTTGTTATCGTGTCAAAAGAAGCTAAGAATCCTGCTCACGTGATTACGTGTCTTTTTAAAAACATTTACATAACGTTTTTATTTTTATTTATATATTTGTTTAAACTTTTTTGTCAGTGTACTTGAAGGAAATAAGTTGATTACAACCTTTCTGCGTGTTCTTTACATTACAATAGTACAGTCCTTAATTCGATGGCGCTATACTACACCGTTCAATACTGTAAAACTGAAACGAAGCTGTTCTGCTTGACAAAGGGCGACATTTTATTCTTATTCATATATATATATCGATTCTTTGCTTTAAAAAACTAAAGTAATTACGTGTTTACTTTTTTAATATCCCATTTTGCTGTTTCGGATTATTTTACTAAAGTAAGTAAAGCTTCATTATTTTTCCAAACTTTGTTTTTCGATATTTCGTCGATATTATTTAGTAAGAGTGTTTAGCAGAAAAGCCAACAGACGACTACCCGAAAAAATAAATATACAAGAAATAAATGTTACCATAGTCAATAAAAGTTCAGTTCATGTTTTTTTTTGTTTTGAAATAGTTCTTAATGCTCTTTACTTGAAATAATTTCAGCGAACTGAAATTAAACCGAAATTTGAGGCGATAACCACTTAGATGAATTTTTATATAAACTACACATGCCATAATCGAATATTCCTCAAGCACAAAATAACGAAAAACATTAAAATATGTATATAAATATTCCTTACTTTGACGGAACTCTCTTAAATTATTAACACCGAAGGCTCAGGCGCCCCTCCTTCAAATTGAAAACGGGGCTCTCCATTTCAAAGTCGCTGCCATTTTGATTTTTTAAAACCGGCTCGTGAATTAAAATATCACAATTTTACAAACTACTTAAAAATACAAACCAATGAACTTTTCTACCATAAAAGTAACTTTTATTGACTATGGTAACATTTATTTCTTGTATATTTTTATTATTATATACATAACATTTTCTCTTTGTAAGGAAACATCATTTTGTTGGTCACTCTTGGCTACGAATGGAAACAAAGTTGATATAAAAAATATATTTTCGTGAAATTATCTTTACTTTCATCATATTTTGATTAGGGTATCAAAACCTATCTATTTACAACCCCCTCCTTTTTATAACCAATCATACTTTCATCAATCACAGTCCATTTTCTTTAGGCTGTTATATAGTAATGGATACGGTCTCCGCTAATCGAGCCAGAGATGTCTCGTGTCGCGGGGTTCGAATCGTTCGGCTGGTGTTAATCGTGACACCCTGCACTGAAGAATTCCGAAAGGATGAAACACTAGTGTCTGTAGGTATTTAATTATTATAGTAAAAAAATAATTATATACATATGTGTGTGTGTACATATATAGTGAATGAATGAAACCGTCTATACTCCAAAGTGCATGATGTTGACTATCTTATAATTTATTCCTTTAAATCAGTTGACATTTACAATTCTTGAGAGTATCTGTTCCGTAACGCAAAATTAATCACTTTATTAATATATCAATTAGTGAATCGATTTTGTCCTTACCTCATCAGAAGAAATAGCAATAATAGAATCCGTCCAAAGAAAAATAAAGTGCGTGTTTACATGATCAAAATCTGGAAATTTGAGGAGAAACTGTAAATACCTTATAATATGCTTTCATTACGCCATTTTAAATATTAGAAATAGTCACTAAACCATCTATTTGTACTAACAAGTTCTATTAATTTAGAAATATTTTCCAAAATGTTCTATTTAATAATTAGTTAACTTATTAATTATTATTAATTTATGCATGCTTATGATAACATCAATAATTATAATCTAGTACACATGTTTGCATGTACGAAATTAAATTACCTAAAAGAAAAACTTTACAATTTACGATTATATTAAATTATTTATTAATTTGAATTTGAAATCATACATAATTAAGTTCAAGTGTAATAATCAAGATTATTCCTATTTCAATTATAATTCTTAGCATTATTTAATTCTAAACCTATAATTATATTTGGTTGAGATTTATAATTTCGCTAAATACTACTTACCGTCAATTGTTTACCTAAAACGTAAAAAGTAAACATTTAATCAATTTATAGTATGATAGAGTTACCGGCCTTAGAACAAAGCCATGTACCTTTTTTTAACATTCATTCTTTTATCATATATAACTCTTTCCATATTCCACTAAAAATAATGTTAATACAGTTTTGAAGTCATTCACTTTATATTATTCAATAATTAAGTGTATATTACCAATTTATTAATTATTACGTTTAATATAAAATGTTAGTATTAAAGCTATTTCAATCGATAGTAATAAGTCATTAAGTTATAATTCATTTATACTTAATATCTAATTCTAAATTAATTAGTTCTTTCATTTACATTTATTTTTATAAAAAATATATGTGTGTGTGTATGTGTGTGTGTATATAGTTTATCTTTATTAATGTTCAATAGATATACTTATAAATATAATAGTGTTTTATATCTATTCTAAGAATGAACACATTTTGAATAATAATCACTTGTTTCAACATATACAGTTTATTAGTTTATTTTTAGATCAAAATTTGGAATCTGATTACAATAAATACATTTGTAATATTATGATTATTATAAATCTATCATTCCTATACATAAACTAATTTTCTTAGCAAACTAAACGTTAACATATCTAAACATTACGATCAATCTGGAAGTTATAATATTACGATTAACCACTATTTCCTATTCTAATTTAGTATTTAATTTTTCCTCAACATCTAATTATTAATTATAGTTGTATGCTCTTTTTATCACTTTACAATTACATACTACATTATGTGAGATATATTATCATACTTTCCCTCATGGTTCATTTTTAATATTAATTTAGATATATCTTGCCATCATATGTGCTATCATTATCTAAATTCATGTGGACTATTTAATTAGTTTACAAAGTTTTACCATTGTTATTCTGTTTATCTTCATTATATAAAATATTTTTCTCCATAAAGAACATTTTAAAATTATTATGTTTTGATGGTTTCATATATTTTCTTCTACTCTATTCTTAAAAACATGTTATATTTAGATCGATTAGATACTTATTACATCTAATCAAACTAGTTATAAATTAGTATTATATACTTTAATGGTATTTATGCTATATATTATCGTGATATTTTGAAATTAGACAATACAATACACCATTAACTATTCATGCCCATTACCTTTCCTTTATGTTTAATCTATCATTAAAATTATTGTTATACTTAATATAGATATATTTTTTAACTAAACATTATTATTAATTTATTTTTATTATTGTCATTTTTATTCTAAACCCCATTTTTTAATATATTATTCTCTATCAATTAAAATTAAAATTTCATACTTTGTAAGTTCATTCAATTTAAATTAATGTATGCTTCTAATCAGGTTTTGGCCGAGATAATGTATACTTTGATCTATGTAAACAGTGTTGACTTACTTCCTGGCGTTTGTAAAGGTTTACTTTGGATATTATTATATGATAAAATTCATGATTGCAAAGATTACACCGACTAGTCTTGTTTGATGAGCATTGTAAATGCAAACTTAATTAAAGGAATAAATTATAAACATGGACATTGGAATATAGATTTTTGTCATTCATTCACTGTATTGCTCTGTAATTACAATGAGATTCTTAATTAAGGATTGAAATATATTATTATTTAAACAGAATATCGTGAGTAATACGGAGTTGGGAAACTAATAAAAACAATAATTTGAGGGGAAGCGAAATATCCGTTGATAAAAACGATTGTAGAGTAAATCGATAAATTCACGATAAAGGGGAAAAAAACTATTAAAATAAATCATGATGTCAAGCTATTAATATGCGACGTGATATTCGGTACAAGGACGGCTTTCCCGGCTTTTCAGAAAGATGTTCTACCAACACTGGACAAAAGTTTAATTATTTATGAATTCAAATTTCAGTGCGGTTCTGACTATGTGAGTCGAACTCTTCGGCTCCTGGGAGTCAGACTGGCACAGCATATACCCGCACGAACTCGGAAGTCGTGTATGTCCAACAAAAATATATCGTCGAGCACATCTAGACGTTTAATGAATACGCCCGGACGTTTACATTCGGGTACTTACCGATCCACGAAAGGGCGATCGGGCAAAATCTACTCGACAATGAATTGTGTGGTGATGCCTATTCGGATGGTTGCTTTCGTATCGTGCACAGGGCTTGCTCTAAATATTTACTGAATATTTGGATGCATTGTGTCTTACGATTCGTAACCCCTAGCATAATAGGCAGAAAAAGCTCTCACACAAATTAGAGTTCCTCTTTACAATGCCTCTCTACGGGACAGAGTTACACACCGGGGTCCTTTTTTAACGAGTAGAAAAGGAACAAAAAAATAAAAATTATCTCAGTTGTGAACGATTTCTTCTCCACTAACTGAGAACAAGAAATAGAAGTGCAGCATTTGAAGAAGAGATACTGCACTTTGATCGTGGCCTTCGGACCAAGAGCACCTATATACATAATTTATTTTAATTTGTTTTATACATATTATTATGAATTTTTATATATATATATATATATATATATATATATATATATATATATATATATATATATATATATAAAGAAAAAAAGATATCCAAAACCCAGGCAAATACCGACAGGGACAGAATGTAGGCAGATAATTCATATATATATATATATATATATATATATATATAATATATATTTATATTTTTATATATATATATATATATATATATATATATATATATATATATAATACGAAAACTCTGTCGTTCTTGGTTGTTTGCTTGTTTTCTTGCGCAATATCCTCCTCCTACTACTACTATGCCTCCTCTTCTTGCTACTACTATTACTTCTCCTCTTTACAACTACTACTACGCCTCCTCTTACTACTACTACTACTACTACTACTACTCATCCTCTTCCTTATCCTACTATTACTACTACTGGTTGACATGTATCCCCTACTACTACTACTACTACTCTAAACAGAATGACTTATAGAAATCTATCTATATTCTTTTTCATTTTAATATACTTTCATAGAAATGTTTCTGTTATGTCACAAAAAAATATATATTTTCTTTACGTCACAAGTGTCATGCTCATACATTAATTCCATAGCTAATATAAGATACTGACCCCTTAGGGGATGTTTTACAACTATTCTATATTGTAACTATACTGTTTTTATGTATGTATGTATGTATACATGTATCTATCTATCTATCTATCTATCCAGTTATATATTTGTCTATATGACTCTCTATATATCTTCAATATGTTGATATGTTTCTGCGCATCTATCTATAAATCGATTTATATCGATGTTTCTTTAGATGATCTGCCTAATCAATACGAGAACCTTTGTCCGTCTTTCTGTGGTAATTCATTTAAAATTCCATTTTGATCTTTAACTATTCACTAATAATAAACGCATCTTTTTTTATAAGTGGCAATACAAATCTGTGCAAATGTTGACCTGTTTATCTTTTAGACAGAATATTTCTCCGGTATGAAAGGCTTATGTTTTGAATAGTAATTTCATCAATTATAGCGCAAAGCGAAAAAATCATTTCTCATATTTCCCAATCAATATTGCCGTCTCTCTCTCTCCCTCTCTCTCTCTCTCTATCTATCTATCTCATGCTCTCTTTCTTCCTCCCATTCTCTTCTGTTATCTACTTATACAGCTTTATATACCTATATATTTTGTAATATCATTCATATATACGTTTATTCTTCAGCCAGGATTTCATCCGACGTTTTGCTTCACTTTTCAAGCTGTAAGTAATGGTAGCAAAACAACAGCATCTTCTTTTGAGCAATAGACAATAAACTGGGGTTTAGGCCTTTTTTCTGCTACAAGTGATGTACATAAAGAACAAGGACCGCTTTCATCAACGGCCGATGACTGACCCTGGCTGGTCTCTTGTCGAGATAGGAAGGTTCACACAGTTGATCGTCTCTTCTCGTCTGGTGTATAAACTAGTTGAGGAACCCTTTTCATCCTTGCCGCCGGTATGTTCTTACTCATGTTTAATGCTTGAATTCCTCATTGTGTACGACCCATTATGTTTTTATTTACAAACTGCCTCCTATTAATGGATGGGACGTTTTTAGTGGCTTGAGAAAACACGGTTTTTATTGAAATATTTGGTCAAGGTTTGTTTCCAATGGGAAGTATCTCCTCTGACAAATCCCTATGCAGAAAGACTAAAGAGATACGACGGTGTTATTTATCTTGTAAGCATTTAAGTATATATATGCATACATATATTGATTTAAATTAAATTAAATATAAATATATATATATATGTATATATATAATATTGGAAGTATATTTATTTGTAGATAAAGAAAGAGCAACTTTAATAATATAATGCAATCCACTCAATATAATTCATATACACTATCTACAAAAATGTCATACAAAGAAACAACGCATAATGCTAACAATACAGGCGCATTCACCTCTTCTGTGTGTTTTGTGGAACGCACCAGAAGTATATATATATATTATTCTTTAATTGGAATTTTTTTATTTTGAGATGAGCATTTTTATGTTAATTTTATTTTTATTTCCACCCAAAAGCGTGCCAGAGGTAATTGGTCAAAAATGTGGTGAGACGACAACAACTACGGATGGCAGTGATGGCTGAGAATGCAGTTAGGAGATTCGAAGTTCCTATCCGTCGCGGTTACCACCTGACGAAGGCCAGAGGAAGTTGCCCGAAATGTTGTGAACCAATAAAAAGATAAAAAAAACAACAACAACTAATAAAGATGAGACTAATAGTCCGAAATAAAAATAAAATTAGCAGCAGAAGTATCTTTACAATTTGATATACACACACACACACACATATATATATGTATATATAAAGATTTATTTCTAGTTTATAGGCACGAAAAATGGTCAACATCTTGGCGCTCACAAGCTAATAAGTCGGCGATTAATAGGTATTTACTGCAGTGCCAAATCTACACTAAAGCGGATACAGACGGAGTTTGCACAAATCATGCTCGGAATTCTCGGGCCAGTTGCTTGTAATTTGCGCAAGTAAAATGAGAATACCAAGTACTAGGATCTTATACGTTGAGAATGTTTCTTCCACACTCTTTCCTGTTCAACTCATACGAATTTTGATCTCTCTCATTCTCAATAGGTTTTTGTGATCACTTGACCACGTTTTAAATTGATCTGCCCTCCCCCTGCCGATGATAACTATGAAAGTGTTAGTGGAATGTCAGGTGAAAAGCTACAGAAGGTGTGAAAGGTAATAATCATAGTAGTACAACCCCTGTCTTTTTATCTTTTTATCTTTTTGTAGTTTAAAATACCTCCACTTGTCACTGGAATTTAACAACGCCGACTCAGAAGAGGTGTGGTCGTGATTGCGCAACTTTTGCCACAATAATCTCACACGCACACAGTGGATATCCGTAGTCTAAAAAGACTGAAGGAATCTACCATATATATATGTATATATAAATAAATATATATATATATATATATATATATATATATATATATATATATATATATATATATATATATATATATATATATTAGTCCTCGCGCTAAAGAGCAGGACACAAAATGTTTTAAATTATAATAATAATAGAATAACAATAACAAATACTTTCACTGGCGAGGAATACAGTAACCAGTTATACAGTCCTTCTGAAATTTTCATCACCATTTTTCTCGTTATGGACTGAATATTTGTTAATGAAACCTATATGAAATATGTTCCTTATTAAATTTTAAAGATGTTCTATTCTGAAAGAAGATTAAAAAATTTAATCTAAAAAAGTTATTTTAAAGTTTTTTTGTAAAAAAAAAAATATGATTTTCTCATTATTTAGACCTGTATTGCAAAAAGGGGGTTGCAAAAAATGAGTTGTGGTGTGAGGAGAAATACAAACTGAAACAGAGAGAATATTCCGACCTGTAATAATACAAGGAGGGGTTGTAAAAATGAGTTGTTGTGTGAGGAGAAATACACACTGACATAGAGAGAAGGAGAGTTTTAAAATATAATCTTAAAAAGATAAGATACAAGTTGTAAAAGCCTTTCATCCAAGGCATGAAAATTATTAACAAATATGTTTTTACTATAGGCTTTAAAAATAAAGGTACAAGATTCAATTTGAAATTTATTTATCTTCAAAGTGCACTTTTATAAATTTTACAAAGTATAAAAATAAATTTATATAAAAATTTTATTTAAATTGAATCAAAAAACTACCTTGGTTGTATTTTATGTAATGTACATTTTGTTGCAATTTAAAAACATTATCTTTCATCTAGCAATTAATGATATAGGTATAACATTTTTAATGATTGTAAACAGTGGAGCATACACCTCCAAACAACCGAGCAACGCGGGGCAGATATGCTAGTATATCTATAAAAGTGAACGTGTCTGTGTGTGTGTGTCTGTCTGTCTGTCTGTGTGTGTCTGTGTACATTTCCCTACGCAATAACTCAGTCAATTTTTAGTCTACAGACTGGAAATTTGATATACAGGGTACTGAGATTGGGAGAAATGTAATTGTTAAGGGGTCAAAGTAAAACGATCTGACCTTTGGGAACTCTACCAAACTCCTCCGCCAGTTTTGGGTCTAATATATATATATAAGGGTCATTTTTAATATCAAAACATCCTACTTTTTAAACTCAAGTAGCTGAAGAGCTACACAGATTGTAATAGAACAATACAAAGGAGTGACTATTTGTGATGTTGAAATTATTTTTTACATAGTCACCACTATTCTCTATGCACCTTTGCTAGTTATTCAACGACGCATATCGGCTTCTCATGTACGTATATTAAAAGGGCTGCTTTCGTAGCGACTTATACCATCAATATCTTGAAAGATAGGAAACACTCAGGTAATTAATGCCGAAATTAAGTCAGCATAAAAATGCCATTTGCCAACCCTTTTGATCCATTCAGGCTGATTAAAATAGAACGCATTACTTTTAGAACATCACTCATTCATATATATATATATATATATATATATATATATATATCGTATATATATATGTGTGTGTGGGTGTGTGTGTGTATATATACATACGTATATATATAATATATATATAAATAACTAAATATATATATATACATACGTATATATATAATATATATATATATATAATATATATACATAAATAAATATATACACCTACGTACATACATACTCACATACATAAATACATAAAGTTTGACTCATGTACAGATAAACTACATCTAAAATTTTAAATGGTTAGATCCAAAAATGGTGGAGGAGTTTGGTAGAGTATGCAAAGCTCAACTCTAAAAAAGAAAGGATTAAAAACCTTGCCCTATGTCTGAATACACTTTTTAAATGTGTAGACCAAAAATTAACTGAGTAATTAGGTAGATACCGCAGAAGTCAATTGTTTTTTAAACTTAGACCCCAATTTTGACACCTTAACATTTATTGTTTTAGGCTCCAATCAAATTAAAAAAATCGATCTATGTCCGAATAACATATATCTAAAATTTCGAGTATTTAGACCCAAAATTGTCGGAGGAGTTTGGTAGAGTTTTCAAAAGTTAAATCGTTGAACTTTACCCCTTGAAAACCAAATTTCTGGCGGAAAACCGAAATCTCAATACTCCTTTTATGTCAAATCTCGAGTCTGTAGACTGAAAATTGACAGAGTAGTTTGTAGGGAAATGTACATTCACACCCACAAAAGAATTTCACTCATATATATATATATATATATATATATATATATATATATATATATATATATATATATATATATATATGAGGTCACTCGCATTGCCCGGTCGTAAAAAATGCTTAATTATAAAATTTTGATTAATGCAGATTTCGTATTTAGTATTATATTATACTTGGAATTCGGCCCGACTTTGCTCAGATTCTATGTACTGTTCAAAACTTTATGTATATATATATATATATATATATATATATATATATGTATATATATATATATATATATATATGTATATATATATTAAAAGTTTGGCTCATGTCCAGTTAATCTTCATCTAAAATTTTTAGACTAAAGATTGGCGGAGAAGGTTGGTAGAGTTTGCAAACGTAAACTCTTTCAACTTTGACCTCTTGGAAGCCAAATTTTCGCCCCCAACCCGATTAAAAACTGATTAAAAAGCTTGCGGTATGTCTGAATACCTTTAATGTAAAATTTCAAATGTTTAGGCCCAAAATTGCCTGAATAATTGTCTAGAGACCGCAAAGGTAAACTCTTTTGAACTCTGCCACCCTGACAGCCAAATTTCGGCTAAAAACCAATTAAAAAGCTTGCCCTATGTGTAAATACAGTTTATGTAAAAATTCTAAATGTTTACACCAAAAATTGGCTGAGTAATTTGGTAGAGACCGCCGAGATAAATTTTGGTTAACTTTTACCCCTATTTTGACCCCTTTAAATTTAGTGTTTGTGGCTCAAATGAAAAAGTGTGATCCATGTCCACGTTACCTAACACCTTTTTTCAAATGTTTAAACAAAAATTTGGCGGAGAAGTTTGGTAGAGTTTTCAAAAGTCAAATTGTTGAACTTTGACTCCTTGATAAGCAGATTTCTGGTCGGAAACCGATTAAAACGATTTTCTGAAATCTCAATGCCACTTATGTCAAATATCGAGTTTGTAGACTGAAAATTAACAGAGTATTTTGGTAGGGACATGTACACACACAGACAAACAATTTAACTTTTATAGATATACTAGCATTTCAGCTCAGCGTTGCCCGGGTGTTTGGAGGTGTGTGTTGAGCAAAAAAAAAAAGTGGTAGTAGGAAGGCAGTACACAGATACACACACAGACTCACACAGACACGTTCACTTTTGTAGATAGATAGATAGACTGTGTCGAATGTATAGTAATGATATAAAAAATTAAAACAAATAATGACTCGCGCACCACTACCGATAATCGAACCCAAAACGTTTAGCTTACAGTTTACTTTTTATTTGACGCTAATACCTGAGTTTTCCATATATATTTGCTGCAAGGCTAAAATTTAAAACATTAACCAATAGCTATTATGTTACTTATGTACATTCGTAATTTCGTTGTTCGACCTTCATCTGGCAAATTATATGTTTTAATTTTCACATTTTGCACCGATTTTTTCCGGCTTAAACCTAAATGTAAATTTTTGCATGGGTTCGAATACTCTATATATTAAATTTCATATCTGTAGACCAACACCTGACGGAAGAGTTTGTTAGGCAATTTATTAAACAAATATATATACGAATACATAAATATATATATATATATATATATATATATCTTGTTCTATACTCCTATAAATTAGTTTTTTTGTGTGTATTGATATTCATAGTAAGAACCCTCTTTTTTATTTATTTAAAAAGAAAATACAATTTTTTATTTTAAAATTTTTTTTATATGGGTTCTGGAATTGCATTCACTAGCAAAAGATCTAGCTATTTTCATATTATTTTAAACATTCATTTTAATTAATTCCCTATTAGTTTTTTTTTCGGTTTTCTTATGGGATGATCATATTTAGTTAACTATTACATGTAATTATATTCATGCAGATATTCTACATGATTTATACTTGCGTAATATTTACGTAAAAAAGTTTACAGTAAACACAAAATTGTTTCCATATATTTTATGTATACGTATATATTTTTGTTTAATCTATCTATCTATCTATCTATCTATCTATCTATCTATCTATCTATCTATCTATAAAAGTGAACGTGTCTGTGTGTCTGTCCGAGTACATTTCCCTACGCAATAACTCTGTCAATTTTTAGTCTACAGGCTCGAAGTTTGATATACAGGGTACTGAGAGTTGGGAAAATCTATGAGATCGGTTTTCGGCAAAAAATTTTGCTGGTAAGGGTTCAAAGTTCAACGACTTGACCTTTAAGAACTCTACCAAACTCCTCCGAAATTTTGGGTCTAAACACTTGAAATTTTAGATATGGGTTTCTTGGATATGGATCTAACTTAATAACTTCATTTGAACCCAAAACAATGAATTTTAAGGGGTCATAGGGTAAAATAAATTTTAAGGGGTAAAAAAAATTGACCTCTGTGGTCTCTACCAAATTACTTAGACAATTTCTGGTCTAAACATTTGAAATTTTACATAAAGGGTATTCAGAGTTTGGGCAAGGTTTTTCATCGGTTTGGGCCAAAAATCTTTAGTTAATAAATGCATGTATGTATGTATGTTTGCCTGTCTGCCAAACACTTTGGATAGAGGCTACGGATTTTCTCAAGGTCAGTATCGTTTTGGAGTTCGACCTTTCAGACGACAAATTTCGAAAGATTGACTAAAACCATTAATATCTTCACCTTAAACTGGGCACTTTACTACAGGGGGGTCGCTTTTTTGACGATAATTTTGAAAGGCATTCTAACGTTTCGATTGTCTTAATTTTAAAAAATGTCACTTTCGATTTGGCGGTGGTCGTAACAGCATAGACATCAGGTTCTTTCCCCGTTCTTTTCCTCCTTTGCGGTACGGGTTCAAGCCTGCCTTCCTACTACCACTTTTTTTTTTTGCTCAACATGCACATCCAAACACACGGGCAACGCCGGACCGAAATGCTTGTATATCTATAAAAGTGAACGTGTCTATGTGTTTGTTTGTGTGTCTGTTTGTGTACATTTCCTACACAATGACCTTTTTTTTGTTTTTTTTGTTTTTTTGCTCAGCATACACCTCCAAACACCCGGGCAACGCCGGACACCCATGCTAGTATATATATATATATATATATATATATATATATATATATATATATATATATATATATATACATATATATATATATATAGGCTTGTGTTTACAATAATGTTTTTTACGCAAATATTACGCAAGTACAAATCATGTAGAATATCTTTATGAATATAATTACACGTAATAGTTATATAAAAATGACCATCCCATTAGGAAACCGAAAAAAAAAAACTAAAAACTAATAGGGAATTAATTCAAATGAATAATGCACATTAACTAGAACTTTTGCAGATTAATGGAATTCCAGAACCCATGTAAAAGATTTATTTTATAAATATAAAAATATTTTTTTAATATGAATATCAATACATAAAAACCCAAACTTATATATATATATATATATGTGTGTGTGTGTGTGTGTGTGTGTGTGTTAAATTATGTTTTTTAAAAAATACTCAAATGTACAAGGTTCCTTAAAAACGTTTCCAGACTTTTTTTATATGGTCACTCTTATTGATAGTATGCACAGCAAACTCCAGTCCTCTTCGAAGTAACCTCCTCCCGCTGTAATGCACTCGATGTTGTTGTACTGTTCTAACAATTTCTAGAAAGCCCCTATTGAATTCCACTTGTCTATGACGCTTAACATAGCTTCTTTCATCTTCTCCATTGTCTCAAAACGACAGCGTTTAAGGTTTTCGTTTAGCTTAAGGAATTACCAAAAGGCAGATGGAGCAAGGTCTGCACTATAGGGAGTGTAGCGACCTGTCTTTTTGACCATTTTACTCAAATAGTCTGTATAGATGGAGCACCCTTAGAATAAACTCCTTCATTTTCAGTTTCTCGCGAGTAATTCTGTTTACAGTTCCCACACTGACTTCAAACTGTGCACTCATTGTCTCTATAGATATACGGGGATCCTTATCTGTGAAATTTTTTATTTGACCAATCAACTCTGGTTTTCCAACTTCCTTACTTCTCCCACACCTCGTATCATCCCTTACAAATTCCCTACCTTCCTTGAATCTGTTATGCCACTTAATAACTAATGCCGGATTCATGCATGATAGTCCAAAAGCTGTCTGAAGCATTCCGGACGTTTCTGTTAAAAACTTACTTTTATTGCATGTGGTTCTTCTAAATTGTCCTCACGTCACGTCCAGATTGCATTTTTGAAATTCACAATTCAGGCTTTCGTAGGGTGTATTCCAATTCCTGCTATAGCTGTTTATTATAACCTGAAGTACTAAAAAATAAGTCAGTCATCTCATAAGAACGAGAATAACAACATACTGACTTTTCAAGAGTATACAACAATTTAAATCTCTGTAGGGAAAAGTTTGAAAACTAATTGAAGACTCCTTATATAATAAGTTCAATAAATTTTTTTCAAAATTGTCACAATTAAGCTCAATAAATATGAAATTACACTTTTAGAGACTATATAACGCCATTAAAAATATATATGGTGGTTAGACAAAATTTCATTGATATTTGTTATAAACGACATAACCATGAAATAGTTTTCCGACCGGAATTATGGAGAATATTTTCGTTGTTTATGTGTTAAATACGAATAAGAAAAATAAGTGCCCGGGTGATCAGTGCTAAAGAGTCAGTCAGAGAAATACTAATACAAGATAAATACATTTATAATGGTTTTATAAAGCTACGTAGTATTGATTACGTAATTACCGAATAAAATATTATACGACAGGTCAAATTATTCTGACTACTGTTCTTATCTTGATTATTCCTTCGATCTTCTTTAGGTATATCTTGTTGAACTAGAAAATCTATACAAAATTTTAAACATAACCATTTATTTTTAGTGGCATGCAAGCGATTCTATAAGTCACTCAGTCGGTCCGTCGGTCTGTCGGTCTGTGGGTCGGTCTGTCCGTAACACTTTTGTGCATGGCCTTTTTGGTTAAGATCAAAGGTCTGTTGTTACTACATGCTGTTCTTAGCTTTTTAAGTTTTCTTGGTCTCTTGGCCAAGATCTAAGTGTAGTCTCTATCTTATTACACGCTGCACTTATGTTTGTAACTTATTGATATAAAGTAGGGGATCACTTTTCTGTATTAATTTAATGTAAAATGATCACCCACTTTACAACCAGTTAGTCTCAAAGCCATTTAAGTCATTCTCCAGATCATTCAAGTTGTTTTTTGAAGAATTCCAGTTATTTTTTAAGCTTTCAAGTCATTCTTAAGGTCATTCAATTCATCCTTAAGTTCATTAAAGTCATTCTAAGTAATTTACTTTTTATTTAAGTCATTTCAGTCCATTTTTCGGTCATTTTAGTTTATCTTTAAGAATTTCATGTCAATCCTACATTCACGCATTCATGCATTACATGAGAGAGCGCAACTAATGGCTATCGGCCTTGTTGTTAATCGGAGTAGCATGCTCTCGTAAGGAAGAAATATTAAGTACTTCGTAATTGTACGCATAGTGACACTCACAGAGAGGAATGGACTTTCAACTGCTACAGAATCGTTACTTCGAACGGATTATTACTTAACACTCACATTCGTTACGTAATGGGACTTTAAGGACATGAATGATATATTTATAATTTACATGAGTGGAAAATTTATTTTCGTAATTAATTCCTATTTCAGTGAAAATATATATTTCAAGTTTAAAGAACGAACACTGTAGAAGCATGATTTTGCTCTCTTTATAAGGAAGGAAAACCTCCGCTCTTCGCACTGGCAGCATTTCTTCTTTTGTTTCTTAATAACAGCAAAACTCACGTCAACGGCATGGAGTTCAAACCAAAAGTTTCTCGAGCAAAATCGCCATCTCCTTTTATTCTGCCACGTAAAACCCCCTAAAATTTTAAGCACCCTCGGCTCGTATCTAAATGCGTACTACTGTTTTCTCCAGGTGGACATATTCTAATAATAACCGCTTATTTTATTATATTTATTTATTTGTATTTCAGCACTGTTACAACAGTCGGAAAACTCAACAAAGAGAATTAGCGATAAACATCTTGAGAGTTTTACCAAGCGGAACTGTAGCAAGGGGAAATGTTTAAAACACTTGAAAGCAAATTTCTGCCGTAATCCTGCGCCTAAGATTTGGTTGGAGCGTCCATCTCAGTGTATTATGTTTCAATATTCTTTTAGCATGCACTTCATTAGGTTTATAAAACTGAACGGAGTCGAAAAACTGAACATTCTATGTGGTTGTATGAGAGGCAAGCGAAATTTGACTATTCGCCAAGTGTCTGCAATAAACTGATTGGCAAATGCGCTGGATCCAACAGTGTTCAAGATACGACAGTTTTCATGATAACCCTTCAACGCATATATCTCTAAAGATACACATAGCCTACAGGGCCTTTCGTTGACTTTATGGATGAGTTATATAAATAAGACACATACATATATATGCATATGTAGTTATGAACATATATATATATATATACACACACACACACGCATTTATATAATCACACATAACACGCATTTCTATGTATTGATATATTCATATGTATATAATATACAGACTTATATATAAATGCATAATGGTAAATATATAAAACTTATCTTTAAATATACAGTAATGCATAATTTACATACACACATAATCCCCTTCCTTTTACTTACTTTCCGTTCATCCCCCCATATATATATATATATATATATATATATATATATGAACATATATATATATATAATTTCATGTATCTACATACATTTTTATAAGGATGTGCTATTATGTTATATCGTATGTATCGATATTGTCCTTCAACAATGAACTTAACTAGAACTTTAGCTAGTTAATCAACGACCCATGTATACCAAAGTTGTATTTTCTTTTTGAATAAATAAAAAAGAGTTCTTTAATATGAACATTAATCCAAAAAAAATATAGGAATATATATATATATATATATATATATATATATATATATATATAATTTGAGGAGGTTGCTATTTTGCAAAAGTAAGGTAACTAGTGAAATATAACGGGGTTAATATAAGAGTGCTCAATACAAAAGTAGAGGCAAAAGGAAAAATGAAATAAATAAAGAATAAAAATAAAAATAAAAAAGAAGGAAAAAAAGAAAAACAAAAGCCTACTTTTGCTGAAAGTTGATTTTCGGTTTTCATTGAGAATTCCGCTTTCGTAAATAAGCGTTGTTGTCTGAAGAGTTACTAAACACTAGAAGACCGAAACTTGCTCATGACAGTGTAGCAACAAATTCCTGCTTATGTAAAGGAAAATTGAATATATATATATATATATATATATATATATATATATATATATATATATATATATAGGAGAACAACAGGAATGGGAAATGAAGTCACAAAATCTATATATTGCTAATATAGATTGGTCCATTTATTCAATAAGGGCATACAAACAATTAGCTGACGGATAGAAGGGACTCTTTATGCCAAGACATTTCGAAGCCTAATCCTTCTCGTCAGAAGATTAGAGAAGATGCTAGGTAACATTGTGGAGATGCGGCGTCTAGCGTTGGATGCATTAGAAACGAAATAGATCAATTAAAATTATATCGAATTCTAAATAAAATAGGAGCGTATAATATAGAGTGTAATGTAGAAAGATGTATAGGGTCTTTATCATAGTCTTGAATGGATGTAGTGTATGTTTTAGGGCTAAAGTAGAGTTATAGTGTGGAAGGGTGGTAATTCTATTTTATCGGTGTGTCTATTATCTATGGAGGGGCATTTTTGACAGATGCAACCGAGACGAGAATAGCAATATGAAGTGGTGTATAATTTTGGGAGGGGTGTTATGGTGATGATATAAGGCGAAGGGCGAATTGGTGTGAAGGATTACATGGCGCGTCCTGTTCCAGGGTTTCAATTACTTGAGGCGAGGAAAGGTTCGGAAGTGAGTTTAAGGAGCAAGTTATGTAGTTGTAAGATTTCAGAATACCAATATATATTAGATAGTATGTAGCAATAAGTCTAGCTTTTCTTTGCTATTAGATATACAGGAAGGGGTTTAGGTATGAGGCAGAGGTAAAAAGATAGGGTAACAAAGTCTTTGGAGATGTATAAAGGACAAAAGATAATTTTGGATGTGAATGATTGGTGTAGTGGAGTAATGGGGGAAAATGTATAATTAACAATAATAATACTAACAATAACAACAACAATGACAATTATAATAGCAATGATAATAATAATAAAATTAATAATAATAAAGATAATAATGATAATAATAATAATAATAATAATAATAATAATAATAATAATAATAATAATAATAATAATAGTAGTAGTAGCTAAAAGGTAAATAAAATAAAGCGATAGATATAAAGGTAAGATCAAAAATAACACATGAAATAAAATTAAGGGATAAAGGATGAACAGTGGAGTAAAAATAAAAATAAAAAATAAAATTAAAAATTAAAAAAAAATAAAATAATAGAAAAAAAAAAGAAATGCGTTGCAAATTTAGTTAAATGGGGGCAGAGAATGAATTTCGCATTATTTTGTTTGATGAAATATTTATTTATTAAGATAAATACCACGCTTAAAAATCAAGAGGCGACGGGTTTTCACGAAATCGACATCGCTTTGGATCTCGACCCTTCGGACAGAAAATATCGAAGAATTGGCTAAAAACACTAATTCCTTCACCCTCAACTGGACACTTTTCTACAAAGGAGGGTCGTTTTTTTCGCCAATATTTTCGAAAGTCATCCCTTCTTTTCGATTGATTGACTTAATTTAAAACTTCGCCACTTCCGGTTTGATGATAAACGCAACAGCAAAGACGTCACTTTTTTTTTCACGTTCATTTATTCCTTCGCAGCACGGGCTCGAGTCTGCCAATTACTACGATTTTTATCTTTGCTCAAAACACACCTTCAAACACCCTGGCAAGGTCGGGAACCTATGCTAGTAATAATTAAATGACAGTCAATCGGAAGAGAAAAAGATGTAAGCGTGGCACAGAAGATAACACGTACAATATCGCATGGTGAAAATGTATCAAGTAGATTTGTAGCCTTTAAATGATTAAGAGACAAAGCCATCATGTGCTGCAATTATTTGAACTGTGTGTGTTAAGGACGAAGCGAACTTTCGTTTGAACCAGATAGTTCTATATTAGGTGGCAAGAAGATAAAGCGAAAGATAACAAAACAATAATCGTCACCTTTGAAAAGACATTTTCTAGAGGGTGGAGGGTGAAGAGGAGAATGCGGTATACATTAACCACATAAAAGTCAAACACTAAAGACAAACATCTGGATTCAAAAAACAAAAATAAAACGGATAAAAAAATATGATGAACAAAAAAGAAAAAAAATAATATGACAGAGAAACTTAAAATGAAAACATCGAAAACCACAATAAATTCTTTCACAAAGACATGGTTGTTATGAAATACTTAATAAAAAAAAGATTTTGTTTACTTTATCTGGTCGATTCATCAGAGAACGTAAATGGACCAGCTGTTTTTCAGACAGCATATAAGCAAAAACTGAAGAACCAATCATTATATTTAACGTTGGTTGCTTACGCACACACACACATCCACACACACATATATGTATGTGCGTATATATATATATATATATATATATATATATATATATAATTCTTGGTTCATTCAACATCGAAAAAATCATATTTCTACATTACCAATTTAATTGAAATTTTTAGAAAATCTATCTGTAAAGTCAATGAATGTTTGCGTGTTATTAAAATAATTTAACATTGCGAATTATAAATATATTAATTAAAATATACATATTTTTCGCATGTCGTTTCTGCGAGACTGTCCGGTTTTATTTCCGGTAACTTCCCTTTCAACTACTCTCGAATTACAAGATAAGTAAAAAAAAGTACTGATGCAAAGAGTGATCCGTGCTGAAATAATAACGTTATTATTTAAAAAGCCATTCTTAACATGAGGAAGGGAAGCTGTTTTGTACCTATTCTATACTTTAACCTTACAATTGAATAAAAAACATATACAACTTTAATTAAACGTGGAAATACGATTTAAAAAATAGCGCGGATCACTCTCTGCATTAGCACAAAAAATCCCATATTTTTAAAATTTAAATTCATTTATGTATCTTACCAATTTTTTATTTATTTTAAATTCCTTTATTTATCTCAAGGCTTTGCACTCATGAAACATTACGTTTTAATTGTTTAGTTTCTTTCACGGCTTTGTTTACATAAAAACGTTTGTTTTAACTTTTTCTAAACTGTTTCATTTTTACGACATGCGTATTATAAACACCCTAACCTCCCAATGTTAAACACGGCTTTCAAATGAAACACGCCCTTCCACAAACTTCGAAAGCCATTGTTAACATGGAGAGGTTGGGGGTGTTCATTCCGAAAGCCGTTTTAACATGGGGAGGTTAGGGTGTTTATAATATGTTTGGGCGAGTCGTAAAATTAACGAAGTTGCTATTTATTATTTATTGCAAAAATTGCTTGAAATGTATTTATTTGACAAAAAGAATTACATGTTCTACAAACAAATAAGCGGTAGTTTTTTGTTTTGTTTTTTGGGGTTTTTTCTGTTGATATTTCTATATTTAAAATGTTACTTTAGTTTTCCTAGCATTGCCGGCCGAACGCTGCGAAAATAATTACACAACGCTTAAAATTTTTATTCATTGTTGATTTATTCAAACAGTCCTTTGGAAAATAAATATTTAAAATAAAGTGGGATACTCATTGGGCGTTGTGTTCCATGGCGACACGCAGAATTATTTAATGGTCGCTCCCTTAGCCCCCCTTAGTCAAGGCTTAACGCATGCGCATGTAACATTTATCATTTATTTACTTAAGTTGCCTTTCCCACTTTTACGAACATTATTTATTTACGTTGGCTTAACTCTTTTCGTGAATAAAAAAGTAACTACACCTGAATTTGTCACTTTTACAAACATTTATTTATTTATGTTGGCTTAACTCTTTTCATGAATATTGGAAAAAAAGAGTTACCTTTTATGAATAGTAAAAGAAAAATTTACTAAACATTTATTAATAATTTCTCACTTTTACAACCATTTGTAATTCATGTATTTACTTACGTTGGCTTAACTCTTTTCATGAATATAAAAAAAAAAACTAAACCATGTATTGATAATTTCTCACTTTTACAGACATTTTTAATTTATATGAGTGGATAATTTTTGGGGTAAATATCTACATTTAGATCCACCTCCATAATTTTCTTTTTTAATTGACGACTTTTATTGATAAATAAATCTACTTCTCTGCAACGGGCACTGAGCCCCTCCTTTTTTAAATAGTAATTCCGGGTGGGTATACTGACAACAAATGTCAGTTAAATTTTGCAAATAGTTTTTCATCCCCCCTCCAATAATGGTGTTTATTCCGGAAGCTGTTCTTAAAATGAGGAGGTTGGGGGTGTATTATAAGGAGGACCTAATCTAACATATATATATATATATATATATACTAAGTTTTTTAAATGATTAAAATAATTTCTCACTTTTACAAATATTTTTATATGCGCACATAAGCAACTATTTTTTATTAACTTTTCTTTTACTTTTTTTATTTTAAAATTAGTAAATTTCAATGAATAGAATAATAAATCATTTATCATTAATATGTGTTTTTGATTTTGTGTTGAATGAAACTTTTTTTTTCATTACAACAGTAATGAAGCAATTTAAATCTTCCGGCATGCGTTTAAGGGTTACGAAATTCTCAATAAATCGTTTAGTTACTAAGCCAACGTCAGTAAATAAAAAAAATTACATGCGCATGTATTAGCCTTGATTAGGGGGGGCTAACGGCCATTAAATAATTATGCTGGTCGCCATGGAACTCAACGCTCAATGAGTACCTAAATTGCCACTTATGCAGTTATGTTATCGTGCTATTTTTTGAAAATAGTATTTTCATGTTAAATTCAAATTTTACAATATATTTTTCTTTTATTAATTTGTTAGGTGAAAGTACAGATAACGCGGTCGGTTTCTAATGTGTGGAAAATCTCTCCCGAAAAAAGGGCACTCTGGATAGTAACAAAAAATTTAAATTGCCTCAGTCTCGAAAGATATCTTCTCTACTGAACGAGGAAAAAAACGGTGAAGTGTAGTCCACCTTCTGTTTCTCTACCTCCTCTCTCTTCCTTTCTTAATATCTCTCTCTATCCATCTCTCCCTTTCCCTCTCTCAGTCTATCTTTTTTTCTATATTACCCTCTCCATCTCTTTTAGCCCCTTTCTCTCTCTAACTCTCTCTATCTCTCTCCTTTCCTCTGTCTCACCCCTCTCTGTTTCTAATTCTTTCACCTCTCTCTGTCTGTCTATCAATCCCTTTATCTCTCTCTATCTCCTCCTCTTTCTCTATTTTCCTCTCACTTTCTCTTTTCTATCTATATATCTTCCTCTCTATCTGTTCATCTCTAATCCCTTATCCTATTTTAATCTCCTAAATTCATTACAGTGAATAAGGCATTGTCAAAACATGGATAAATCCTATTTTAGTCACCTAATTTACTGACTGTGAGAATAGAAGTTATTTGGAAATCACTGCTACCTTAAACAGCACCAGAAGTAACTGGTAAAACCTTTCTAATTAAATTGAGTTTGGCAATCATTCGATAACAAAATGACATAGCCTTAGCCCTTGTTGCATGTGGAACACCTGCGAATTTGCTGCCAAGTAGAAAAATTATTTATTCTATCTTGAAATATACATTTTTTTAACAATCTCATGTTCGACATCGCCAAAACATCCAATATGGGGAAAAATATTGCAGAAATGCAAACTTATTGTTTAGGATGATTGCACAATGGTACACAAAAAATCACTTGAGGCTCTTGGTCGATCCTTGCAAGATTTGCGTGGCAATGTCAGACCATTTGGGAATGCAGTAATATTGCTTGCAGACAAATGTTACCTGTCATTCTTCAATCAATACCAGCAGATGAAATAAATGCTTGGTCAAACCCTCTACTTTTTTGTGCCATCTGAAGACACAAAACTTAACTCAAAATATGCATGTCCAGTTGCAGACTGTTCGATCAGCACAAAAATGTTTGCATCACTTGTGGGAAATTGGGTACGGAAAAGTGCCAGCTGATCATAGTTTAGGGCAAAATTCTTTCTTTAACTTCTGTAATTTTATTACATCAAAAGAAGAGTTAGTATAAAGGTTTTTGCAGATATTCAAATTATAAGAATTCCATTTTACTGAGTGAACGAGCTATTCTTGCAGGTCAACACAAAGACGTTCATGAACTTAACGCTATTATTCAATGTAAAATTCTATATGAGGTAGTCAAATACAAATCCATCGACACTGTTGTGAAAGCAGATAAAGTGGTTAATTATCCAACAGCTATATTTGCCAGGGATGCCACCGCATGTATTGCAACTGAAATTTGGCGTACTTATTATCATGTTGTGAAATATAAACCAATCCAAGCTTTGCAATGGCACATGGCTTGCAGTAAAAAAAAATGAACAAACAATATCATAGAAACAACAATCTTAACAGGAACTTTCACAGATGAATATATCATAATTCCATGCATTCCTATAATTCCACCGGATACATCATTACACTTTAGGAAATTGCACTTTCCAATTTTATTGTCGTTTGCAATAACTAGCAACAAAGCACAGGAAACAATCTTCACAATTGTGCGGCTTACAGTTGCACACTGACTGTTTTTTTCACAATGACAATTAATGTCACGTATTTAAGAGTCACAAAACCAGAAAATCTCTATATCAGCAGAGAAAATGGAACAACAAAAACTGTGTACCCATACGAAATGAGAAATTACACCTGCCTTTTCTCATTTTGGAACTTTTTCCATTGCACCAATTTGAGCCGAAGCACCGCGTAGCAGGGTACAGCTAGTATTTATAAAATCTCGATCGAAGCGCGGGTATCTTTGCTAGTATATATATATATATATATATATATATATATATATATATATATATATATATACTAGCAAAGATATGTTTGCTAGTAAATATATATATATAATGGAAAATGTCTGTGGGTGTTATATATATATATACTAGCAAAGATATCTTTGCTAGTATATATATATATATATATATATATATATATATATATATATATATATATATATATATATATATATATATATATATATAGAAAATGTCTGTGTGTGGGTGTTTGTCTGTTTGTGTATATTTCTCTACCAAATAACTGTCAATTTTCGATCTACGGACTCGGGATTTGACTTACAGGGTACTGAAATTTGGAAAAATCTTTTTAATCGGATTTTGGCTAGAAATTTTTGCTGTCCAAGGGTCAAACCCCAGGGATTTGACATTTGAAAACTTTACCAAACACCTCCAGCACTCGAAATTGTACATATAGGTTGCGTGAATGTGGATCTAACTTTATAATTTGATTTAAGTCCAAAATAATAAATGCAAGGAGGCATAATTTGGGTCAAAGTTTAAAATAATTGATCTCTGCGGTCTCTACGAAATTACTCAGCCAATTTCTGGTCTAAGAATTTGAAATTTTTCATAAAGTGTATGCAGACATAGGGCAAGCTTTTTAATCGATTTTTGGCAAAAAGTTAAAAAATATTCTATCTTTTCAATCTCTAACAAAATATTAAGCCAATTTTGGGTATAAATATTTGAAATTTTACAAAAAGGGTATTCAGACATGCTGCAAGCTTTTTAATCAGTTTTTGACGGAAATTTCGCTGTCAAGAGGTCAGAGTCGAAATAGCTCACCTTTGCAGGTTCTACCAAATTACCCCGCCAATTTAGGGTCTAAACACCGGAAATTTTAGATGTATGTAATTTGGACATGGGTAAACCATTATAATTTTATTTGAGCCCCAAAAAATAAATGTTAAGGGAACGAAATTGGGGTCAAAATTTTAACAAAATAACATCTGGTGTCTCTACCAATTTTTCTCTATGGTCGTTAAGAATGCCTATTATATAGAAATGAATTACGTTATTATACACACTTTTTAATATATACATATGCACATAAAGTTATGAACAGTACATAGGGCCCGAGAAAAACCGGGCTGAACTGCTAGTATATATATATATATATATATATATATATATATATATATATATATATATATATATATATATATATAAACAAGCATTTCATCCCCACGTTGCCCAGGTGTTTGGAGATGTGTGTTGAGCAAAAAAAAAAAAATGTGGTAGTAGGAAGCCAGGCTCGAACGCGTACCGCGAAGAAGGAAAAGAACGGGAGAAACGTTACGTATTTGTTGTTATGATCACCGTCAAACCGGAACTGAAGTAGGTTTAAATTAAGGCTAGAAAATGAAAGGAGTATGCGGCATAAAATGAAAATAAATCTTGATAAAGCGAGTTTTTGCCGAAATATATTGATGAGCATTCCTTAAAATGTTTATACTTTGCGCGGAGTAGTTTTTTTTAACGTACTTTTACATACGTGTTTCTATTTAATTTCCAAATCAACAACGTCTTTATATATATATATATATATATATATATATATATATATATATATATATATATATATATATATAATCCGTGCGTGTGTGTTTGCTTGTCCGTATGTGTTCGAAACTTTACCAAGCTCCTTTCTGTATATTTGGTCAACAGTCTTGAAACTTAATATATAGGGTATTTGTTCATCGGAAACACATTCGATTTTGTTCTACGCGTTGTTTAAATGGTCAAAATATAAAATAAAATGTTGATCGTTGCAGAATTAAGCATTGACCCTTTCAATTTGTACCTTTTACTTCATCTATTTGACGATAGTTCAAACGGTAACGACGAAAGCTAAAAAGCTTAATAGCGTCTAAAGCTGGAGCGCTAAATGTTTTGGTATGATTTTTATTGGGTACCAAATGATAATAAATAGAGAACCTTCTTTAAAATAAATGAATATGAAACTTGCATGAATTAAAATATAGTATTCAAGCATATTTTATGACCGAGTAATAGCGCCGATCGTATATATATATATATATATATATATATATATATATATATATATATATATATATGTGTGTGTGTGTGTGTGTGTGTGTAAATATATTTCTTTAATTATATTTATTCTTTTATTTGTATCAATTCTTATCTATGAAGTTCAGGGAATAAATTGTAAGATCGTCAACATCTTGACATTTGGAACATAGACCTTTGTCATTTATTTGTTATATATATATATATATATATATATATATATATATATATATATATATATATATATATATATGTAATTATGTGTGTGTGTGTTCGCATGAATCTTATTTTAACTAATTTAATGTTTTTATCTGCAATTGTACAGAGTCAGTGCATATTCAAACAATTCTTATTAAAAATAAGCGGATTAATTAAATATTTAAATTATTAATTCCAGGCCGATTTCCTTAATTTATTAATTTCTTTTTTATTGATAACTCTGAATTTATTGATTATTTTTTTAACTAATTAATTATTTACTTTTTCAGATACCATGCATATTAATTAATTACGTTTTGGATCAATGAATTATTTTTTGTTAAATTACTTATTTAACTTATTCAATTAACCGAGCGATAAATCAATCAATCAAACAATTAATTAATCAATTTATTGGTTTATATCATTTTGTATTAATATTTGAACAATTATCGTTAGCGTTTTTTTTTTATCTATATCTAATTTCCCTTTTATAGTATTACTTATTACTTTTGTTATTCAATTTTATGGACACGCACTTACACCAGAATCTACACAGACACACTCCTGTATCGATAAATCAATACAACAGCGATCACAGTGAATAAACCGAATTGCACTCTGGAATCATCAGATATTATGCGTTAGAGAGAGAGAAATGCCCTTGGGGTGAAGGTGAACAATCCTATTTAAACAATTGCAGTAAACAGCTGAACAAAATTGCACGCAATCATCATCATCATCATCATCATCATCATCATCATCATCATCATCATTTTTTTTTTTACATTCCTTCGCTCTTCCTATCAGAATCGTGTTCAGTTCACTAGGAATTCTCTCAAAAGCCATTGCATGGGGTTAAACTTTACTTGTCTTCCCATGTAGGCAAAGTTAGGCACAAGGTCGATTTTAAATGTGGGGTAACATCCAGATCCCTACAAACAAGGGCACCTTTAATAAAAACAAATAATAATTTCCTCAATCCAGAAGTAATTCTCCTTTACTTACCGGGGACAGAATAAAATAGACTAGATACTGTTTCTAGCCAAAAAGCAATCACTAGTAGTTACTCAGTCACATTAGCCGGTTTAATTCTATGGAGTCTGGATGACAATACGTCTTTTTGGATTCCCAATATACTCTACCTCTTCTGTTAACCAGTTTGCGTCATCATTAACCATCGTTAAGAAATGATTTCTCGATTGCATTAACGTTAATTTTCGCTTAGAGTTGGGTCGCAATATGCCTTTCCTGCAAGTGGATGTCTGGTTAGTGCTATCTCTTGTTCTTGTGGCTTATCATACTCCTCGAACTTTCACTAAATTTTCATGTAGTATGAGCCGCGGCTGGTGCCATCATTTTTGAGAAGCCAGGTTATTAACTGCCATGCCTTTTAAATTCAGTTGGGTTAATGTGATAGCGTTCTTTCTATGTTTTGTTTTCTAATTCAACTGATTAACGTGCGCGTGTTATGCAAGTAGGAAAGTTTTTCTTAAGATCTCAGCTGTTTTTATCATCACTCTCGGTTGTATAGTCTCAGTCTTTATTTGGATTCCAATTTCTTCTCTGCCTTTCCTCATTTTAATTATAGGCTCTTCCTGGTACTGATACGTTTATTGGCATTATATCCATTATCTTTATGCTTGATAAACTTTTCTCCGGCAAACCATATATATTCGTTGTATTTTTTTAACGTCTCTATTTTCATTGTGTAAACTGCTGAGCCTTCAAAATGTATGATTTGCAGTTTTTTTTCTGGCTGTAATATTTGCATGCATATTGAGACTGTAGTCTTATCCATAGGTCTCATTGTACTACCTTTCCCGCGCAGTAGTGTCTGTTCTTGTATTTTTGTGGGTAGTTTGCTGTATTTCTTTATCTGTCCTTGATCTATTTTTTAGCTTTAAAGTCGTAAGTTTAAGCTGCATTGTTTTGTGCAACTGTCAAGAATGATTCCGTTTCTCTAGAAAAGTGTTTTTTTTTTCATAGCCATGTCTAGGTCTTTCCGTGAGTCATTTGCTTGCCATTTTTATTAATTGTCCATATTATTATTATTATTATTATTATTATTATTATTATTATTATTATTATTATTATTATTATTATCATCATCATCATGCTTGTGGTAAAGCCTTGCCGAATGTGACTGATGGGATGTTTTCACTATTCCACTTCTTGGCACATTCGTGAACGTCCTCTCTGTTGCAAATAATTATATTTACTACAGTCATAACCGTATCGTATTAATCCGAACATTCTTTTGTTGGCATTGGTTCGCCGATATACTTCCAGTCAGAGCGTACCCAAGAAATACATCAGATACTTGCAAGAGAGGCCACGTGAAAGTTGCAAACATCCTATGTGAATGTGATTCTTACGTGGAACGAATTAGATTCGAACTTGGAACACCGGGGTCCTTATTCCATGTCGTAATTAACCACTTGCTCCACCATCGCCTCCCATTTGAAACACTGAGTATTACGGCTATTATTATCTGTTACTTACTTGTAGATCTCACATAAGCCACGACAAGTGGGTTGTATTATGTGAAGTCTTCGAATCCATCCAGATTTCGAGTACACCATTTTTCTATCGGTAATCGTTGCAAATCACTTTCAGTTATAGCAAAAAGCAGTTTGCTATAATAAAACTGCTATAGGCTATAACTAAATTTCTTACTTATAACAATCATTAATTATCTTTGGAATTTGTGTGTCAATTAGTCTCATTCAGAGTTTATACCATCATTGTGAACGTCGAGATAGTACTTCTCTTATTAGTGTTTCTATCCTCCAGAACCTTCCGCAATAATCGTTTTGTATTTTGCGTTGTTGTCAATAGTAATTCTGTTTTTTTCTGTTTAAGTGTTCTCTTCATAGCCATACATATATATTTCAATATGTTATTATTTTTTTGCTTGGCTTTCTAAATCTTACTTGATGCTGATCTGTTCTCATTTTGCTTTTATAGACCTTTGGTAGCAGCAGTAAAATGTTTTGAAGTATGGTGAATCTGTAACTGTCACACATAGAGCTTTCCAAGTACATGTTTTAAATGTGAGAGATATTTATGACGAACCCTGTATTTGACTTGCGTACATATTCCTATAGTTCATACGTAAAAGTTCAATAGTTTTAAGATTTAACAAGCACATGCGTATAATTGATTCTTACGCATTCACCGGCCTTTGAAAAAAATATTACTAAACTCAAGTTTTGATGTATAGCAATTCTTTTCTCTGTTATCTTTATATTGAACTTGCAAAAATGCTTTAAGGGTAGATTAAATTTGAGTAAACGCACCCCATTAATGTAAAAGATTATACAAGAAATGATGCTGAAAATATATATTAAAAAATCATAATGAGCGGGCCCTGTCGGTGGGGCATTAGAATACGCCGACTGCCCCCTGAAGAGGGTAAAAGTCTCTCAATGGGGGTCCTAGATATGACCTTAAACTATATCCAGTGGTGAGGTCCCAGATTGTGAGCTTTGAGGGGTGTGGAGCCACCATTTAATTACCATTGCTCCCAGGTTGACTCTGACCCGGAGTGGTAGTACCTGTTCGGGTCCCAACTATGGTTTAAATAGAAACCAACGTGAAAACAACAAATATATTCTATTAAAAAAATATTTGGATTCGGCATTAAATAACCCGGAAAGGGTTGATATGCCGTAAAACAAAAACAACCAACCAAACCATAATGAGCGGTCAAAAACGAAATAAGAAATGTAATATAATTACATATATATATAATATTATTACAATTATAATTTTTTTATTACCTACACTGTTTCATCCTTTCAGGAATAATAAGTGGGAGGTCAGTAGATTCGAACCACGAACCTATCTCTGACTCCATTAGCAATGAACAAATCCCACGGCCCATCTCAATCGCGAGAAATATCGTTGAGATTTTAACATTTATTTAACATCTTTATTCATCTAATTATTATAATATTATGATCTATGCATGCGAGTTTATTTGACCGACTTCCTATTTAAAATTTCAAGTGCTTAACAAGAAAAACTGATTTTATTAAAAGGAGTGACATAATTACTACAATAATATTTTTTAAATTTTCCTACGTGCACTAGTATTACATACTTTCTGGAATAATCAGGGCGGGGTGACACGATTACTACCGGTCGGTAGATGTTTATATATATATATATATATATATATATATATATATATATATGTGTGTATATATATATATATATATATATATATATATATATATATATAAACATGACTAAAGATGAAACATTTTGGCAAGAAACGGCCCCTGATTAAGTGTTCTAGTATCTATAACTAGTTCACTGAAGCATATGTATATGTAAACATTTATATATATATATATATATATATATATATATATATATATATATATAGTTTTGAAAATAATTTCTCAAGAGCTCTTTCGGCTATCATCTCATCAGGAGATAATCGATAGCGTACAAAATAATACTATTTTGTATGCTATCGATTTTCTCCTAGTGATATGATAGCTGAAAGAGCTCTTGAGAAACATTCGCTTATTATTTTCAAAACTGTATATAAATTCTGTACCTCCAAACATTTATTTATATATATATATATATATATATATATATATATATATATATATATATATATATATATATATATATGCAATAATACTTGACGATATTACTCACGTGTTTGTAGCATGATTATAATCATCTGTTCTCTTGTTTAAAACATTTAAAAGATTTGTAGCGTCCGGTTTGGGTGGGAGCACTGTTTAAATAATCTATTTTGTCAGAAAAAGATGTAATGATGATACACACCAAGTTGCTGAGCAAATCTATTCCAAAATACATAATGATCGATTCAGAAAAATCCAATAGAAACATAGTCATGCAACATCTAATGTTAAAATTTATGAAAAAATAATACTAGTATTGCAGCCCTATGAAAGCGTCATGAACGAAGACGCTTACAATAGGTTTAGGTAGACAGAATATATTGGACAAGTGATGGAAATACAAAGAAAGGTTGTCGGTACTTTCCGCCTGATAAGTTAGACAGTCTTTAGTCTCGCGTGAAATCGCGATATTTTCCCCACGAGTGTACCTCATGGTTTTAAAATGCTTGGCAGAGTCCATTATGCGTGAATAGGTAAGTTCCCAAAGCACAATCTCTCAAGCCCTTTACCCCGCAAGGGGTACCTGTGTATTTGTTTTATATTTTGATCGATGGTAAAAGATATGTGATTTTTCTTGTTTCCGATCGGCGTCTTTCCTAAGCTGTACGAAGTTGTTCGATATCGAAAATGTCGTCTATCATTTCAAAGCCATCTTTTTCTTTGTGAATGGCATGGTTTGGATCGTTCAACCGACACATTCTTATCTGATTGAGGTGTGTTTCATGTGTGAATTAATGATCTTGAATAATGTATACTATATTTCAAACTCTTTTTTTCTATTGTGTTATATTTCCTAGTCATGCAGATTTTTTTCTACTGTCACGCAGTGTTTCTTAGGCACAATAGAGATCCATAATTTTATTTGTTTTTATAACACTTTTTCTAAGACGTCTCTTAAGTTTCGCTGGGGCATAGTTCCTGTTAGGGGTAATGCTGATGATGTGTTGGGATTGTTTTTTTTTACATAGAAGTCACCACTTATCAAGGCGCGTAGGCCACTCGATGATAAGGGTTAATGAGTATATAGTAGTCCATGGGAAAATAACATAGTAATCCTTAGTAGAGTAAATATGGTAAATTGGATTACGGCTCATTAAGAAATTGTTTACGTTGGAGTTGATGTAACGTGCATTCAGGAGATAAGCGCCCGCGTGTTTGCGTGTTGTGTGGGTACGTGGGAGAGACGGATGAGGGGAAAAAGACTTACCTCGAGACCAGCTCAGCGTTACCGACCAAAAATAGAAAAGAAAGACCAAGTTGGCGGCCGCCGTCTTTTGTAAAGTATGATGTCTCGCAAAGTCACATGAATTCTCGGAATATGCAAATTTAGCCGGCCTAGAACGACGATAAAAGCGGGTGAGGGGAAAGACGTGGGTGAGTGACGATTGAGTTGGCTGGGGAATCGTGTGGCTGTTGCTTCTTGTGCCGTGTTGAGGATATCTTACCGTGTTAAAGAGAGAGTCGGGCGCCATCTTGAATTTTTCCTTACACTTTTTCGTTACATAGCTATTTCGGCCATTTGGCCTCTAGGACTATGACCGAGTCGAAATTTGACTTAAAGCTCATACCCGAGTTTGACGGGTCCACGTCCATCGTCGACTGGGTTGAAAGGGTCGAGCTGACGTGCGACCTTTGTGAGGTGAAAAGGGTACACACTGTGATTCCCCTGAGATTGGCTGGGGGTGCCTTGAGTGTATATCAGCAACTCAGTGCTGCCGAAAAGGGAGATGTCACCGCAATTAAAGCTGCGCTGTACAAGGCATTTGCCATGGATCCTTGTACGGCCTATGAAAAATTTGCTTCCCGAAAACTTCTACCGGAGGAAAGCGTGGACGTTTTCTTCGCTGAGTTAAAGAAACTCGCAGTTCTGTTCGGTGGAGGGGTGTCGGAGCGGACGCTCGCATACGCGTTTGTGGCGGGCCTTCCCACTCGGGTGAAGCAGCTACTGAGAGCCTCAACCAGCGTTTCAACAACGACCATGGAACACTTAATGGAACGTGCTCGAGCCATCATCAAAGATGAGGAGGACCTGGGGGAACCAGTTGTGATGGCGACACAGACAGGCCAGATTGGCGCTCGGGAGATTCCGAATCAGAACCCTGCAAGCAATGGGAAATGTTTTCGCTGCGGCCGACGCGGACATTTTGCAAGGAATTGCACCAACAGGGGGCGTGTGCGCTGTTTTAAGTGTGGCGGTTTGGGGCATCTAGCCCAAAACTGTGCGGGAAACGTATCAGGGGAAAGGACGTCAGCGCCGCCCTGCTCCCCGAGCAAAATTTGAACAAGGCGCAACCAGTAATGACCGTCTATGTAAACAGGATACCCTGCTCAGCACTTCTCGACTCAGGCTGTTCGCATACTAAAGTGAGCACCAGGCTGTGTCCAAGTTGGACTAAGAGGAAGATCAAAGTCACCACGATAGGAGGCGAGACCCAGACATGCTGTGGAGCTGGAACTGTCAAGATCTACACGGACACCGGTGCAGCCACTAAGATCAATGTGCTCGTGACCCAAGGAAATCTCCTGGGGTTTGACCTGTTGCTCGGATACGATACCATCAAGGCGCTGGGGGGGGGAGTCGCAATTCATCGGGATGAAAAGGTGCGATTCTTAGAGGCCCCAGTGTGTGCAGCGCTCCATATCGATCGGCCGGATTTTACAGTGGACTACGACTCGCGCAAGAGGGCCTGGATTGCATCTTGGAAGTGGACCGAGGGAATGGCACCGACTAAACTCAAGAATGGGGTTGCAGAGTACCCTATACGCAGTGAGGCCCGAGCAGAATACGAAAGGGAACTAAAGGCGTGGATCCAAGATGGCTGGTTAATCCCCTACCCTGAGGACAAGCTTGGGCCTCCCAAGGGTCTAATACCCTTGATGGCAGTAGTCCAGCATAACAAGTCGAAAGTACGGCCCGTGCTGGACTATAGGGAGCTTAACAAGCATATTGAAGCCTACACTGCCGATGCTGACGTATGCGCCAGTAAGTTGAGGGAATGGTGTCAGAAAGGCACTAATGTCTCGATATTGGATTTGCGAAAAGCCTATTTACAGGTGCGAGTTGATGAGACGTTGTGGCCGTTCCAGACAGTTTGGTTCCAGGGGTAGAGGTACTGCCTTACACACCTTGGCTTTGGCCTAAATGTGGCACCACAGATCATGAAGACTATTGTCAACACAGTATTGTCCCAAGAAAAGCCAATGAGGGACTCAACGTCAGCTTACATTGATGACGTATACGCCAATGAAGATGTACAGTCTGCGTCGTGTGTCAAAGAAAAGTTGGCTCAGTTTGGTCTGGAATGCAAGAATCCCGAACGTTTAAGGGAAGGAGCACGTGTATTGGGATTGGATGTTTATGAAGAAGATGCCACCCTACAATGGAGGCGTGGCAGTGAAATTCCAAGCATCCCCAACCTCGTTACAAGGCGGACCGTTTTTTCTTGGTGTGGAAAACTTGTTGGTCACTTACCGGTCTGTGGCTGGCTCCGCGCATCTTTTGGTGTGATTAAACGCAGAGCAAATTTAACAACCACGGGTTGGGATGACATATCCGATGATGTCCTACTAACTCTGATGATTAAAGAGACACTGGAGAGAGTGAACAAGAAGGACCCTGCCTGTGGGCGGTGGTGTGTTAACGGAGACAACGTAGGTATGTGGGTTGATGCCAGTTCTTTGGCGTTGGGAGTATCGTTGGAGCAAGGAGGAAACGTGTTCGAGGATGCGTGTTGGCTGCGGCCCGTAACAGATTCTCAGCATATCAACCTGGCAGAGCTGGACGCTGTTGTAAAGGGGGTAAATCTGGCCCGGCAGTGGCAGTTTAAGAAGTTGACCTTGTACACAGATTCTCTCTGTGTCTACCACTGGGTGTCTGACACACTTTCAGGACGGACACGAATCCGTACCAAGGCAGCAAGCGAAATGTTAATACGGAGAAGTCTAGACACGCTAAAAACCTGGTATCTGAGTATGGGCTATCACTGAGCGTCACTCTGGTGCCATCACATTGTAATCGTGCTGACCAACTGACCCGTGTACCTCACAAATGGTATGAAGCCGCGAAGATGGGAATGAGGATTACTGCTCGATCTTGTGCAGTTGCAATCGACCCATGTCAAATACAAAAAATTCATGCACAGAGCGGACATCCGGGTATCAAGAGGACCCTTTATTTTGTGAGGCGTGCATACCCAGCAGTGACCAAGATGGATGTCAGACAGATCGTCAGAAATTGTGAGGCTTGCCAGTCTATTGATCCTGCACCAGAGCGGTGGCAGAAGGGTCGATTGGAAGTTGAGAGTGTGTGGCAGCGGCTGGCCATGGATATTACCCATTACAGTGGCAAGCCCTTTCTAACTCTCATTGATTGCGGGCCTACGAGATTTGCGGTGTGGCGGCAGATGACCAGACAGGATTCAGCAAATGTTGTTCGCCACCTATCATCCATTTTTTTTGAGCGAGGTTCGCCGGAAGAGCTCCTGACTGACAATAATGCAGCGTTTTGTAGCCAGCAAGTTCGGCAGTTGTTAGATGAGTGGGGCGTCCGACTACGGTTGCGATGTGCGCATGTGCCGTCAGGAAATGGGATTGCTGAAAGAAGCCATCGCAGCATCAAGAGAATTGCTGCCAGGAAGCGATGTACTATTGCGGAAGCAACATATTGGCACAACATTACGCCAAAGGACGGGACGTCCCCTTCAACCGCACCTGCGAATGCTATTTACACGTACCGAGTCGGAGTGAAAGGAATCAACACTACGCAGCCAACCGACAAGGGAACATATAACAGATATGAAGTGGGAGATCCAGTGTGGGTGCGGCCTCCAGGAAATCGGTGCACCGACAAGTTTAAGCGAGGACAAATATCTGGAGTGATTAGCCAGCAGTCTGTTTTGGTCGATGGAACCCCACGACATGTGCGAGATCTTCGCCCAGCTACCGAGGTGCGTCACACAACTACAGAAAAAAGCAGTGAAGCGTCTAGCGATGAGCTGCCGATGCACGGATTCAGTGAGCCCCTTCCAGAGACTGATAGCGATACTTCATCTGATGAGGCGGAACCAGATCCAGAGCCCGAATCTGAAACAGTGAATGTACCTCTTCGCAGAAGCACACGCACTAAAAGGCCACCCCCAGTGCTCTCTATATGATCATCAGATCAGGGGGGAGTGTAACGTGCATCCAGGAGATAAGCGCCCGCGTGTTTGCGTGTTGTGTGGGTACATGGGAGAGACGGATGAGGGGAAAAAGACTTACCTCGAGACCAGCTCAGCGTTACCAACCAAAAATAGAAAAGAAAGACCAAGATGGCGGCCGCCGTCTTTTGTAAAGTATGATGTCTCGCAAAGTCACACGAATTCTCGGAATATGCAAATTTAGCCGGCCTAGAACGACGATAAAAGCGGGTGAGGGGAAAGACGTGGGTGAGTGACGATTGAGTTGGCTGGGGAATCGTGTGGCTGTTGCTTCTTGTGCCGTGTAAAGGATATCTTACCGTGTTAAAGAGAGAGTCGGGCGCCATCTTGAATTTTTCCTTACACTTTTTCGTTACAGTTGAAGACAACCATATTGTAGTCAGCTGGAAAGCAGACAATCGGAAGAGGTTTCCACATGCGTGCAGTTCTAAGAAAGAAGCTTTGTTCATGGAATCTACATTTACGTTTAGGCACAAATAAATAGTGGGGGAAATTAATGATAATGTTTAAACAAGTGGTTTTCGTGAAAGTTTGGCGAAGGGAGCCCATAAATTGAAGCTCAGACAGGCACTGCCATGAAAATAACGATAAAGCAGAGATAGGCTCGCAACGTCTCTTCCGTGGGAAAAGTTTGCAGAAAAGAGAAAAGGTCATTTCCCATTAGACTCCGAAGCCTATTTTGAACTCTGTCAAGGCAGGATAAGCTGCTTCTAGCAGCTCCTGTCCAGATGTAGTAAGAGTACTCCATCGTAAGACATACCTGGCTTTTATATAGGTAGAGAATTACATCAGCAGTGAGATATCTACTGGGCCGGTAGAATTATCCCATTATTTTTCCAGCGACTTTGGCAACAGATTTAATGAATATGTTACATTCTAGATCAGGAGTAAATATCAGACCCAGAAGCTTGTCAAAACACCACAATTAGGCAATACGAATACTTCAGTTGGCCTGCGAAATCTATATGAATTTTAGACCAGCATCGGTGTGTTTTGGACCACGGGTTAAACGTGATTGGGTGCCTTTACTGTCTAAGCAAAATCCTTACGCGAACGACGACGTTTCTGATGGCATCATTCATCTTGGGCGTATATACGTAAATACGCATGAGGTTCTGTTTATTCCAGGGAAACTTATAATAAAATCCTTCGTAATCCTTTTTCTGTAAGGCTTTTGGCATGAGGACCTCATTGTACACATAATTATCTGTTTTGTATTTTCTAGTCTTTATTTGCGATTTTCTGTTTTGTAGCACTAATAAATTCAGCATATGCGGCTTTGCATTTAATTTTATGTATTATGACTATTATTCCTCATATTATTGCACATTGTGGTTTTAATGTTACTATCGATACGAAAAAAGTTGCTTGCTTGCATACAACAGATAATCAAATTAAAACCGTTCCTCGACATGTTTTCTCTGTCACGGAACCAAACTTGTAAGTCCAGCCGTATGTTTAATCTGCTTAGATCTGTGAATACTACATTTCATCGAAGTGCAGAGGTCTTGACGCATACGCAATCGGTTTTCTGCATTTGTCTGGCATTTTATGAATGACACAGATCCACATTTCATATGAGCTCGCATCGCTAGCGACTATTATGTCAAGAATTGGGTCATGATTAGTGAGGAGCAGATTTGAAGTAAGTGATTTGTAGATTTTATTGAATACCCCTTTACATTCATTGTCAATTTCCACAGTGCCCTATTTTCATATCTTGTTCAGTGAACCCAGCAGATTGTGCATATCCGTGATTGAAGTCTAATTAAAGTTCACAAACTCCCCAAAACTTTGCAATACAGTAATATGTTTTAGAGCTGGCACATCCTATACAGCTGTGCCCTATTTTGGGTCCAGTATTCTCCATTTTCATCGATGATTTGTTCCTTATAAGTTATTTTTTTCTATAGAAAAATCACACTTTTCTCGTTTTATTTTTAATCCAATATCCTTTATTTGAGAGAATACCTTGTGGACATTTCTCAATGTTGTTCTGTGGTCTTACTTATTATAATATCGTGCAGGTATGTTATCGCGAAATCAACGCCGTTTAACATAGTATCTATAATTTCCTGAAAAGCGCCGGGTGCTACTTTGACTCGAAATACTAACCTTTTTAATTTGAAAAAAAAAACCCTTAACGGTTTTCATACAAAACACTATCAAGCTAGTTTCTTCAACTGAAATTTTAAAGTATGCGGCACTCGAATATTTTCTCTTTTTAGCTAAGTGAAAATTCTTCAGGGCGAAGAACTGAGTAACGGTAATCTTTTAATAGCGAATTCAAACCCGTGTTGAAATCAGCGCAAACGCGGATTACTTTTAACTTCTTTTGATGTCGACGGTAGGGCTTCCTAGATGCTTTGGCGAATTAAAAAAACATGATTCTTAATATATTTAGGACTACTATTCCAACCAGCATTTACGGATCAGAGGTAATCTACTCAGCATATAATCAATCGAGCTTTTTGCTAAAACATTGCATCCAGCTTTTTGCTAAAACTTCGCGATATGGGTCGTTACTCTTTGCATTCTGCCTTACAATTGTAAACAATTTGATCCATATATTCCATATATTAGTTCGACATGGTTCTACTTTTACCCATAGCTTCCATATTTTTGTCCAATATGTTTCCATACTCACTAAGACAATCATTGATGGCAAGAAGACTGGCCCTGACATAAGTCCAATAATAGTTGTTAAGAAGCTGAAACTGAAACTAGTTCCAATTCTTACTACGCTGTTTAATTACTGCTTAAGGAAAAAAAAACATTCCCATCAATCCGTTCAACTTCATCGGTTTGTCCAGTATTTAAAAATACCATAACTTGTTATTCTGCAACTTAGTACGGGGCGAGCCTCTTCTATACGTCATGCACGTTGTTTGAATCTGTAACAATTGCAGTAGTTATCAAGCATTTAAATAAAACTATTTGCTCAATGCGAAGTAATATAGATGTTGTCTTGCAAGATAATCAGCTGACGTGCTGATTGTATTTATCACACAGGGTCAGCGAATCTATTTACAGGGGCTTCCTTTCCAGAGCAATACGGTTTGATATACTAAATTCTTCATAGAGCGTGTAGCACAGACATCTGTATCACTAGCTCAATCATCAAATCCGTTTTTCTCTGAAATTTTCATAAAAGTAGTCGCTGATTGTTAGAAATCTTAAGCATATTGTATCAACACTTGCGCGCTCTAGGGATCTACTCTGAGTCCAATCCTTTTCCTAATCGTAAAATCATTGCAAATTACACCTATAAATCATTCGTGGATAGTGATGCGGACGACACAGACGTCTATGAGAGCACTTCAAAGAGCATCATTTTTAATAAACTTTCTGATTCTCTTCCGTGGCTCATTAATTTTACTACATATAAATGCTTTGATCTTCTCCAGTTAAAATATTATTTTTACAAAAGAATTACCACTTATCAAGGGCCGGAGGCAACTTTACGATAAGGGTTAAAGAGTGTATAGTGGTCTTTTGTTTTACATGAAGGTCACCACGTATAAAGGCCCAGAAGCCACTCGGGGATAAGGGTTATTTTGTGTACAGTAATCAATGGGATAGTGTTGCAGTATTCATCAGTCTTGGAGATTTGATAAAGTGCCATTATTAAGGGGGGCGGTTCATCAGGAAATTGTTTATGTTGGACTTGAAGACATCCATGTTGAAGTCAGGAGGGAAACAGGCAAACGGTAGAGCGTTCCACATGCGTGCAGTTCTAAGAAAGAAGTTTTGTTCATGGAATCTACGTTTTGATTTAGGCACAGGTAAAGAGTAGGGAAAAGTTTTGACAGTGGTTTCAGCTAGACAGGTGTTTTTCGCGAAAGATTGGCGAGAGGGGACCACAGATTGGAGCTCAGACGAGCACTTGCCATGGAAATAAAGATAAAAGAAAGATAGGCTCCTAACGTCTCTTCTATGGGAGAGAGGTTACAGGGAAGAGAAAAGGTCATCCCCCACTAAACCACGAAGTCTATTTTGTACTCTGTCAAGGCAGGATAGTCTCTTTTTAGCAGCTCCTGCCCAAATATGGCAGCAGTATTCCACCCCTGGATGTTCCTGGCTTTTATATAAATAGAGCATTGCATCAGTAGTGAGATATCTTTTGCAGCGTAGAAGGATCCCACCATTTTCCCAGCGACCTTGGCAACAGATTGATGAACGTGTTCCATTTCAGATCAGGAGTAAAGGTCAAACCCGGAAGCTTCTCAAAACATGGAGCCTCAAGCGGAACGGCTCATAACGAACCAGTTTACATTGGACTAGAAGATGACCATATTGTAGTCAACTGGAAATAAGGTAAACGGAAGAGAGTTCCACAGGTGTGCAATTCTTAGAAATAAGTTTTGTTCATGGAATCTACGTTTAGGTTTAGGCACAGATAACGAGTAGGCGGAATTATTGATAGCGTTTACAGCCAAACGAGTGTTTTTTGTGAATGTTTGGCGGGGGTGGACCATAGATTGGAGCTCAGACAAGCACCTTCCATAAAAATAACGATAAAACAGAGACAGACTCGCAGTCTTTTCTGGTAGAAAGAAGTTGCAGAGAAGAGAAAAGGGCATCCCCCACTAGGCTAAGAAGTATATTCTGAACTATGTCAAGGCAGGATAAGTCTTCCTTGTAGCTACTGCCCAGATATGATAGCAATACTCAATCTTTGGATGTACCTGACTCTCATATAGGTAGAGAATAGCATTAGCAAGTAGATATCTACTGGATCGATAGAAGGATTCCATCATTTTTCCATCGGCCTTGGTAACACATTTGATATACGTATTCCATTTAAGATTAGCAGTAAAGGTAAATTCCAGAAAATTGTCAAAACATGCGGCCTCCCCAAGACGATAGCCGTTCATTTCAATAGATGCCAGATGGGGATCAGCACGTTGATGGTGCAAAGATAGAAGTTTGGTTTTAGGTTCATTAAATATAACCAGCTACTTTTACCCCATTGTACAATATGCTCAAGATCAGAGGAGAGAGAATCAGAGAGAACTTGGTCGTTTATGACCTTTGATGTGCTGCCAGAGCTTCCCTTAAAGAATCTCCCCTGTTTTGTAAGTTTTTAGGGGGGATGTTCACCATTTATTTAGAGTTATATACGTATATCAGATCTGTTGCTAAGGTGTTTGGAAAAATAGTTGGAATTTTCTATCAACACTGCAATCATCTACTTATATAAAGACGCTATACCGTCCATGATATAATATTATTTTCACATCTGAATTGACAGAGAAAAATCGACTTCATCTTCTCGTGATAGAGGTACTCTTTTTCAATAAAGAGTCCTTCTTACAGAAAAGGTGTTACTGGTCTTTCTCTACCTTATCTTTTTCCACTGGAGAAATACGCACACAGCAAAAACACAATAAATACAATACTGAAAATAAGTTTCTATTATTACTCTGTTTATATAGAAATAACGGAAATTTTCATTAGCAGAATTTAATTCAAATAAGTATTTATCTGTGGAACGAAATATCATTAGACTTTTGCCTAGTTAACTATAATATGATTGCTTTAAAGTAAAATATTAACACATTCCTGTTGAGCCGCATATTAAGTATTCAATTTCAGCACAGATGCAAATCTGGTCGGACATCCTCAATGTGATATTTTCACAATCTACATGACACACACCATGTACCAATAGTGACTCGTTTGTGCAAATAAAAAATATCTGTGGTGATTTCTATTATCGTCTCATGAAAATCGGTCAACTTGAAAAAAAATCATGCCAATTGGCTAACCACTGTACCACATTCAGTCTTATTGTAACTAGTGTAACTTATGAGAAGGAGCCAAGCGACTTCATACAGTTTGTATAGAAAGCGCTCCTAAATTTATCCGGACCATAAATCTCTAATATGAAGCGACATTATTTCTTCTAACACGCGTTGGACAAAATCGAACATTCAAGTGAATAATAGGAAGACTTGTTTATGATGTAAACCAACCGGACTCCATTCACAGCAAATCGCCGCAGGTTCAGGGCAAGCTAGCCGAAGTGAAAACTTCTGAAAAGGTCGCTTTACAAAGGTCGCTTCGTTTAATGCGCAGTCATCGGCAAATGGCGACTCGCTGCGCATTCTGTTTTATCAGATTCGATTGATCCGACTAAAACCCGCCATGATGAACTGATTGCTTTCAGAAATCACACAATTCAAACGGAATTTTATTCGTAACTTCTGAAATCTTCCGTCCGGTTTCTTTTTCGGAAGACGTGGACAACCTAACAAAGGATGAGCGTTGAAAGCATCGTCTGACAGTAGCATCCTTACTGTGTAATGCATGTTGACACGTAAACGACTAAACAACCAGGCAACATAGAATCAAGTGATCCTCCTCCTCCTTCTACTACTAGTAATAATAATACAATTTAAATAATTTTTACGAAGACTCACTACTTATCAAGTCCCAAACCGCACTCGAGGATAAGGTTAAACAAATGCCAGGTGGCCAGTGAGACAACACTGTGATGATTGGTAAGAAAGGTCAAAGCTTGGAAGAATTCAATTATTTAAGCGAACAGCTCGAACAAAATGTTCACATTGAATTAGACACGGCGCTGTCATATTCAGCGGGGGGGGGGCATCTCCGTGGTATTATATTCCACAGACGAGTAGTTCTTGGAAAGAAAAATTGCTTTTTTAAGTTTCGTTTAGTTTTAAGTCACCGAGGGTGGGAAAAGAAAAGTATTGCTAGTGTTTTTTTTTTGTTTTTTTTTTTACATGGAGTTCACCACTTATCAAGGCCCAATGGCCACTTAGGGATAAGGGTTATTATGTGTACAGTAATCAAAGGGATAGTGTAGCAATAGTATTGGAGAATTGGTAAGGTGTCATTACTTAGGGGGGTGGTTCATCAGGAATTTGTTTGTGTTGGACTTGAAGACATCCAGGTTGAAGTCGGGAGGGAAACAGGCAAGCGGAACAGAGTTACACAGGCGTGCAGTTCTAAGAAAGAAGCTTTCTTCATAGTATCTACGTTTTGATTTAGGCACAGATAGGTAGTGGGGAAAATTATTGACGGTGGTTTCAGCTAGTCGGGTGTTTTTTTAGAAAGATTGGCGAGTGGGGACCAGAGAATGGAGCTCAGACGAGTATCTGCCATGGAAATAACGATAGAACAATGACAGGCTCGCTACGTCTCTTCTGTGGGAAAGAGGTTGCAGGGTAGAGAAAAGGGCATCCCCCACCAAGCCACGGAGTCTATCTTGTACTCCGTCAAGGCAGGATAGGCTGTTTTTTGCAGCCTCCGCCCAGATGTGGCAGCAGTACTCCATCTTTGGACGTACTTGTCTCTTATATAGATAGAGAATTGCATCATTATTGAGATATCTTCTGGAGCGGTAGGAGGATCCCACCATTTTCCCAGCGACCTTGGTCACATACTTAATGTATGTGTTCCATTTAAGATCAGGTGTAAAGGTCAAACCCAGGAGCTTATCAAAACCTGGGGCCTCCCTTAGACGAGAGCCATCCATTTCAATTGATGCCAGATGGGGATCAGAGCGTTTATGATGTAGAGATAGGAGCTTGGTCTTAGATGCATTAAAGGTAACCAGCCACCTCCTTCCCCCCCGTACCACGCGCTCAAGATCGGAAGAGGGAGAATCAGAGAGAACATCATCATTTACGGCCTTTGATGTGTTGCCATAGATGGTCGTGTCATCAGCATAGATGTCAACGAAAGATTTTAGTATGTGTTTTGGGAGATCATTGATGTAGATCAGGAAGAGAGTTGGGCCCAGTATGGACTCCTGTGGGACTCCAGCATTAATACTGTGGGCCTCTGATTTCTGCCCATCAACAACTACTCTTATGAGCCTATCTGAGAGAAATGACTTGATAGAGAAAACATTTCCAGTTATACCGTAGCTTGAAATCTTGTGTAGTAGGCCTTTATGCCAAACCTTATCGAAGGCCTTTGATATGTCGAGAGCAATTGCCCTAGAAATTAAGCCTTTGTCGAGAGAGTCGCTAATCCTATGGGATATAACCGTTAGCACATCTGCTGTAGATCTGGTTGTAAGCTTGCTGAAATTTTATTTGAAAGAATAGCAACGTCTCTTCTGTGAGAAATAGGAAAAGAAGAGGACATCGCCGACTTGATTACGAAACACTGCATTATGTGTATGATATTTTAAAGCTACAACATCTAGTCTGCCGCGTCAATATTTAGTCTTTATTATGAACAAAAATTTGAAACTAGTTTTGGATTCATTAGTATCATCCTCCGGTTACATTTTGACATCAGATTATTTTGTGACGACAACAAGATGTTGTGATAAATTTTGTGAGGCATAAAACAGGACTTTTATATTTGGTTTGAGAACAATTTATTTTAAAATAGACAAATATGTTTTGTGTAAATAAAAGTTATAAGGTTTTATTTTTATTTCTGTTATTGAATGGAACTACAACGTTAGTTCATCTCTTGTATAAAGTATATCTTTAATGACCCAACTCTATTTCATCGTCTTGCAAAGACACATGTATTTAAACTTGCAAACTCACAAGATGTGTAACACAAGGCGCGCAAAAATTCCCGAATTTGACTTAAACATTTCTAAGTTTTACAAAACGTACCTGAAAAAAAAAACTTGACATCGGTTGTTTAAGTAACATCCAAGATGAGGAAATGAATCGAATAGTTTTATTAATACAAATTAATGTACCAACATTTTTCTAAAAACTTATGAAAATATCAATATATTTACTTTAAGCAAAAAATCATTCCAGTTGAGTTGCCTGTGTGCATTACTTCAAAGAAGCCTGATCAGTATATTGTCTTCTAACAACTGTTTTACTAGAGGTCATCGATTATCAAAGCAAAACAGCCATTCGAGGATGATGGTTACACACCATACTAATTATCCGTAACAATAGAACTTGGGTAATTTATATGTTTTATCATTATTAAAGAGGACGAGTCAACAAGAAATTGTTTACATTAAATTATTACAACGCCAATGCTGCAATCAGCATGGAATCAACCTCGCAGTAATAAAAACGTTACATGCGGCCGCAGCCGAGATTGAACTCACTACACGAGTTTGTAGCGTAATTCAATTCTTGTCAGTAGTGAATACTTGATGCTTCGCTATGGCTATCAAGGGTATGTTTAATCGTAACGCCATCTTTAGAGGGGTTGCCTACCACAGCATAAGAGAGACCCATTTACCCTCGATAGACGGAACAAGTTTCCCAACCTGGTATTTTACCTCGCGGTAAATACAGCATCCAGCCTTCCCAAATGGTCACTTATCTGGCACTGGCCAGACTCGATATTTCTTATCTTCGGTGATCTGTCGAGAACCGGTGTGTCAACGTGATTGTGCCGTCCAATATCAACGTGGTTGTGCCTCGCAGTACGTGCTCCACTGACGGGTATTGTTTTACACATGAATCACCACTAATCAAGGCCCAGAGGCCACTCAAGGATAAGGGTTAATGGGTACACATGAGTCATTGTGATTATAGCGTAGTAAACATAAGTAGTGGAAATTTTGTAAATTGGATTATTAGGGGGACAGTTCATGAAGAACTTGTTTACGTTGGACTTGAAGACAATCAGATTGTAGTCAGCTGGAAAGCAGACAAACGGAAGAGAATTCCACAGGCGTGCAGTTCTAAGAAAGAAGCTTTGATCATGGAATCTACATTTAGGTTTAGGCACAGATAAATGGTGTGGGAAATTATTGATAGTGGTTTTGGCTAGACGGGTGTTTTTTGTGAAAGCTTGGCAAGGGGGGGCATATATTAAAGCTCAGATGAGTATTTGCCATGAAAATAAGGATAAAGCCGAGACAGGCTCGCAACGTCTCTTCTGTTGGAAAGAGGTTGTCGGGAAGAGAAAAGGTATCCCCCACTAAGCTACGAAGTCTATTTTAAACTCTGTCAAGGTGGGATAAGCTGTTTCTAACAGCTCCTGCCCAGAGGAGGCAACAGTACTCCATCATTGGCCGTACCTGGTTTTTATATAGGTAGAGAATTGCATCAGGAGTTCTAGGAAAGAAAGTTTGTTCATGATATTTTTGTTTAGATTAAGGCACCAACAGAATGTTATAAAATTATTCATGGTAGTTGTAAATAGACGAGTATCCGTTGCGAATATTTTACACGCGGAGATCATGGATCCAGGCTCAATAAAGAAGCTACTATGAAAATTACGATAGAGCAAAGAGATAATTCCAACGTTTCTTCAATGACAAACAGGCATCAATTGGAAGAAAATGGCACCACCCACTAGATACCGAAGACGGTTTTCTACGCGGTCAAAAACAGAACAGATTACTCTGATCAGCCCCGATCCACATTTGGAAATATTACTTCATGTAAGAATTGATTTATTGAGCGAATTGTGCAAGGAGTTACCTTCTGTGAAGAGTGAATAATCCCGCCATTTTCTTACTAACTTGTGCAAGTGATCTGATGTAAGTCCTCCGTTTCAGATCGAGAACGAACGTTCGTCCCAGATGATTGTCAAAGCAAGATACTTAAAGACAAGAGCCATTCATTTCATTTAAAGCCAATTTGGCATCAGAACGCTGGCGTTTGTAAGATAAAAAAATAGGTATGGGAAACATCAAAGGTAACAAGCCATTTTACCTCATGGTATCAACTGCTCCAGGTCGGAAGAGGGAGAACCAGAAGGATCATAACCATTGGACGACCTTTAAAGTGTTTATATAGAAATAAATTGCATGAATATCGATAAATGATATTAGCATGTACCCAATTCAGATCTGGATGGGATCAATGAAAAAACAATTCCAGATACTTTTATCTGGAAACCTTGGGAAGTAAACGTTTATGCCAAACTCTATCAAATGCTTGAGATATGTCAAAATCTAATACGCTGAAACAGCACCAACATTGATAGATTTACTCATCCTTTGTGATATTATAGTATCTTAACTGTAGAGCACAGAACAGCGAAAAGCATATTGCTCATCACCGAGTATATTTTTTTGCTGAAGTGATTGAAACCTTCTTCATTTAACATGCATTAAAACATATATATATATATATATATATATATATATATATATATATATATATATATATATATATATATATACTGTATTAACAAAACCAAGACCTCAAAAATGAATTGATAGCAACAGAAAGTGTATTTCATTTTAAGTTATAATTGTTTCCATACCAGTCGGACAATTTCAAGCATTATGGTGTTTGAAAATTTTCACATAACCAGAATTTCTTCAGACTTCTTGAATAAAAGACACTCTTGACAATAGAACATCGTTTAAATAATATATATATATATATATATATATATATATATATATGTATATATATGAAGACAATAGGAGTTGGAAATGAAGACACAGAACTGTGTATTGGTGGATATAGATTGGTTCATTTATTCAATAAGGGAATACAATCGATTTGTTGGGGGATAGAAAGGGACTCTTTATGCAAAAACATTTCGAATCCTAATGCTTCTCATCAGAAGAGTAGAGAAAATGCAAGGTAGCATAGTGGGGATGCGGCGTCTAGCGTTGGATTTATTAGGAGCGAAATAGATCAAAACAAATTAAAATTATAGAGGATGTTGGGGGTCGAATGTGTAGTCCAGAAAGGTGTATAGAGTCTTTATCATATTCTTAAGTGTATTTAATATAAGTTTAGAGTTAAACTGGATGTGTGGTGGTTCTAATTTAACGGCGTGTAAGGTGTCTATTATCTATGGAGGGGCATTTTTTTAAAATATGCAAGCGATATGACATCATTATGAAAAAGTGTATACTTTTGGGAGTGATATTAGGGTGGTGATTTAAGGCGAAGGGCGTGAGTCTAGGTGGGTAGTTATAAGGCTAAAATACTGGATTTTCAAAGTATACTATATACTAGGTAATATGTGGCACTATTTCTATGTTTTCTTTTTCATAACGAAATGCTAGAGAGATAGCGTGGCAAATTCTTTGGAGGTGCCTAACAGGACAAAAATAGAATTTTGGATATGGATTATTGGCGTGGTGGAGTAATGGGGGAATTTTACTATTAACAATAACAGTATTAATAATAAAAAACAGTAATAACGACGATGGTAATGAAAATAAAAATGATGATGATAGTAGCGATAGTAATAGTAATGACGACGATACTAAAAATAACAATAATAATGTATACAAAAATAATAGTATTAATAATAATAATGATGATACTAATAATAATGGTAATAATAACTAGAATTTGACTGAAATTAAGGAGTACAGATAAAGGCAAGATCCAAGACACATGCAATATACTTAAGGATAAAGGGTGAAGGGTAAAGTAAAAAGAACAAAAAAAAAGAAAGGAGAAGCGAATATATATATATATATATATATATATATATATATATATATATAAAATAAGATAAAAGGACAAAAATTATGAAAATAAAAAGATCTTAGTTTCGTTAAAAGGGGGCAGTACTTAAATGAGGTATAACGGATTAGAGTAGTGCATATGCACACATACATATACACACCAATTTATACATATATATATACATGCACATATACACACATATATATGCACATACATACACACATATATACACTCACGCACACTCACATACAATCGGGTTTACCGACAGAAACAAGGAGTTTGGAAAGTTGTATTCTGGGGTGTTTAACTATTTCTTTACAAGAGGGGGTCTGTAATAGTCCACAATAAAGTCACAAGAATACCCGATTGGCAAGGCCAGCTTTCTATGTTATAAATGAGCAGGACATAAAACACCAGAGTACATACGTGCTCGTTTCTAAACGAGGAGAAAGTAAATTCTGAGTGTTGTTTCCTTTAATTGATTTCTTATTCTTAGAGATATGTTGAGGGTAGACATAGCTCTAATGCGTTTGAATATCTGTGTTTGTCTTGCAGATTTTTCTTTTTATATAGTTCAGTTGGTATTCATTAGTTGTGCTGGTGTGATAAGGGTTGCAAGTAGGGGGGAAATATTTCTTATTTACAAGTTAGAGGCCCAGGGAGGAGGGTATTTCTAAGTTACTTTTAATTATGCCATGGCTTTTAAATCGGTGAGTATATATTGTTTGGTGTAACTGGTATTAATTGCTAGTTTTGTTGTAGTTTAATAGGTGATGACAAGCGTCGCAGTGGAGACAATCGAAGCAGCAACAAAGAAGATCGCCTTCAGGGCATTATATATACACATGTAGGCAAATTTGGGGATGTTTTATTGGGATGAAAATATAACTTCGTTTTTATCAATTGCCATAAAAGTTTACTCAATAGAATAGTATTATAATCTTACAAACGCCTACAAAGTTTTATGTACTTTCGCCCCGATTGAACCAATGATATGAATATTTCAATATTCAATTTGCTACTAGTTTATATATATATATATATATATATATATATATATATATATATATATATATATATACACTGCGTATTAAATTATTAACGAGTTTACATTTTTTTTAAATATATAAAAATGATTGAATAAAAATCCATGAAACTTTGAAAAAGTGCTTACAATACTATTCAGCTACTCGAGTCAGACAATAAAAGTATTTAAAGAAGTATTAGCGAAACTATGGCAAAAGACAGGAATATCTGTTGATGTCAGTGTGTCAAGTTATTAACGAGGTTGAGAAAAAAACACAATATACCCATACCTTGTTTATTGAAATAATTTTCAAACATTAAATGAACTAGAAAATTGCTTATAACACAATAACTACATAGCTATTTCTACGTTGACATAATTAGTAGGGTATATGCGATCCTTTTTTATAAATGTTGGTATACAGAATTAGTCAAATTTGTGATTTCATCAAGTTATTCCTCGCGATAGCTTTTGGAGAGCATCCCACAACTCATATTTGCTCATAAGAGCAAAGATGAGTTGAATGTCTACATTCATAGAGGCTTCATGATACTCCAAAGGTTCTCAATTGGGTTCAAATTTGATGAATTCACAGGCCACTCCATTTTTCGTAACCCAAAGAACCCCATTTGTTGTAAATACTTCTTGCTTTTGTTTGCTGCGTGCGAGGGAGCATTATCCTGCATAAAAATTATGGTTCTTCTGAACGTCGACCTTTGCTTCTTCAGCCATGGTTCAAAGTGCTCTTTCAGAAAAGCTATGTAAGTATTTGATGTGATTTTTACACCTTCTGGGACTCTCCATGGGCCAACTAAAGTACCTCCGATAATCCCAACTCAAATCATCATCCCACCACCACATTGTTGGCGCCTTAAACGCTGATGATGATGTCGTCCATCTAGGACCCATCCTTTTTCCCTGCCGTTTGGGCCATTAAGAATGACATGCATTTCATTCGTGAACAAAACTTTGGAAAAATCCGTTTTCATGTTGTCCTCTGCCATTACAATTGTTTTTTTATGTGACCTTGATTTAATGGAGGCTTTGTCACAGGTTTAACAGACTTTGCCGCTACTTTCAAAAGTACTTTTTGAGACATTCTTCAATCCGGCTTAGTATAAGGCTTCTCAATTTGTCTGCCCAGGGTTCTTAACAACTTGAAGTTTAATTTGGAGCAGAGAATGGTGTGAAACAACTCTAGATTTACCTTTATCAGCTCTCTTATGTAGCTTTGTAGGGTGCTTGACAAAGTTTTTCACAGTTTGATTGCACCTTCCTATCATTTACGATCATCAGAGGGTAGTTTTGCCTTTTGCTAGCTGTTCTGTAATTGTACTCTTTTCAGAACTACTCAAACACCTTTACGACCCATTTTATTGACGAAACAATCTGCCTTATTAGTAAGTCGAAACACCTCAAACACTGTGGATTCAGCAATTACGATGGCAAGTTGTTTACATTGCGCGGAACAGTACAAAAATTTCACAGTACGCGAAACTCAGCGTTGCCAACGTTTCCGAAGCTTTTGATACGAAACTACCGATAAGTTTCTGAAACTGGTAAAAAAATGTTATCTCGTTAATAATTTGATACGCAGTGTATATATATATATATATATATATATATATATACATACATATATATATATACATATATATATATAATATATACATAATAATATATAATATCGTATATATACATATATATACGATATTATATATTATTATGTATATATTATATATATATATTCATATTATATATATTATATATATGTGATATAAATATATTATATATTATGTAAATATTATATATAGTAAATATATATATATATATATGTATATTAACTGTGTCAATCGCTTTGTTGCAGATTAGAGAATTGTCAATATTTAACTAAATATAAATCACACAAAATGACCATTGTATCATCAAATGACTGTTTTAAAGTTAGTTATTTCATATGATTTTCAAATCTATACGATATTCACAAAGTTATTACATTTTCTTTATCATCATGTAATTAATACTGTCCATCTCTTTATTTTCGTTTTTTTCTAAATGTCAACAAAGGAACGATTAACGGTTATCGAAAAGGAAAGTATTGTTTCTGGACTGGCAGACGGAGTGTTCATAAATGATTTAACTATGGAGCTGGAAAAGGAATCCAAGACCTTGGCTTAATTTACGAAAAACCCCAACACCAACTCCAGAAAGGATAACGGTACAAGGAGAAGCCTTTTCCCTCGTGATATTCGGAAAAATTCGTAAAGAAGTCAACCGAAACTCAAACAGCTCCAGTCCTTCAATTTTTGCAAGAGCTGGAATCGCTCCAAGATCCAGACAGGCTCGACATAATGTGTTGAATGAAATGGCAAGGAACATCGAAACGATTCCAAGGCCTCGACTAGGCAAAAAACAGGGAAAAACGAAAGGCTTGGGTACAAGATAACAGGAAAATGGATTTCCAACGTGTACTATTTACAGATAAGACCCGTGCTACTCTTGACGATCCGAATTGATAGTCCAAAGTTTTGAACTCGAACGGAACTCCAACCCCTTACAGAGTTCATCGCAAACGAGGTCATCATGTTTTAGGCGGGAATCATTAGGGATGAGTTGGTTCGACCATTCTGAGTTCTAAAGCGTTTAAAACTTACCAGCAATGCGTACACGACCTTTTTGGATAAACATTTATCACCACGTAGCTTTCAGATAATTTTTATGCGTGACAACATTCTGCTGGGGCGACTGCAGCCTTCCTTGAATCTATGGGCTTCTTTGAAGAAACTCTCATGACCTGACCACCGGGTTCTCCAGAACTTAACCCCATTGAATATTTCTGGTCAATAGTAAAAAGAGGAGTTTATGAGAGAACAGAGCAATTTACTTTAAAGGATGCCTTGTAGAGAACATAGTTGATATTGCTAGAGCTATAACTCCTTTGTGAGATGAAACAATTGACTTCCCCGGGGGATAAAAGGTTGTTTTAAATTATTTAAAAATGGTGGATATGTCATTAAATAATTTATTTATTTGAGGCTTAGCATCTAGGATGTGCCTTTTCTCATTATTCTTTAACAGAAAAATATAACAAAAATAAAGTTCGTATGATAAGACATTGTATTTTTTCCTTAAAACAACATTTAAAGAGACCTGCAATAAAGCAATGAACAGTGGAAATTCCACGATAAAGAAAAAATGTCAAAACTTCGTGAATATCGCATGGATTTAAATATAACTTTTTGGAAGTAACTAACTTTAAAGCAGTTGTTTGATGATATAGTTTTGATTTTGTTGTGCTGTATATTTAGCAAAATATTGATATTTTACAAATCTGTAATAAAGCGATTGACACAGTATATATATATATATATATATATATATATATATATATATATATATATTATTACCTTTAAAATGAGAATTTATTGGTTAAATTCTGATCAATAGTCGCTGCGAATTCGAACTTATAAAATTGCAAATAAATATATATACACACCAATTATTTTGCAATTTTATAAGTTCGAATTCGTAGCGACTATTGATCAGAATTTAACCAATGTATTCTCATTGCAAAGGTAATTACCTAACTTGTGTAGCGTGCTATATAAAATGTGAACATTAACAGAACTTTCCACCACCCAGAGCCTTTTTTGAGCATTTTTACAGTAATAATATTTTTAAATCATAGTCATTTGTTTTCCCAGCTTTGCATATGAATTACAAAATACTGCTATTTCTCCAAAATCTAGCATTGATGGAGAGAAGAGAAAAGCTTGCTGCTATAGTCTCAAATAATCTAAATTAACAGCAAGTGGAGACTTGATTCCAAATATCTCTTATATGTTTTATCTCCTATCTTCGGTTTTCATACATGAAGTAAATTTTACAGTTTCACAGTTCATAAATATTATTTGAGATTGGAGATATTCATAACAGTACCCTATTTCATAAGGAGTGTAGATATATCATATGAAACACATTTGGAACCAAGACTCATCTTGCTGTGATTTCAGATCATTTACAACCATAGAAGGAAATTTTAGTCTCCCCTCCATCATGGCCAGATGTTTTAGGGGATATATATATATATATATATATATATATATATATATATATATATATATATATATAGAGAGAGAGAGAGAGAGGGGGGAGAGAAAGAGAGAGAAAGAGAGAGATACGCATATATATATATATATATATATACAGATATATGGACTGAAAATGATATTTTTAATAACCATCTGAGTAAATGTCTTATACATATAATTTTTATGAAATTAAACAAAGAGAGAGAGAGACAGACAGACAAACAGAGACAGACAAAGAGACAGACAGAGAGAGAAAGAGAGAGAGACAGTGCTCAAAATGTCATTGAAGAGTTTAGAACTAAAAATAGATTATTTACTTTTGATGATGATATATATATATATATATATATATGTGTGTGTGTGTGTGTGTGTATATATGTATGTATATATATATATATATATATATATATTTTCGATGCTGCAGGGGATACTTTACTTTCATTTTGCCCCTTTATTCTAAACGACCTCTTGTACAATGACGTCATGCCATCACTATACATGTAGGTGTCTACTATGCTGTCATATATGACGCATACTACACATAATATATATATATACATACATATATATATATATAATAATTTATTATATACATGTATATCTGATATGACGTAATATACCATGTCTACTCTTAGCAAACAAACAGGAATATGACTTTATAATAATAATAATAATAATAATAATAATAATAATAATAATAATAATAATTATTATTATTATTATATATATATATATATGTATATACAGAAAGAGTGAGAGTGAGACAGGCTGACAAACATAGATATTGATATGAAATACACACACACACACATATACATATATATATACATACATATATATATATATATATATATATATATATATATATATATATATATATATATATATAAAAGGATCACACCAAGTGAAGTTCTCATCAACTTTTCCTCTTTATTTGAGACTTTCTCTGGATGAATGAAACAAAGGAAACAGAACACTGGTACAAATATTTGGTAATATATTTTTGATGTAATTAAATTTATGGCCATGTTCCATTTCAGAAACGGAAAAGATCTTATTTTCTTTCAAAACGTTATGCCCCCGCCTTTATTTATTTACTTATTTTGCTCTGAATTTCCAATAACTTTATCCGCTTCTGAAATGGAATAGGTTAGACATTGCAATACATCAAAAATATATTGGCAAATATTAGTATTGGTGTTTCGTTTGCTTAATTCCATTCCTCCAGAGAAAGTCTCGAAACAAAGACGAAACGTGTATGAAAACATAACTTGGTTTTTAACTTTTTATTTCCCTATGTCGTCGGAATACTATTTTACTTATTCTCATCACATATGTGGATGTCTAAAAATGTTTTTTTGATTAAGTAATAGATTGATACATTGTTAGGTAGATAAATATGTAAGTGGATATTATTAAAATGGTTTATATATGAAGGTTGTAGAGTTGTCTTTATAAGGAAAGCTCATAAAAATAAATAAGGATCCATTGGTTTATAGTAAGAACAGATTTTAACTATAATATACAGGCTGTCAATTAATTTACCATAACATGCCTTTATTAATCAGTGATATTATTTATTCTAGTCGCGCAAAACGTCATTCTAAGACTTTAGTTTTTAGATGCTGCCGAAATATAATACTAATAATACTTAGAAAAACAAACGACATATATGTTATTGAGACGAGAACTTCAAATATATATTAATATTGTTTGTTTCGTCCTTCATACAGGATGGAACCTTTAAGACAAGAATAAATGGCGTTCCACTTAATGCATAATGTTTTGTCAACCTACTAAATACGATGGCTTTAAAAAACAAATATAGTGTAAAATTAATTCTCTGCCTACGGTTGTTGGCTTGGCAACACCGACAAAAAGTTTAGACTTAAAGTGAACGCGTTAATCGCTCGACCGGCAAAATATTCACCCAGGCGTCCTCCATAGTCATAATATATATATATATATATATATATATATATATATATATATATATATATATATATATATATATATATACTTACATATAGATATGTATATATATATACTTACATACATATAGATATGTATATATATACATATATATATATATATATATATATATATATATATATATATAGAGAGAGAGAGAGAGAGAGAGAGAGAGAGAAAGATATACTTACATATAGATATGTATATATTAAGCTACACATAATTACCGCGTCTGATCCTCGTGGGGATTCCGAATACAATTTCATAGAATTGATGTTCCTACATATTTTTATATGTCCCAGTGGTAATGGTTTTCCAATCAGATGCTTTGTTACTGACAACCGTTTTATTATAGCCAATGCGAGCGCGTTTATCAGGCAAGGGTTATTCGATTTACAATTCACTGATTTCATTGTATTTTTGGCGGGAATCCGGTTTCTTTTTCTTTCTATAATAAACTGACCTAGTTTAAACTTAAGTGTTTTTTAACCTACAATATATTATATACTAGTGTATTTATTATATATTTGTTTACTTATGAATGTATTAATATTCGGCATAATCCCATTGATTATCCGGTTTTGGACTTCCAGGTGCTATATATGCTCTTCGCTTATCTCGGCATTGTTTCCAGTCGTCCAAGACTTCTCCTTGCCACTGGACACAAACACTGTCGATGCAGAAGAAGTGAGGTTGAGGATTGAACAAATATATATGTGTTGCCATAGTCAATAAACGTTACTTTATGGGAGAAAAGTTCATTGTTTTGTATTTTTAAGTAATTTGTAATTTCTTTTTTTAATTCACGAAACGTTTTAAAAAAATCCAAATGGCAGCGACTTGTAAATGGAGAAACCCGATTTTAATTTGAAGGAGGAGCACCTGAGCATTCTGTGTTTACAATTTTAGAAAGTTCCGTCAACGTAAGGAATATTTATAAACATATTTTAATATTTTCCGTTATTTTGTGCTTGAGGAATATTCGATTATGGCATGTGTAGTTTATATAAAAAAATCATTTAAGTAGTTGGTTCTGGATATGACCTAAAAGTATATCCGATGGTGAGGCCCCGGCTGCGGGCCTGGGGGAGTGTGGAACCACCTTTAATTGCCATTGCTCCGTGGTCCACTCTGACCCGGAGTGGTAGTACCTGTTCGAAATATACTCCATTAAAAAATCGTTCCTCAAAATCACTAGATTCGGCATTAAATAACTATAGAAAGGTTGATATGTCGTAAAACAAAAACAACCAACCAACCAAGTTAAGTTGTTACCGCCTAAAATTTCGTTTTAATTTCGGTTCGCTGAAGTTATTTCAAGTAAAGAGCATTAAAAACTATTTTAAAACAACAATAAAAACATGAACTGAACTTTTATTGACTATGGTAACACTTATTTCTAGTATATTTATTTTTTCGGATAGTCGTTTGTTGACTTTTCTGCTAAACACTCTTACTAAATAATATCGATGAAATACCGAAAAACAAAGAAACAAAAACAGTTTTGAAAAATAATGAAGCTTTACTTACTTTAGTAGAATAATCCCAAACAGCAAACTAGGATATTAAAAAAAGTAAACACGTAATTACTTTTGTTTTTAAAGTAAAGAATCGATATAAATATGAATAAGAAGGAAATGGCACCCTTTTCAAGCAGAACAGCTTCGTTTCAGTTTTACAGTATTGAACGGTGTAGTATTGCGCCGTCGGATTCAGGGTTGTACTATTGTAATTTAAAGAACACGCAGAAAGGGTTGTAATCAATCGAATTGCTTCTAATATACTGACAAAAAAATCTTAAACAGATATATAACTAAAAATAAAAGGGTTATGTAAATGTTTTTTAAAAAAGCGCGTCATCACGTGAGCAGGACTTTTTCCTTCTTTTGACACGATAACAAGTAACGTTCTTATTTTTTATTATTTATCTATTCATCTATTTTCCAAACAGTTCCATGTGCAAGAGTTATACAAAATTTGTGTCGAGAATTGTCTAAAGTTCCGACTTTTTTTTTCGCTTTCACTTTAACAAGAACGTGAATTTATGAGGTAAATTTATTCGACACAATATGATTCAACTCAAAAAAATAAATAAATCTAACGTGAATTAATATTACAGTTAAGGTGTTATTGTGGACTCTCACCCCTATTAAAAAACATGCTAAACTTTGTGACATATTTACTTTCAATGGAGGTCAGGCGCGAACGAACACACAATAATTTTATTATACCATATTTCTTAAACTGAAACATAATTATCAAAGTATACTTACGCAAATAGATATAAAAAGTCTTTGTTAAAGTTTGTGCCATATTTCCATGGAGTACAGGCGCGAACGCAGACCACACAATTTTATTATACCATCCTTATTTAAGTTGAAACATACTTATCAACGTATTTTTATGTACATCTATATCAAAAACCTTTCTAAACAGTTTTTTTCATTTTTTATTTCCATACATTGGGAGCCAAGCGCTAACGCAGACGCCACAATTTTTATGAACCACCGTTCTGCCAGATGAAACATACCCATTCCTGATCCTTGATACAGCTTCTATCATTATATGCAATCAGTTTTTTAAAATAGTCAACCATATAGGAGCCTATTAATGACCAGACACACACACAGACGTTGAGCTTTAGATTATATATATATATATATATATATATATATATATATATATATATATATATATATGTGTGTGTGTGTGTGTGTGTATGTGTGTTTGTATGTATATATATATATATGTATATGTATATGTGTATATATATATGTATACATGCACATACACACACACATATATATATATATACACACACACACACACACACACACATATATATATATATATATATATATATATATATATATAAGTTCTGTTTTCGGTTTCGATTCAAGTTGGTGTACCCAAATTATATGTATATATATATATATATATATATATATTTTAATTTTGAAATAACAATTTTATAATATGTTAAAATCGATAAAAAAATTGACTATAATACACTATGCAAAATCTGCAGGAATTAAAATATCATAATTAAGCGTACATTACGATCGGGCTAAGCCGGAAATCACTGCTAGCTTAGATGAATACTTTTTCAGTTTCAACCAAAGAGCTATAATTCTATCAAGGTGTCTCCATTTATGCTGACCATCTTATTATATATGAATGAGACACGCGTGGAATTTCCACATGTCAGGCCAGTCTATATATTAATAGAATAGCGTGTGCTTTTTTTTTCTGTTTCACGCTTACACCCGAATCGTTTTTTGATATCAACTTCTATTTCTTGTATGAAATAATTTTACCAAAAATTCTTTATAAGTTTTGGTATCGAGAACTATAACCTGTGCAAATCGAAATTTAATTAACTTTCTTGAAGTTATATATTTGGATTTTACCGTCACTGGATAATTTATCTTCCACCACAATCCATTCACGTGTAATCACCCTTTTCTTCACCATATTCCCTCTTCTTCACTTTTTGTTATCAAGTAATATCTTTGTCTTACTTGTTGTTTCATCAAATACTTTTGCATGCAAAATCCGATCCTGCATTTTGCTAATTCCTACCCGCTGATAAGAAGAAAAGTATTTCTTCGAAACTCTGTGGATTAAGGACTATCCGCTTATCAAGTGTTTCCTTTTCAGATTAAAGCCGTGACATCACCTCGCACACGGCTCGGTTATTTGCATCCAACTGTTATACGCGCGCCCGTGCTCTGTTACAATATATCGAAAGTATGTAATGGATTTACTTACCTAAATAAGAAATCACAGTTTTAGATTTATATATACATATATGAGATCGTTGTAAATATGCTCTATTGATTTGTCAGCTATTTACTGATGCAAATGTAGAGAAATGCAAAAGGAAGCACTGAAATTCGCACGACTAAATCTTGTTTTTAAGCAATAAGAGATATGACATGCATCTGGTATAATTTCCTACCTTATGTATACATGTGAACTGGAAAGATACTATAAATTATAAGTCTCATTGGCGTGTCAACTTTTTCTCGTAAATAAATAAACGCTGATTATTTTTTTTTTTAAGTTTGATTTTTATCAGTGTTAAACTAATAGTTATTATTTGAAAGCTATTTGTTTTTCGATTATATTCTATAATTAATTATATTCCCCTAACCGACGTCCATTGATTATTTTATTTGTTTCTACGTTTCTGAAATTTTTAGGTGCAGATAAATTTTTCGTGTAATTTGAATTCATCAGACTACTGTTCTCCTCTTGAATGTCTGTTTCACAACGATTCGGTCGATATAACTTCCGACCTCCTATTGTTGATCTTAGGAATGTTTCTGTCGAACTCGGTAATTCGAAAATTATAATAATAGATATTATATGCAGTAATATAATAAAACGATAACACACACACACACCCACACACCCACACACACCCACACACACACACACACACACACATATATATATACATATACATATATATATATATATATATGAGCAAACAGTTAATGAAATATGTTAAAAAACATTTTGAAATGAGTTAAAAACATATTTAATCTGAAAAGGAAACACTAGATAAATGGATAGTCCTTAATCCGGGGAGTTTCGAAGAAATACTCCCCTTCTCATCAGAGGGTAGGAATTAGCAAAATGCAGGATCGGATTTTGCATGCAGAAGTATTTGATGAAACAACAAATAAGTAATTATATATATATATATATATATATATATATATATATATATATATATATATATATATATAACTACTTCATTTACTCACATAAAATTAATATCCGAAAGTATAAATTTATGCGTAAACGTTAAGTGTAGCTTAATCGCCATATATATTTTTATAACCACTGATGAGTTGTGAAACAACGAAACAGGTCTGTATGTCGATGACTAAAATATATTTTATAAAGCTCCCCTCTTCGGTAGAGCACTCTCGAAAATTATCTTACTCGCTACTTAATTTAGCTGAAATAATGCGAAGCTCGCGGTTTGTTTACAAACAAACGTTTGAGCCCTCTACGAGTGGCGGACGGATGTTTATTTAAATAGACGTTCGGACAGTTTAATTTCGGCCACCGATTCCGTAGTCAGGGGGTAGGACTGCCGACTGTCATCACGACGGTTCTAGGTTCGATCCACGGCTTGGGAGAGGTGTTAGTCTAGCGGCACTGATGAGTTGTGAAAAAACGAAACAGGTCAGTATGTCGATGACTAAAATATATTTTATATTATATATATATATATATATATATATATATATAGAGAGAGAGAGAGAGAGAGAGAGATACCCAGCCTTTCCCAGTGTTAAACGTAACGTTAAATTCCTTAAAATATGTAGTAAACAGAAATAATAAATATCTGAGACACGTATATGAGACATTTCACTTCATATACGTAAAAAAAAAACAATTATTCGAGCTGAGATCCAAACCAAAACATAAAGTTAAGGAGTCAAGTGCGATAACCATTGGGCTAGTTTGCCATGATCTCTAATAAATGTTTTCAGACCTACTTATTTATAACATTATGTGAAGAATTCACACATTCGCAGTTAGGAAACAGGTGACAAACAGATAAAAATCTTTAACTGTTCGTGTGAAAGAAAGAGGAATCAAGTTAACCTTTCCAGCATATATATATATATATATATATATATATATATATATAAATAAATAAATAAATGTTTACAGGTACAGAATTTATATATGGTTTTAAATAAAATAGTAGGCGGAATTTTCTCGAGAGCTCTTTCGGCTATCATCTCTTCAGGAGCAAATCGATAGCAATCTAAATAGTATTGTGACGAAAATAAAGAGTTCTATAGAAATACTATTTAGATTGCTATCGATTTGCTCCTGAAGAGATGATAGCCGAAAGAGCTCTCGAGAAACTTCCGCCTACTATTTTATTTAAAACCATATATATATATATATATATATATATATATATATATATATATATACATACACACACACACACACACACACACACACATATATATATATATATATATAAGTGAAAGTGTCTATCTGTGTGTCTGTGTGTGTACATTTCCCTACGCAATAACTCTGTCAATTTTAAATCTACTGACTCGAAATTTGATATACCGGGTACTGAGATTTGGAAATATCGAGGTGATCGGTTTTCGCCCAGAAATTTGGCGATTAAGGGGTCAGAGTTCAACGATTTGACCTTTGAAAACTCTACCAAACTCCTCCGACAACTTTTGGGTCTAAACACTTGAAATTTTAGATATAGGTTCATTGGACATGTATCTAACTTAATAACTTGATTTGAGCCCAAAACAATAAATTTTAAGGGGTCATAATAGGAGTAAAAGTTAAAAAAAATTGACCAATTTTTTTTGCTCAACATACATCTCCAAATAGCCGGCCAACGCCGGGCACCCATGCTAGTATATATAAATTTGTGCATATTTTATTGGTTTGAAAATTTACGTTCTTTTTTTACCAATTATCATAAAAATTTACCCATCAATTAGGATTATAATCTTCTAAATGTCTTACATTCTCATGTAGTTTCTTGTCATAGAACCAAAGATATAAGCATTTTAATATTCAATTTGGCTACGACTATAGATATATATCCATATAGATATACAGCCTTTTTTGTAATTTTATAAGTTCAACATATCGGCGCTATTGATTAGAATTTAACAAATGAATGGTCGTTGGGAAAGGTAATGACCTGAATTGTGTTGTGAGCTATATGATATTTACCCTTAAAGTCGCACATAAATGTTTCAGAAAGTAGGGTATCACTTTTCTATATTAACTTAACGTAAAACAAGCACCCACCTTATGGCCATATTCTTTAGAGGCGGTGTTTATTGTAGCCTGGTAGACCAACACAAAAAATTACCGTAAAAAACTTTTTTTCCATAGGTTTCCGGATATGCATTTACCCTTTCTACAAATAAATATTTTTCCGGGTATTAAGAATAAATATACGCGCTTGCGGGTGCAACAACGCCCTTTACTTATAAAATAATGAATTACATTGTTTAATACCTGGAAAAATACTTATTTGTGGAAATTTTAAATGTGATATTCGTTTTCAGAACATTCGAAAACTTATAGAAAAAATGTTTTTAAGGTATGTTTTGTGTGGGTCTACCATACTACAATTACCAAATAAAACCTACCCTAGAAAAACTAACTACGCCCCACCACCCCAAAAAGGGTGGCTATAAAGTGGGCGCCCATTTTACATTGAATTAATATAGAAAATTTACTTTCCATTTTTAAACTATAATTTCTTTATATCTTGAAAACTACTCGTTTCCTGAGATTTTAACTGTTATTTTCGTTTTCAGCACCTACAATAGTTGTAATTTGAAACGATTTTGGGGGATAGAAAGATACTGCAACTTGACCAGTATTTCAATCATAGTCATTTGTTTTCCTAGTTTTGCATATGAATTACAAAATATCTGATATTTCCTCAAAAGCCTCTGGCCTTAATGGATGGGAGACAAAAACTTGCTGCTATGGTTTCAAATAATATGAAATAATAGCAAGGGAAGACTTGCTTCCAAATATTTTTCATATGTTTTATCTCCCTTCTTTTGGAAATAGGACACGATTATGAATATCGCCGGTATCAGATACTCCTTATAGACTCCGAAAGTTATTTCATGTATGAAAACCAAAGAGGTGAGATATAACATATAAGAAATATTGGTATGAAGTCTCCCTTTGCTGCTATTTCAGATCATTTGACACCATAGCAGCAAGTTTTAGTCTCCCCTCCATTAAGGCCAGAGGTATTGGGGAAATGCTATATATATATATATATATATATATATATATATATATATATATATATATATATATATATATATATACATACATACATACTTATTTATTATTAAATAAACATGTTTACATCCCGCTGCTACAAACAGCAATTTGTTTCAATCAAACAACAGATATCATCAGGCAGCGACTTGACTATTAAAACGTTCAATGAATAATCCGTTATTCATTGAACATTTGAATAGTCAAGTCGCTGCCTGATGATATCTGTTGATTGATTGAAACAAATGGCTGTTTGTAGCAGCGGGATGTAAACATGTTTATTTAACAATAAATAAGTATTATTAGCTCTTTTTATTGAGCACTATCTAACAACCTCGTTGAATTCATTAGTTTATTACTTTTGAATAACAAAAACCTTAGTATATATATATATATATATATATATATATATATATATATATATATATATATATATATATATATACTAGAAGACACATTACCTAGTCTGGTATCTACTACGCTCTTTCTGTCTCTTCTGCTTTTCTTCGTAATTCGCTATGACTACGCGATCCAACATATGTTGCATTTTCTTGTTCATCTATGAAGTAACCAGAACTTATTATCACTATTTATGATTTCATCTTATTATAAAACAATTTGGATGAATCTTATTTATGATTATTATGGCAATGACGACAGAATATTCTTTCTGTTGTTTTGACTCTCGAATATATATCCGACACAGTTAGACGCAGTTAATAAATCGAGAACCACATCACTCTATATAAAAACATATCAGATATCAACGCATACGCACTCGAAAGTCAAAACAATGAGAATAATATGCTGTTGTCCTAGCCCTAATGGTATATAACCATAGAGATTTACAGTGAAAATGAGAGTTCATGTTATTATTCTAGTTATTCTCTATTGATGTAATGGGTTTGGATGCATTCAGGTTACTCCACATACGAATGTGATTGGCTGATATATGCCAATGAATACCGACAGTATAGCAGCCTGGAAGAGATGCTGAAAGATTCCGCGAAAGCCATAAGCTTAAAGATATCACCAGCTTCGACTACAAACAACAGTTTAATTAGGGAGACTTTTTATATTGTATATCTTGATTAAATAATCAAGGCCACTCTTATACACGAAATCAAATATAACCCTTTCTAAGATATATCAGTTACCTATTTTCGTTTGTGTGTGTATACTATAAACTGGCGTTAAGAAATCCTACTCTTGCTAATCATTATAGAATCCGTTCAAGCCGGTTTCTGCTTGTCATGCCTCTGGATGAAATCGATTAACTGTCAAGAAAGTTCCGTTAGTAATGTTACCTTAGCATTATTTCAACTTCCTTGTGAGCAGATTGATAAAATAGTCCAAAGGAGATTTAATTATACCGGCTTGAACGTCCCTTGGGTAAAAAAGAGTCACGCTGGTAACCATCAGGAAAAACTTAAAAGAAATGGGGCTATATAAGCACCGGCGATTGCAAAAGGTCATAAGAAAGTGCAGATTTATGACAATAGCTTCGTGAAACGTTCTGTAAATGAGCGTATGATGATGGCAATCTTATTAGAATACTATGGGCCGTTAATTATCATGCGAAATGAAATTCAAATGTGAAGGTATATCTATCTATCTATCTATCTATCTATCTATCTATATATATATATATATATATATATATATATATATATATTGTTTGTTTGTTTTTGTTTGCGATACTTGTTTAATGAATTAAATTATTTATATAGAAGTGCATTTTTACCTAAATGCGAGTTGAGAATAATTTTCCTTTGATCAGTTTGGTACCTTCAAACCGGGGGGGGGGGGATATGTATTATTTTTAAAATGTAATTATCCACTGACACGTGTTTCGTCGTGTACGATTCAGATCTAGATTCAGCTACTCTGATTAGTCGTAGACGACAAAACACGTGTCAGTGGATAATTATATTATATTATATATATATATATATATATATATACACACGCACAGACACACACACGCACACGGGCATATATATATATATATATATATATATATATATATATATATATATATATATATACAAGTTATAAAACAATTATATTATCAAAGAGAAAATTTTTAACAAAACAAAATTATCAAGATAAGAAAAGCTCAACACTATAAAACTATAATATTTTATGAAAGATGAGGAATAGAAGTTATATATAACTGTATTATATCATCAAAAAATAAGGAATAGAGGGGAATTTTAAAAAAAAGCAAATTTTTAGGCCATGGCATTTCGAAGCTAAATGCTTCCCATTAGCTTTCAAATGCCATGGCCCAAAGAGTTTTTCTTAAAATTAACCATGAACTTTTCCTTATTAAAATTGATGTGATAATAACGTTATATATAAGTTTTATTCCTCATCTTTCATTTAATATTATTATACACGAAATGTATATGTTAAGGACTGTTTATAACCGCTTTCTAAGAATTGATGTATTCATTCTTTCGTTGGCTGTTATCTTCATATTCATAATTTTGTTGTTTCATCATGTTTCAGCCAACTCCTCCCCTGGCTTTCGCCGACGGGATAGAAATGCCGAGTATCGTAATTGTATCCCTAGTATTGACTGTCTTTCATAATGGTTGTCTCACCACGTTTTGGAAAACTAATCTTATGGTCTGCTTGGATAAGATTGAAACAGCTATATTCAGACAATTATTGTAATTACTGTGGATACAATTACAAGATTCAACAATCCTATTTTCGTCGCCGTTATTCACTTGAAGAGGGCCAGAGGATGAGTTGTTTTAAACGTGGTAAAACAACAACAAAAACCACGAAGACAAGGATAACAATCCGCAAATGAATACACACACACATTATGAAACCTCATCTGAAAATATATAAAACGTATTTAAGATGTTCGCTTTTGAAGTAATAAATACACCTATATTTCTTTCTTTTCGCCAACAATACTATATTTTTTTATACGAAGATGTGTCTCACTATCGCAAATAAATTACCAATCTTTAAAGCCAATATCTGAAATAAGAACCTTCCAAGGAGAAATGTCCTGGATATGACCTTAAACTATATCCGATGGTGAGACCCAACTTGCGAGCTTTGAGGAGTGTAGAGCCACCCTTTAATTGTCATTGCTCCCAGGTGCACTCTGACTCGGAGTGGTAGTAGCTGTTAGGTTCTAACTATGGGTTAAAAAGAAACCGACTTGAAACAAAAATATATTCTGTTCAAAAATTGTTCTTCAAAATCATTGGATTCTACATTAAATAACCTTAAAAGGGTTGATATGCCGTAAAGCATAAAACATCCAACCAACCAAAGAGAGAGCTTATTTCATTTGCTCCTGGTGATAGACTCGTTATTAAATGCATATAAATAAAACTGTAGATATATGTGTGTCTGTCTGTTAATATGTCTGTGTGCAAACGTGTAACAACTGGACTCTTAAACTACTGGTCATATAACACGGAAATTATGATGAACCAGTAGTCATACACCAAAAGTTGATTTATAACAAGTAAAATGTAGTTTGGATAAATCACGAACGGGTGAAGACGATTATCGTCAAGTTTAAATACAATACGTTTATTTCAGCTTGCCGACATGTTTCTATTTCTTTCCGCGCATGCGTAAATTCAATTAATTTTTCAAGTTGTTTAATAATAAATCTTTCTTACCTCTCGATGGATACATTTTTAGTGAATGTGGCTGGATGTTTAAATGTTTTGGTCTCGATCCTATATGATTGCACCCAAGTCATTGTTCTTTAAACATTTGAAATATATTTAGTACAATAAAATATTCAGAAGAGAGCTGGGTCTGTAAAAATAAATACGAAATCTGCATGAATTCAAATATATTTCATTTATACGTATTTTACGACTTGGCAACACTAGTTATTAAATAAAAAAAATAAGTTCTTTTCACTTAAGCCATGGCCGCCAACAAAGCCCAACAAAATGTGTCAACCCCCTGATTTTTATGAATGAGCTCGGACTGTATGTCAGTTGTGACGCTGATTTAAATCTATTATTTGCAACTCATTAGATATCTTTACATATTTTCGAAGATGAAATGAAATTAGGACTGGGCAAAGGTGCTAAGTGTTTACTAAGAGCTGTAAATTAGATCAAAACGGAAAACATACAGCAGGATCATAGAAAAGGAACGGCGCAAATACTTTAATATGAAAGAAAATGTTTCAATTCCTTATGCGAACACGAGATATTTTTGGAAGAAAATATGTACGCTGTATACTACAAGTACGTAACAAAAACAACTTGCAAACAAAAACACATTATCTGATATTAACCAATTTTCGATGCCAGTGTTACCATACATTATTTGTATAATTGACTGGACACAAAATGATATTTTCAGCTTAAATACAAAACGGGAAAATATTGATAGAGTACAGGCTAATGTGCAGTAACCGGTTTCTATCATGAATGTTTGCATAGACAAGCAGGAAATATAGTTAGTTCAGAAATTGATTATTAACATCGAAATATTCTTGTAGACACTGGCCGATCTCTGATGAGCTCCCAAAACAAAATACCAGTAGAGCAATTATAGAACTGACAACACCTTTTATTTGAAACTGATTTATAAATAGGCCAAACCCACCAAGAAAAACTGCTACAGAAATAGCTCTAAAGTGTCTCTTGAAATATATAAAAATCTTAGAATATTGTAAGAATTTGCCAAAACAACGTAGTACTTACGATTTTCTCGATTAACTATCCAAATAATATTTTGATATGGAATGCTTTATAAATTGGCCTAAAGGAGTAATGATCCACTATTATTCTAAGAGCATGATAATGATTCCTAAAGATCTTGGCTTATTTGCCAATCGTTATAAAAAGATTAGTGAAGTCAACGACGAAAACAAATAGTTGTTCTTTCACGCAGAAATAGAAAGTATGATTCACCTGACATCCAGTCTACACGCAATCGTCGAGCATAGATGTACACTGTCGCTGTATATCGAATCTACCGAACTGCATATGGTAGTGGCTTTTTAAATTTCATGCGACGGTAATACTTCACGCTCCCTTTAAACATTTTCATATTGAGTGTGATTTCAAGCGGGACCCATAGAGCCCTGAGTAGAGTACTAGGAAAAATTGAGTTGTGAACCTACATGTTTCTGGATGTTGAAGGTTCGATCCCCAGTGCAGGCAACAATACAAAAGACAATTGAAAATTGATTAGAACATGTAATCTATAATGACTGATGACACGAGAGCGTTAAATAAAAAGTTCCGTTCTAAATTCTCTGCAGATTCCCAAACTTGACGGAGATTCCGACATGATACAGTTGGACGAGCTTGGACGTTACATCGACCGAAACGTTCTTCAAATAACATTCTAGATTTCTGTAACTTTAAGAATCCAAAAATATCAATCTGCATAGCAAACCTTTAGAAACTTTGTACAAAATAAATGTTCAACATATGATGTGTGTGAATAGGCGCGTATACTAGTGGGCCATTTTTACTGGAGCTAGTTCACTCTCCCAACATTTCCGACCTTGCAGTGAAACGACCAGTGAGTAATACGGTATCATGTGCCTGTTTGATGCGTTTCTTCTTTAAAAAAACACTCCATATTTCTCTTTCCATTTAAAACTCTTTTATCAGTATCTTTCTTTATCAATCTCTCATTCTTTCATCATTAGACATCCTAATTTACTATTTATTTCTCTGAAGCTCCTTCTCTCCCTCTCTCTCTCCCCCCCTCTCTCTCTCTCTCTTTCATTCTTTATATATGTTTCTCGTTGTCTCCCTTTTCCCCCTTCTCTATCTTTGGCTATCTTTTTTCTTACAATTAGGAAATGCAAGAAATCCCCCGTGGAATAGTTGATTTAATATTTGCTATTTTCCTCAAAGGAAAAAAAAAGAGAATTCTATTCTTCATTGTGGAAATCCCCCCCCCCTGACGATTACCCCAATCCTTAGTGTTCTCAAAGAAGTTTTTTTTAGTTTATTTTAGCAAAGAGTGTGGATGAGGGTTACTTAAAACTAAATACAAAGACTGAAACTGCGAGGACACACAAATATATAAGATATAGTAACGATCACAGTGATTGAAGCACAAAATTTAATCGTAAAATAAATAAAAAAAAACAGATGAAAGGAGTGAAAAAAATATGGAGGAAAAAGCAGAGTAAATCGCAAGAGAAATAATAGACAATCAAATGAGAAGAAGATTTACAAATTAAAACCAAAAAGAAAAATAACAAAAAAAAGATATATGAGCAAATAACGAAAATCAACGTTATACAAAAACAAATGAAAAGGAATAAAACAAAAATGAAGACGAAAAACAGAAAATAACAAAATTGAAAGGAATAAAACAAAAATGAAGACGAAAAAACAGAAAATAACGAGAGGAAAAAAAGAAACGTAAAACCGAAAAAATAACGTTAAACCGAAGTGAAATAATGAAACAGAAAAGAAAAAAAATAAGACAAACAAAAAAGAGACACAGAAAGAAATGCAGGTTTATAAAAAGAAAATCTAATAAAACTGGAGTAATATTAATGAAAAAAAAGCAGGAAAAATGAAAAAAAGAAAGACGATATGAAAAATAAAAAGAAAAAGATACAATGCTATAAGTAATATAGAAAACCAGGATGAAAATGGATATTGAAAAGAAAAAAAAAAATGAAATACAAACACAATTTAATCATTTGGAAAAGGGAGAGAACAATTAATAGATGGTAAAAGGGCAAACAAATAAAGAAAACAAGGAAAAATGAAATGGAATGAAAAGGACAGAGGAATAAATATAAATGCCAAAGAGAAAACAAGTTTAAGGAAAATGAAAAAATAAAATAAATAAAAATAAAAAGGTGAATAAAAAAATGAAGCGTGCAGAAGAATATTAAAAAAATAGAGAAAAAAAGAAAGCACAAATAACTAGCGAAAAAGAAACTAAAACTAAAATGAACAAAGCATAAAATTAAGTAAAGCAGAAGAAAACACGTCACACGTACATAGAAGAAACGGAAACACAATATAAGAAAGGAAAAACGTAAAGAAAAGTGAAAGCATAACAACAAAGAATAAAAAAAAAACGAAATGAGATTAAAATCAGAAAATCAAAACTAATAACAAACAACTAATGAAATCACTTTCTATACAGAAAGAATCAATTAAAAACATAAAGAAAAAGAATAAAGAAAACGGAGAAGAAACCACATGAAGACGAATGAAAAGAGAAAAATAAAACTAAAGACTTTAAGACAAACTGTTATTTAAAAGTATTATCGATCAGTAATTTGTCATACATTTTAAAGTTCACTTCAAAGCATGTATTATATTTCATGCTTAAGCGTAATCTTTGGCACAAGAGTTGTTGTGTTATTTAATAAAGAAATTACAGCTTGTGTTTATAAAAAGTAAAGCACTTTATTTTACAGAGTGCGATGGCGTGGCGGAGATAGAGAGAGGGAGGAAATCGGGCGGCGATACGACAGTCAAAATTCAGTTAACACGTGTCTCTCCCCGCACAGCGGCTGTTGTTTCATTAAAACAGATTTGTTTATATTTTAGTTCGCATTTCTTCTCAATCGCGATTTCAGATTCATAAATTATGTTATTGTCTGTGTTGACGTCTGATTCTTGAGTCAGAGGTCGAAACCCCTGGTGGTCTTTGGTTCTCTTTTTTTTTCTACCTCGGGAAACTTTTCAGTTGACGCCTGATTACTGTGTCAGAGATCAAAACTTAGGATTTCCCTGCTGCGGGCGTCCGATCGCCCCCGCCATTGTCTAATATTTTCATATTATTAGTTTAGCATTTTATGTAAACTTATAATTATTGTAGCATACTTATAGGTTCCTGCCTCTTATCACAGTATTAGTGCGTAAACAAGCATAATAGACCGGCTAGAATTGTAATATGTCATAGCTATGTTCATAGTCCGAAACGGTACCCATTATGCCAAGTCACTCTAAGATTTTATTTTATTTATTCTTAGTAAAATTTTAATAAGAACAATCGATACAAATTGCGTTCAGAAATATTTTGTTTACCCGGTGTTATTTTCAAATCACAAATGACTAATGACTGAAATAAACATTCCTTTGTTGTTATCACTATCGTTATTATTATTCACTCACTAAGAGTATTCATACAAGCCATCATCAATGATTGCTCCTTGAGAACAACTTGTGATGTTCTCTGGAGTCTGAGTGACAACAAGTCTCCCCAGATTTCCAGTACTCTCCACTTCTTTCGATAACCTTTGCAAAAGAAATTGCGTTATCGCAACAGCCGCTTGCCATTGATTTCTCCTTAGCGGCAACCACTGGTACTCACTGGAATTTTGGGTGGCAAGGTTCCAGTCCTATTTGCACATCTCCGGCGGAGGTCTGGCTAGTGCTTTCTCTCCTCGGTCTTTCCATCCTCCTTGACCCTCATTATTATTATTATTATTATTATTATTATTATTATTATTATTATTATTATTATTATTATTATTGTTCTTGTTTTTGTTCTTGTTCATGTTAATACTTGTTGTTGCTTTTGTTGCTGGTCTTCCTTTTTTGTTCTAATCTATGGAAAATCATTCCAGACAAAGCATGAAGCCACTTATTATAAGTAGCTAAACACACTGATTTCATGTAAACCTAGCAAACGATAAATGCTATATAGAGGCATTTTAACCAAGAAAACATCAGTTCTTCTTCCTTTGTCAGACATAGTTGATGGAGGTGGGGGCTCAAAGACAAAATAAGAGAAGCGGAAGTTACGAAAGTAAACCCAAGGTCAGTTTTCTACTTACCTTATTATTACCATAACAATTTGAGGTAGAAGTATAGTAGTAGTAGCAGTAGTAGTAATAGTAGCAGTAGTAGTAGTAGTAGAAAAAGAAGAAGAAGAAGAAGAAGAAGAATTAATAATAGTATTTGAAGTAGTAATAGTAATATAATTTTGACACTCTATAACGCACCTTTTATGCAAACAATATAGATGCGTACATTGGTGAAATTCTAATCAGTAGTTTTTCACTCATGGTGTTAATTTATATCATCATCATTAGTAGTTATAATAGTAATAACATAACTATCAGCAATCATACTTATGTGACACATCCGATATGACAAGGATGGCTTACGTGAGATGTTCTATGATAATATATTTAACATAATTATATACAGGGCGTTCCAAAATGGCTGACCCAATTCTAAATGCACATATCTCGGAAACTACTTGGTGGATCTTAATGAAACTAAGTACACTTTATGTTGAAGGTCATGAGTTTTATTGGCTAAATTTACAAAGAAAAGTACAAATATTTGTTTGTTCTATGACAGATTTTCATAAATGTTCAATATGAACGCCGTTTGTGACTCTGCACACGTCAAGTCGGTATTCGAACTCGTGACAAAATCGTTGTAGCATTCAGTTGGTAGGAGCAGCCCTTTTCTTGAGATTTTTCGTGCTAAGTAGTAATTTGTTTTGTAGTTGGTGCCTTCTTTGCAAAATTTTTTGAAGTAGGCACGCTGCACTGTCTTCGGTGACGGAGTCCGAGCATACTCTAATACACAAAATGACTTTTCTTTTGAAACGAACGGCATTTCTTAATCTGAAAAGATAGAAATGCCAAACGTTACACACGAAAACTAGAAACGTTTCTACACAAGCTCTGAAAATTTGAGGTAATTCCAAGGAAAATTGGCAAAATTATTGGCCTACGAAATATGGTCAAACATATATGATTATTGGCCTACGAAATATGGTCAAACATGTATGACCAAAGTGATTGCAGATCGCGTAAATATTTATAGTTGAATAATTCATAATCGTAATAATAATAATAATGATAAAAAGATGTAGTAGTAGTAGTAGTAGTAGTAGTAGTGATTTTATTCTCTATAACATTAGTTCTGCACTTTCCCAATTATTTTCGTGGATGCCCCCTGTGATACACCTTTTCTGAATATGACCTGTAACTATATTCGATGGTGAGAGTCCAGCATGTGTGCTTTGTCGAGTGTGGAGCCACCCCTTTATTGCCATTGCTCCCAGGTCTACTCTGCCCCGGAGTGGTAGTACCTGTTAGTGTCCCAACTACTAGGGTTTAACTATCGGTTAAATCGAAACTGATTTGGAAAAAAAAACCCAAAAAACAAATGTATTCTATTAAAAAAATTCTTCAAAATCACTGTATTCGGCATTAAATAAAAAGGGTTGATATGCTGTCAAACAAAAAACAACCAACCAACCAACCAGAACAAGAGATTTACATATAAATAGCTACATTTATTGACAAATGTATGTCGATTAATACAGGTAAATTAAGCAACAAGTCTAACAATATTCTATTAGGTTGGTACAGAAAAAATGTTTTGACGTTCAACTATATAATATATATAAGACATTATTTTTTGCACCAACCTAATATCAAAAGAAGATACCATTCATGCATAAATGTCATCAGATATTTTCGCAATTAAACTTCTAACAGTATTGTTTCGCAAAGACTGTTGCTGTAGTTTTTTACAGTTCAAGGGTAAAAAAAAAAATTCGATACGAGATCTAGGGGCAAATGCGCATTATCTGTTCTCGAACTGTATTTTGTCAATAAATATTTTAAATAAATATTGACAGTGCTGAGGAAACTTTTTTGTATTTTGGCAAGAAATATTTTAAAAAAATAAATTTATTGGCAGTGCTGAGATAACTCATTTGTAAAAATCTTCCTGTGTAACCGTTCCTACAATTCTGAACTTGTTCAACTTTGCGTTTGAAGAAATCAATATTTTGTTTAATAAAAAAATGACAATGTTTCTTATAGCATGTTTTTTTTTGTTTTTTTTTGCTGAATCTATGAGATAGGTTGATGCCAAAACCTCCAAGCGTGTGACACGCTGCGGTTTCTATTTCTCACATTTAAAAAAGAAATAAATGTAAAACCTAGTTTATTATATTTAACGTTTTTGAGCCTTCGTAAATATAATGTGATAAAATACAATTTAGAATTTAAGCAAACAATGTCACACTATTCGATTGAAAATAATAAATAAAAAAGAAACGATGATCAAGAAATAAAAGCGACAACTATATTGTAACTGATGTTCCTAATCAACTGCGCAGTAAATTCTGAACGTAGAAGTTTAAAAAAACTGTACGATACAGAAATGATATATACACACAATATCAATCGATAACATCTACCGTTGTAACAGGTTTATTTACAGCCTTAATTTTTGGAATAATATGTTGGGTAAAGATTTCTAAACATCTAATATATAAAAGGCTATGTGTCTGTCTGTCTGTCTCCATATTTTCAAACGCTATTTTCCCTGAAACTAAAAGTCGCAGAGCGGCAATGGGAGCATCACGTGAATGGATTCTTTACGGACCGTCCATTTATGGGTCTTTAGCCGGTTTAAACAAAATCGTTATAAATTTTTTACTTCATCTGAGTTTATTTTTAATTTTCAATTTTTACTTAGGTTATATGCCTGTCACATTTGTACAGTGGTAACGTTACCAGCTTCGAATGCTACAGTTTTCCTGTCGGTTTCGATTCTTGCTGATGCCATCCAAATATTTATTTTACTTTTGAAATAACGACTCTATAATAATATATCTGAACAAATACAAATATAATATTTAAGCGTATTTTACGCCGGGACAAAGCCCCCCCCCTTGCTAGTAGTTAGCTAAAAGAAAATGAGCACTCAGACAACTGTAAAGGCAAAATGCAATGTGTCGGTGGATATCGTATCTACCGAACTGCATATGATAGCGACATTATACATTTCATGTGACAGCTAATATATATCTCCGTGGTTTCGTGTTTGGGAAACGTGTTGCGTCAAACTTGGTTTTATTCTTACGATTTTAAAAGCTTATACATTTTTAAGCAAATTTAATCAGCCTGTGTTGTACATGGCGTCTACTGTTTAAGGCTGTATTTCGTGTGAGATCTAAATATATAGTTGTTTTTTTTGGGGGGGGGAGTGACTAATTTACTTGTTATGGGTTTAAATGATAATAAACGAAATGGAACACAGGATATTTAGGAACGAAACATGTATTCACATATATTACAGGCCAAGTGGGTTGAGTAATACTATTGCTCAACGGTGGGGCGTTTGCACACGACCGGCTTCGTCGCGTACCAATCTCAGACTGCCATGCACCGGTCTCGATACCGGAAGTGATGTCGCAAACGGAAATGACGTCATAAGATAGTCCCTTAATCCCACGCCCCCTCCCAAGCTTTTTGTTCGTAAAAGCTGTCAGTACGTCTTGCTTTTAGGGTTTACCATCAATTGCTCGGCAACCTTTCTCTTACGGAACGACCGCCGTTGTTCAGGTGTTGGTTGAGGAGGTTCAAGATCAAAAGTTTCGAAGACAGTGTCTATCGGCTCATCTTCCAATGGTGGACTGTCGCTGGTTTCAACGAATCGACATCTTCTTAGTTGGTTCTAGTGACGTTTGTGGGTATATGTTGATCCTTGGATGACATATACCATGTCACCGACTCTCTTAGTAATTGTACCCACCTCCCAGAATGATGTGTTGTTTTTATAACTTTTGAAAAAGACTCTTTCTCCTGGTATACAACGTTTACTGGGCACATAAGTGGTCACTAGTGGCCCTGACTGTTTGGGTAAGAGCTTGTCAAAAACGGATCTCACTTTCCGCGCAAACATCGTTTCTGCAGGTGAGACTGCTGTTGGTGCGTTCGAGTTGGATGTAATCTTACATACGTGTAGAACTTGTTGCTTTGGCTTGGGGAGTTATTTTTGCGCGGGTTTTTAGCTTCAGGCTTTGCAGTTTCAGTTTTTATGCCTCCTTTGGCAGATTTCGTTGAGGCTTTCTTTTTCGATGTCTCTGTTGCTACGAATGGAATGTTTCGTTTCTTCTTGGAAACGGGTAGAGTGTTTTCTTTTAGTTCAAATCTTGCTATAGCCTTTGTACATTTTCCTAGTCCTGGTGAGGATACTTCTTGAAATTCCTCTTTTAACTCGTCCTTTAGTTACTCCTCCGTAGACGAGTCTTCTACCCTATGACAGCATTTATTACTAGGTTGGTCCCACAATTCGAATCGCTCCATCCAGTCAGTACACTTTCACTTTTTTAGTAACACCATTTAAGGTCATCGGGGGTGTGAGCTCTCCCTCAAATTCCACTTAATCGCCTGTCACAGTTCGAGCTGATTTGTTCGTCTTCTGTATGGTTGGTTTCCTTAGCTTTTTCCATGTCTTAAGGTTAATGATGGGCAGGTCTGATCCAGACTCCAATTGTTGATGCACAGTTTTATTTGCGATGTTAACTATAACATATTTGCGCCGGTTCTTATCCGAATCCCAGTCGAATATAGTCTGTCAGACGCTGTTCTTGACCTTGTTCTTCCTGCACTGGATCGCTTTGTGGCCCTTCCTGCCATATTCGTTGCAATACATATATTTGTAAAAAAGATTGTCTCGACCAATGTTTCCCGTCGCAGCGATAGCACGGGCTTGTAGGGGATCCGGGTCTTGTGACTCGGTGGTACATATTAGGTGTAGCCTGAGTTTTCTTACTTCCAGCTATGTTTTTTTCGGGGGCAGTATTTTTCCGGTCTGAAGGTCGTCCTTTTAATGCATGTTACGTCTCAACGTGTCTCGAGTTGCTCTTTACGCAAACTACCCGTTGACAATTATCGGCCAACTTCTGGAGGGTGAGACCTGTTCTCTCTCAAGTCTAGAGAGAGCACGTTGTCTTATCTCAGCGTTTTTGGACGAGATTAGACCCTGCGCAAAAAAATTAAACACTTGAAGTCATCTGCCGATAAATCAGATAGCCGGAAATCATTGCAGTGTTTATTTATCACGGACGCAAAGGTTAGGTAATCATCGTCGTTGCGCCCAAGGGAACCGCGTAATTGGAAGATGATCCAAAGTAATCCAAAAGAGAGAAATCCGTGGATTTTACTTGTGCGAATGGAAATTTAACTAACTTTCTTGGATTCTGCATCTTTGGATTTACCGTCATTGGAAATTTTACCCTTCACCAGACTATCCATTGACGTGAAATCACTTATTTATTCACCCTATTCCCTCTGTTTCACTTTTTGTTATCAAGTAAGATATATGACTTACTTGTAGTCTCATTTAATACGTTTGCAAGCAAAATCTGGTTCCACATTTTGCTAAATCGTACCCTCTGATGTGAAGGAAAGTATTTCTCCGAAACTCCGCGGATTAAGGACTATCCATTTATTTAGTGTTTCCTTTTCAAAATTAAATATGTTTTTAACTCTTTTGCAAAGTGTTTTTTAACATGTTTTATTAACTACTTGTTCTTATATATATATATATATATATATATATATATAGTGTGTGTGTGTGTAACCAATAATTTTCTCACAAAAATTAAGTATAAATGTAAGAAAGAAAATAACTTAGCTGTCTAGACAAGAGATTTGAATATTAATGCATTCATTGAAAAAAAAGTATTTTGTGTCTACGATCTACTGCAGAGTGAAAAGCGAACAAATCAAACAACATTTTTTTGATTAGCCTCGGACTTATTGTCAGCGCGCAACATTGGTTAATCTTGTCCCATGAACTCTATCCAGGCTCGCCATCTCATTATTTATAATTTTTTTTCATTTTTATTCTACTTTATTTATTTTATATAAGTAGTGGATTATCTATTTATATATAATTTTATACGTATTGCCTCAGTCATATATAAATGTATATATAGTTATATTGTTTTGCGATCAGTAAGTGTCTCCGCCTTTCTGTTTCTCTGAGCGGTAAAAAAGACCAACGGCAATAAACGGGAAACACAATAAATGGCGAACATTGCGATAACAAAGGCTTTATTGTTTGCTTATTTGGTCACAAATAACTTTGCACAAATATCGTTATAATAAATAGATGGTCAATAAAAACGAAGAATGGTTGAACATTGTGTGATGTAGATTTAACAAAAGCGCAACCTAAGAAGTAAACAAAGCAGAAGAAAAAAAAAAGCAAGTGACAAGAGAAATTAATGAAATATATAAAATGTGTTGCTTCACGAAAATCACACACAGAATATACCATCGTATGCATACTAGGCGAGATACCAGTCTTCAAACTTTTAACGCTCACATCTGCCCTATAGCGTACTAGCCAGACACGTGATAAGAGGAAGCGAAAGCGTTAGAGAAATGAACTATATGAATCCCCATCCACGGAGAGGTCAAATTACTACCCCAGCCAGAACAGTTTCACGCCTACTGATTATTAAAGATTACTTACATTTTTTGACTTCTAGTTTCTGGCTTGAATAAGGAACGACGATGCCAAACAAGATCTGTTCCCTCTGATTAATGATTCTTTTCATCTCATATGTGAATGTCTTCCCTTCTCTCATGATAAAAATCTCATTTATCTCATGATAAAAAATGATTTCTTGTGACCTAGATCATGTTTAATTAGTTAGTTCAATGGACAAAAGGAACCAGCAGTGCAAGAAAACAATCTTGATTATATTTCACTAGCTTTATAACCACTTACTAAGACTAAGTTAAAGATATTTGTAATAATCAAGTGGAAGCTTGGGTCCATATAATCTCTACAATCATATAAATGCAACTTTGTCTGTGTGTGAGTTCATTCCTTATAGACTCCGAAACGGCGGAACAGATTCTCTTTAAAATTTACAGAACTTTAGTGTATAAGTCTGGACGTGATCTTAGTTAAGAAACTGTTATATTAACATCTCTTATAGGTAAAGCCATTTCTTCCATGTCATCGCTTAGCAACAATGATAGAACAACGAGCCGTGAAAATTCTACTGTGGGTAAGTTGATGGTGTTTTTTTTTGTTTTTTTTTTGTTCATGAATGACGTGGTCTGTAGGTTCAAACTCCGCACGTAAATTTCTTTCTTTTTTTTTAACTGCAAGGAATTTTATAAGGCTTAAATTTTTTTTTTTGGCATGGCGTGGTCTGTAGCTTCAAACCTCGCACGTACAGTTCTTTATGTCTGTTATTTCGTTAACTGGAAATAAGTTTATATAAAATGATTTTATAATAGAAACAGTTGATTCTCTAGAGTGCAATGTAGAATAACATATTTTGGACTAAGTTACTACATGGAGGATTCCTCCCGGGCGATTTCACGGATTTCGATGACAATAAATATATAGGAGTGTAAAATATTCGTTTATCACCATTCAATCCCGACCAACGTCCGGTCTCCCTGCTAGTATTACATAAATTCATTTTAAATACTTACAAAACTGAAATTCCAGGGAAGTTTACTAATTAATATCTACTATCTTTATTATATTAATCTCTGAATTTGCTTGTAACGATATCACTATCTCAGATTTTAATGACGTCATATATGGGCCTAAAAATATCTGACCAAAGACGTTTAGGCGAAGCGCGTATGCTATTTGAGGACATATTTTAATATCTAATAAAGCAAATAGGGGTGGTGTATAGAAACTCTGTAAATGCTGCTATATTTCTAACCACACCTACACTTCAGAATTGGCACTGTTTGATAAGTCAATAGAGAAACATGTGTGGTCTAATCGCTAACCGCACTTCCACTTCCGGGCCTTGTTGCTTGATGAGTCAATAGTGTAACAAAGGTGGCTCATTCCTTACTGAACTTCTCTATTCTGGACCTCACTTTTTTATGAGTCGATAGTGAAGCAAACGCTACTTAATTTCTTACCGCGCTTCCTCTTTCTGAATCTCGTTGGTTCATTGGTTAATAATGAAACGAGTGTTGCTTAATCTCTGACCGCACTTCCACTTATGAATCTTACTGTTTGATGAGTCTATAGAGAAACAAAGGTTGCCTAATATCTAACCACATGATGCCCTTCTGAAACTCACTGCTTGGTTAATAAACAGTAATCACCAACTGCACAATCCCATTCTAAAACAGATTGCTTGATGAGTCAATAGTGATGCAGGCGTTGCTTAATTTCTTACAGCACTTCCCGTATTCTGGACCTTGCTGCTTGATTAGTAAGTAGTGAAGCATGTGTTGCTTAATTTCTAACCGCACTTCCTCCTTCTGAACATTACTACTTCATGAATCAACGGTAATCTAGTATATTATTGAAAAGTCACAACAATAAATGATATATGAATTTTCACAAAAAAGTAAACTGCATAAAACTAAAATAAACTAAATACATCCCACATTTTCATCCCTTACACCATGCAGTTGTCCCGAAATTTATAATGATCAGTTATTAGATTAGGAATGAATGGTGTACAAATTTAATAGAACTTATATATGCTGTGAACAATTGGATCATCATTCAGTGTGAGTATAATTTGTTTAATAAGGAAAGACGAGTGTGTAAAGCCTGTTAATATAAGAAAATAAAAAAGAAAAATCGAACATGAGCGTCTTTAACAAGACGCTGTTCTCTTGAATTTCTGTTTCGGCTTTAAATTATAAAAAAGGGTTGATATGCCATAAAACAAAAACAACTAACCAAATACGTCTCTCTCAAGACTTGTGAAACCTTCAAATTTAAAAATTTCTGAAATCATACTATGTATTGGGCGTGATAAAACTTGGAATGAACATTCTAGGCACACGTTTTAATATGCTTATATTTCAACTTCAATTTTCGTACGGAGCGTATAAGTGAGCGCATTGTTTATTTTATAAATGTTAACATTTGGCGTTCATATAGATGTACAAAAACAGAAACGGATTATCATATATTTGAGAGATATAGCCTCTACATTTCGGTAATGTTATTATTGGAAAGCTATTCGTTTTAATAAAAAGAAGCCTGAAAGTTAAGAAAAAAATGTTTTGTGTTCTAAACGAAAGTTCGTAAATTTGCCTTAAATGTTTATTTTATTACATACATTTCCGGTGCTTCTGCATTTATCGCCCCACGATTTCCATGAAGTTGGCTGGAGCTCGCTCGCTCGGTAGCTGGCGGACGAGCATCTCTTAACTTTTAACGAACGCGCTATGTTTTTATATAATATTAATCTATGATGACTACTTTGTGAGAAATTGAAAGAAAGAAATAATTTTAATCCCGTAGGTTAGTGTTAGTATTAATATTTTAAATTTTATTCATTGTAATTCCATGTTTTTTTTTTCTCTTTACTATTATCCTGCGATCGGTCGCTTCCGGTTATTCCAGTCTGCGACAGAGCACAGCTTAGAATATTCGTGAAAATTCAGAAGTAGCACATTTTTTATTGTATTTATTTAATTTGAACAGTTTACTACAGTTCTAAGGTTTTCCTAATTGTCAGATATTTTTATTAAGTTTTAAACAACATTATAATCTATATATAATACGGTCAGGCATTTTGTGTTTGTATGTACGTTATGCTTTTTCATATTTATTTGAAAAAGTTAGATCGTCCAATTAATTAAAAAAAAATATAAACATCGCTTTGTGTCAAAAAATTAAATCTTACTCAAGGATATTATTCTAAAATCGAATAAACCCTTATAAATAAACCCTTATAAATAATCCCTTAATAATAAACCATTATGAATAATCCCTTATAAATACTCCCTTATGAATAAACCTTTATAAATAAACCTATCAAAATAAGCCCTTATAAATAGACTGCTGTGTACAGTTTTACAACAACAGTTTTGCAAGTAAGCATCTGTATTATTTTTATTTTATTGTAATTAATTGTTACGTTTAGAAATAGGTAAAAGTGAAGTTAGTAATATTTATTTAAATAATAGTTAACTAACGATTAATTTAAGAAAGATGCGTATGATTTTCTTAAAACCGTTTATATGTCTACAATATACAGTTAAATTCAAGTGATGACCGTTCGTTTCATTTAGTTATTAGCGGGCCCTGCTCACTCGTAAAATACACATGTATATATATTTTGATTCATGCAAGTTTTGTATTTGTTATTACAGAGTCAATTTACTATTAAATATCATATTGTACCTAATATAGAGTACTGATTTCAAAAGTTAACAATTGACACAATTATTATCAGCTAGAATGAACACCAAAGCATGTACCGCTCCAGCCGCGTTCGCTAACGTTTGAGCTATCGACAGATAGATAAAAAAATTATTAACATTAGACCACCTCAAGCTATGAATGAATTTGCGTATGCGCAAAAGTAATTAAAATATGTCGTTAAGTTGAAATTAACATTTTGCATGTCAATTTGCCGACATATTCCGGTACGCATTATCCATCCACCCAAACAAAGATTTTATTCATTAATTACCATTATTGATGTACGAATACTATTTCATATTAATCTCAGTGTTATGTGATCAGTAGTTAAAGAGTTAATTTATATAGAAAATATAGTGTTGAACAATATTTCATGGCAGGTAGGAAAATAGTGTGTGTGTGTGTGTGCGTGTGTGTGTGTGTGTGTGAGAGAGAGAGGGAGAGAGAGAGATGGTAATAAGTAACCGTTTAATTTGCGTTGGGCGCTATTAGTATTAGATTGGTGTAAAAGATTTGCCAGTTTAAAAATTTCAACTTGAAAATTAACGACTGTGTGATTTTGAAAATTTTTATAGAAATCACGGCGTTTGCTCTCTATAACTTGATTTCATATCTAAACGAGCTTATAAATATCTCACGTGTAAAAATATGCATATCCTGATATGTAAGATACATCTAACTGACGTTCAATCTTTTCCCGACCATATAAATTGTTTTGTAATGATCGAAATAATTAATAATCCGAGGAAGTTATATCAGGAAAACATGCAGAATTGAGCAAGATTTCCTTGGCCAGCTTTACTGTGCGAGGGTGCGCATTATCATGATGGTAGACGACATTTCTTTCTGTTGATTAAATGCAAGTTGTTTTCCGGTCAACATGGACGAGAATTTTGCTTTAATCATCTGGAAAGAATAATTTAGGACTGAATCATTGTGATATCTGCTTAAAATAATTTACAATATTTTTTTTTACAAGGGAGTCATTACTTATCGAGGCCCGAAAGACAGCCGGGGATAAGGGTCAACAAATGTAATGTGGTAGTGTAGTAATGGTATACTGATGGAAATTTCATAGGTTATTATTTAATGGTACGACTCAACAAGGACTTGTTTACATTGTACTTAAAGGCTACCGTATTGTAGTCAGCTGGGAGTTAGGCCAGCAGAATAGCGATCCACAGGCGGGCAGTTCTGGAGAAGAAGCTTTGTTCATTAAATTTGCGTTTAGATTTAGGCAGAGAGTGAGGGAAATAGTTAACAGTGGTTGTTGCTAGTCGAGTGTTTTTGTGAAAATTTGGCAAAGAGGAACCATAAATTGGGGATTATATGGTCACTTGCCATGCAAATAAAGATAGTGCAGAGACAAGCTCACAACGTCACTTCTGTGGGTATGAGGTTACTTCAATTGTTTCTCTAGTGAATTTTACAAAGTCTTCTAATAACTTAAATATATGCTTTTTTTTCATGAAACTTAATCATATGCATAATATTTTGTTTGGATAACAATGGAAATCGTTTCGAATCTCTAAATACATTTTAAACTAAGTAAGTTTTTGTTTCTATCCTTGCATTAACGCTTCAAATGTATCCTGATATTTATTAATATTTATTAATATTTATTAATATTTATTAAATTACTATCATATGTCGTACTATCCTATATGCTGAATATCTATGTGCTCTTGCATGTCTGAGTATGTTAAGTATTCCTTAATATTTCAACTTTGTTTAGATAATTTGAACGAAAATTAAATCATAATTATAAGACACGCATTTAGAAAGATTTATAAAATTTCAGGTCTTTAATTCATGAAATGAATCGAGATAAAGCTTGAGCTCAAACGATACAAATAACGAAATAATAGATTATTATGATTATTATAAGTAAACATCATAGTAATAACCATTATGCAATCTCCAAATGCGCCATCCCTTTCTTGCTAGCATATTAATATCTATCTATCTATTTATCTATCTATCTATCTCTCCCTATATATATATATATATATATATATATATATATATATATATGTGTGTGTGTGTGTGTGTGAGTATGTGTGTGTGTGTATGTGTGTGTGTGTGTGTGTGTGTGTGTGTGCAATTGCGAAGGCAAGACTTATTTGGTTGATATTCATGATTACAAGAGAAGAGAAAAAGACAAAAGTGGCCAGCTGTCCAGTTTTGCGTTTACTCCCCTGGAACCGAATTGATGGATTTTGTTTATAATTATAAAAGGACATAAACACCAGATAAACTATGCGTACTAAAATACAGCAGTGTTATGATTTATTAACGGAGAGAAAAATATCAAAGAAAACACTCAATATTAACAATTAAAATAGCACTATGATCTATGTACATCACTAAAAACTCCTTTTTCAAAGTTAAGAGTTATCCTTTCTGTGTACCTTCTGAAAGTTTTAATCAGCACGACTCAAAATGGTAAATGAGTCAATGCTATGTTTTGTAGCGCAATGCATATCTTTAAGCAATAATCAACTATGGTAGATCCGGCAGATCCATGCAGCCGACACTGAAATAACATTTAAATTGATAACCTATACCATTATAATGGCATAGGGGCAATAATGTATTTTTGATAGGGTGCCATTAAGGTTTTGTAAAAAAAACGCAACACGTACATTAAAAGAAAAATAGCATTTTTCTACTAATGTTTTGATTAGCTTGGAAAATTTCTAAACCAACAACAGTAAGCAAATATGAGTTGGACACTGAGCCATCGTATTAGCATTTATTTAGAAAGAGTAATCGTTACTGAATAAAATATCAATAAAAGTTATCAATATTACATCGGTTGGCGTCATGCGAGATGTACTTTCTTTTCTTTTGGGTAGTTTAGATCGTCTTAATAAACGTTATGTATGCATTTAACTTTTTAAATATAAAAATTCCTATGATTCTCGAAACAGTTTACGGATGCTAATAATAAAATGTGATTTCATAGGCGAGATAAAGCCCTCTTACACCCCCACTCTCTCTCTCTCTCTTTCTCGCTCTCTCTTCTTTTCTGTCTATATATATATATATATATATATATATATATATATATATATATATATATATATATTTACGTGCATAAAAGTATACCTATAGGCACGCGTGTTTCTGGCTTTTTAGCCTTCGTCAGCACAGGTCAGGATCGAACTCATGACTGTAGTGACGAAGGCTAAAAAGCCAGACACACACGTGTGCATAGTTATACTTTTATGCACGTAAAACATATCTAAAAATAAAAATAAACAAATACGTGCGATTAAAATAAGAGCAATCTATTCATATATATATGTATATATATATATATATATATATATATATATATATGCGTATGTGTGTGTGCGTGTGTGCACGTGTGTGTGCGCGTGTGCATGAAAGTGTATATATATATATATATATATATATATATATATATATATATATATATATATATATATATATATATATATATGAAGGCGAGAACGTTCGATCTTTCTGGGGATTATAAAATATTTTTGTATGTTTCCGTCCACTAGATATATTGTTTATCACGCAATGTCACAACTGCATCATCTGAAGATTTACTTTTAACTTTTATAATACATGAGTTTTAGTATTGTCTTGCATTTTGAAAGTTTCAAATACTTGTCGAAAACTAAAGCCATTGTCTATCACTGTAATTGTTCGACGATTTCGAGTGCGTGAGACGGCATCAACAAAGAGAATCTCAGTTGTATATATATACATATATATATATATATATATATACATACATATATATATATGAATATTTATATGTGGATGGATCTATATACCTATATACGTAAATATGTATATATGAGTATATATATATATGCATAAATATATTTGCGTATAAATATATTTGTATAAATAAATATATGTGTGTATATATATGTGTGTGTGTGTATGTGTGTGTGTGTGTGTGTGTGTACTTGCGAGGGAGGCAGCTTTGCAATGTAATGTACGTTTAAATATGATATTTATATTTTCAAGATTTCGTATATATAATTATAGAGTCGTGATTCCAAAAGTAAAATGAAACGATTTGGGGTGCTATCAGTTAACATCAATACCGAAAATATACCATTCCAAGCTGATTACGCTACTATTGTAGAAACGCTACACGTATATAAAACTAATTAAAATAAAGAATTATAAATATACTAACGATTTTGTCAATTTCGATCCATTTAGACACCTAAAAATACTTTCAACGTCTAAAACTCCATAAAAGAACGGCTCGTAAAATGTTCAATCCTTTAAAGCCCCTAGAACAGCTCTGCGACTTGTATTGTCGGTTGAGATAGAGTTTGAAAATGTAGAGACACACAGACAGACAAATCGACGGACATATGCATTAGGTTTTTTAGCAAACATTAAAAAAAAAAGTTATCAACTGTTACATAATAATATTTTAGTAAACAATTTTATAAACAGTTCTCGACTTTTATATGTAACCTTTTTATTACCTTTTGACCCCAAACAAGGTACATTGCAACTTTGATGTAGGGGGCTACTATCAGGGACGCAATCTATAGGGTACTATGTAGGGAGTTGGGCAGCAAGATATAGGTTCACGTTACGCTTGAACTTCTACATGTAAGTACAGTTGGGGAAGCAGGAACCATGAATGGAATTCCAAAGTCTAGCGGTTGTGGGGAAGAAACTACTGGTGTAGAAGACTATCTTGCATCTACGGATCCCTACTGTGAAGGGGTGTGATTTAGCTGCTTGTCGGGTTTGTCGGGGGTATTTACGTCGAGGGGGTACGAGTGCTTGCAGTTCGTCGGAGCATTCATCGTTAAAGTACTTGTAGAACAGGAAGAGGAATGCTACATTTTGTCGATGGGACAGAGGCTGACGCTTAGATGACAGTTCAGGACCTATCGGGTTGGCGACTCTCTTTTGAACGTGTCTAGGAGAGAGAGGCAAGTAGCAGGTGCACTAGCTCAAATATGACAACAATACCCATACATGGGCGAATGGTGGCCTTATAGTGATACAGAATACTTTCAGGCGTTAGTAGATTTCTAGCACGGTAGAGAGAATCTAGCTTCTTCGCACCGCCCGGCATTGATCTGTTATATTCAATGTTATTGACATAATGCCAATGAAAATGAGGTAATTTGAGAAAGTGTTGCAGACTGATCATCTAATAAATGTATCCTAATAAAAAATATTTTCCAAACTGAAAATTAAAAACGTGGTTACCACGCAGTATTGCAGAAGTACCGGATTTTCATATCACATTTTAAATGGAAAGAAAGAATTTGAGACCAAATCAAACATTCGATTAGCAACATTTTGTTTAATAGATAAACCATTTACTGCAGACTATAACGTTTTGTAAGACCTGTCTCATTTTTTACCATTCTAAGGGTAACTGATAGTAATATCAAAATTAAATATTAATAGTGCAATGTTCTGGTGTAGGGTGATTTTGGAATACTATGCAAAAAAGTTCTATTAATTTATATATATTCTGGCAAAAATATTCTATTTAACAATAATAATTTTAAAAATTATAATTAATGTATCCATAATTATGAAAATAACACCAATAATTATAATATATTACACATGTGTGCATATACGAAATTAAAAGTGCCCCTTTCATCAGCAAACTCATCAGGAGTAAATCGTTGATCATGAACTAAAAAAAATAACTCGCAAGAACATACTTATGGGGTATGTGTGCAAATTTTACAGTGGGAGAGGTGGGAAAGTTTTTGCATCGGGCTGACTCTCAAAATCACTTGCGGATTTTGGAGTCAGTCTCTATTCTCTTGCGCAGACCGTCTCTCTGTCGACAGAAGGAGTTCGTCAGATCATTAGACTTATTTGGGGATATATTTTAACTCTCCCCTTTCCCAACTTGTACATATATTTTATTTTATTGTATATATTTAATTCGTTTTCCCCTATCCCACGGTAAAATGTACACGTATAACCCATAAGTCTGTTCTTGCGAGTTATTTTATTTATTTGTTTATTTTATGATCAACGATTAACTCCTGATGAGTCTGTTGATGAAATGGGTCCCTCGGGATTTGCCAGCCATTTTGTTTAAAGTAATATATATATATATATATATATATATATATATATATGTATATATATGTGTGTGTGTATAATTTCAAGCAAGCTTTATTTGCATATTTAAAATGAATACACTTGTTTGGTACTTCATCCGAATTCAACAGTTCTTGGTGGTCAATTCGTTTTATCTCTTTCACGTGCTTTTGTTTTCTTATTATTTTCAAATTATTATTAAATAATATTTTTTCAAATATACGTATTCTTATTTATACATGCTCTTAATTCTTAAATGAAGCAGATAAATTAATTAGTGAACTTTATATTAAATAACTTAGTTTTTGACAAAGCTGAACGTATTTACACCACAGAAAATGATATGCATAATAAACTAACAAATAATAAGAACTAAGAAACACTCATTTCATTTCAATTACACATTGACCATTTGAATTATAACAGCCATATTTATCCAGAAAAAAAAACATAAATAGTATCATATCATTTTAAATATCTAACAGCTATATAGTGTAAAAAAAATCTCATTCATACGTTTTACAACGCTATATACACTGAAAATGATGACACCGTTTTCCTCTGAAAAAATAATAATCTTTCCTCGTTAATATCACAAGTATATTTCCAAATATTCTACCGGTATTTTATTTTCCTCATGTTATCCAGCCAAAGGAAGTTTTGAAATGAACAAGAACCATTAAAGAACGTATAATTTAGCTCGTTCACTTTTCATTTCTTCATTATATTATTTCTATATATACCATGTTCATTACTTTATTTCTATATATATAACATTATTTCTATATATAACATCATCATCAGTATATATATATATATATATATATATATATATATATATATATATATATATATAAGAGAAAGAAAATTAAAACTGCAAGTTGAACTTTACAATCAAATTTATGTTCGACTGAATACTCAAAAAAAAAAACAATTTACAAAGTGCTTATTCCGCGGAGTTTCAACGAATGTTATTTTTGCTATTCTTCTAGTTAGAGGACAGAAAGAAATCAGCAAATTGTATTTGTATCAATGCTAGAATTTGCTGGTTATGGCATTAAATAGAATTTCAATTTATTATAGTCATAAATTGCAAAGATTTACCTTAAGAATAACGAATGAAAAGACGTAGGAAATGTACAAATTAGTAAAAAAAAAACTGTGCATGACATTGCATCTTGCATGAAGATTCTCTCAAGGTAACCCGAAAGGCGGACACAATCATTTAGAAAGAATCAAATCGAAATTTCAATCCAGTTGAGTATGATTAGTTCAGTTAGAAAATTTTCAATGCAGCTGAAGTTATGTAAATTGTTTTTCGGATAGTGTTGTAGTTCAAAGATAGGTTAATCCTCAGTTGAGCAGATTCAAGAAATAAGATAGACAAACAATAAAAACCAAGATATCATCTCTCATCGTTGGCTTAATTGAAAAAAAAACGTCTTTGGACTACTGCACTATCCGCTTCATTTTACAACTTCTGGTAATCACGGAATATAATATCAGATTCGTTTTTATAATTCAATTTGAAAATAAAATAAAAATATTTTTCATTAATCAAATCTTAATACGACTGTTTATTAAATTTTAATGCATTGTTTGTTAAATTTTTTCCGTTAAGATGTATAAAATATATATATTTGAAAATCTTCGACTGTAGCGCAAAGTGACGCATGATTTTCTGCTAGAAAATATGATAATGCGTTTCTTAATAGTAACCTCACTACAAACAAAAATACCTTTCGTTTACACACAACATGCCTAGAGTTTAAAGAAATATTTATAATTCTAGTATTATACTATAAGTCTATCTAAATGAGAACTTTGTGTTATTCATATTAACTACGATCACAAGTTATATAAACATATGCATAGGGAAAATAGCGGAAGGAAGACACATAGATGCATACGTATTAATCTCTATTTCACGTAACCCACACTTCTCATTAGTCTGCAGTTTTTTATGGTAATTGTATCCGTCTCAAATAAGAAGCGTCTACAATGTTGCGAGAATTATCAAATTAAACGTATTCAAGAAACGCATTAGCAAGTGCGTCGAGGCGTTTCCCATAACGAAATGAATTGATAAAGAAAGAAAGAATTAAGCGCAATGAATACACATTCGTGTGGAACAGACATCTAACACGCCCCTCTTCCAATCTCTCGTCCGCCATTGACACAAGGGAGCAATTGCAGCAAATAGACTTTCATCCATTTTCGGATGAATGATTCTTTGTGTACTTATTAGTCGAGATATATATATATATATATATATATATATATATATATATATATATATATATATATATATATATATATATATATATGGTTTGGGTGTATCAGCTTGAATCAAAACGGAAACCAAAACTCCATTTACTCGCATAAATTAATATACGAAAGTATAAATTCATGCGTAAACTTTAAGTATTTACTTTAACATGCTCAATACGTAGGAAGAGCTAGTTAGTAAGTTATAAAATATATATGGCGATTGAGCTACACGGAATATTCCGCGTTTCATCCACTCTAGGATTATTAAGCCTGAAGAATCCTAGAGTGGATAAAACGCGGAATATTCAGTGTAGCTTAATCGCCATATATTTTATAACTTCCTATATATATATATATATATATATATATATATAACCTGTCTGGGTCATTTTGACATTTGTTTACCTTTATTTTATTTTATATTTTATATTTAACTTTATTATCATTTCTCTCTCTCTCTCTCTCTCTCTCTCTCTCTCTCTCCTTTTTTTCTCTCCTCTTTCTCTTCCCTGATGTTTCTTATTTATATTTATGTCTCGGAAGTAGAGTTAAAAGCATATCTTATTTTTCTTTTATTAATATTATTAGACTCTTTTCTTTTTTCCTTGTACACATTTTTGTGAATTATTCCATGGAGTTCGGCCTTTGGATTTTTATGGACCATCTTCTTCCAATTCCATGTTCTTAGTGTGACGGTAGGTGGGGGCTTCACTTCCTTTCCCCGGATTTTGTATCTATTTATAGTGCGCACATGTGTATGATAATTTTACTTTTTTTTTTTTTAGGTTAAAATTCTGTCTTCTATAGTAGAATGAAAGGTGGTCCTAGCTCTGTTCTATATTCTTGCATAGACTATTCGTTTTCGAGTAGAGTTCTGACCATAAAAACGGCTCGCATGGAACTAAAGTGTTAAAGACCATTTTTACGCATATGTAATTAAAATGCATTAAATAAATAAATTTTAAGAGAAGGTATAAACAGTTGGCAAAAGCTAAAAAGAGAGAAATAAATAAATAAATAAACAAAAACAAAATGAATAAATAAATAAAAAATAAAAAAAATAATAGAAGAAACGGCTCGCATGGAAGCAATATATGCGCATAGAGTTAAAATACATTAGTCAAATTTAAAAAAAAGCAGTTGCCATTTTGGTAATATTAGGATTTGTTAAATTCACTTACCTTATTTTGTTTGCCCATCTACAAATTGTCGCGTCTGTCAGCGAGCGTAACCATGTTCTTACGGGATTTCTTTGGATTTTACTTGTACAAATGGAAATTCCTTTAACTTTCTTGAAGTTATACATTTGTATGTTACCGTCACTGGATTTTTTATCTTCCACCAGACTATCCATTCATGTGTAATCACCTTTTTCTTCACCATATTCCCTATGTTTCACTTTTTTGTTTTCAAGTAAGATCTTTGACTTACTTGTTGTTTCATCAAATACTTCTGCATGCAAAATCCGATCCCGCATTTTGCTAATTTCCTACCCTCTGATGAGAAGGAAAGTATTTCTTCGAAACTCCGCGGATTAGGGACTATCCATTTATCTAGTGTTTCCTTTCCAGATTAAATATGTTTTTAACTCATTTCAAAGTGTTTTTAACATATTTTATTAACTGCTTGCTCATATTATAAGCTCTATTTCCTATTTGGTTTTATCGAACTTTTTACATATGGCTGCGAAAATTTTATGAATATTAATTCTTTAATATTCATAATATACTTTAATTTTACCATCTTGGATTATTTTGGTAAATTTAGTTGTAATTTTTATTTTACATATATATATATGTGTGTGTATATATATATATATATATATATATATATATATATATATATATCCTTCAGTCTTTGACAGGTGGTGCGCAATCTCCAACCACAACTCTTCTGAGTTGACATTGTTAAATACCAGTAGCAAGTGAAGTGTATGTACAGGACGACTCGAAATAAATGCCGAGATAAGCGGAGACCACATACAGCGCCTAGACTTCTCAAATGGTTACCCATCTAGTACTAACCAGACTCAACGTTGCTTAACTTCGGTGATCTTACGAGAACCAGTGTGTCAACGCGATTATATGTTATATATATGTGTGTGTGTGTGTATATATGTATATAAATATGTATATATATATATATATATATATATATATATATATATAAATTTCAAATTGCTATTTGTAGTTTGTGTAATTATAAACATTAGAAGTGGATGTTATAATTTATGACCACCTGTTTTATTGTGATTTAGTATTTGCTCCGGAAGAGGGTTCCAAAACGAAAAAAAAACTTTCAATTATTTAAACTGAAAATGTTAAAGACATACGAAGACGGTAGTATTATCATTAAAACGAGCGATATTTTATATATTATTTCTTTCTGAATCCCTTGAGATGAATGTAATTTGTGCATTTATACATTTCTTTGCAGACTGTTATCTTCATCTTTATAATTGCTTTTATTGTTTCATAACGTTACGGTCAACTCATCCTCTAGCTTTCTTCAGATGATTAACCGCGATGGGATAGGGATGCTGAATCTTGTAACTGTATCCCCAGTAATTACTGCCTTCCATAGTTGTTGTTTTTGTTTCTCACTACGTTTTCGCCAGCTAAACCTCTGGCCTATTTGGAGTAGTATTGAAACGGCTATCTTCAGAAAATGCTAACCTTAAAGACTCAACGTCTCTATCCACTGAAAAGCTAAAATGATCGTAATTGTAGCAATCAAATAAGCAATGTGTTGTGATCCAGGATTAATTTATCGATAGAGCCACCACGATAATGAATGCATTTTTGCTAGGAATTTAATAACGAATCTTTGCTTCTGATTCATTTTTTTGATCGGGTTTGTATGCGTAGAGCTTCACAAGGTCAATATCCGAATCAAGAGAAAGAAATTTAAGGTCATGAATGCATATCATAATAATGCAACTGGTACCCCCCCCCCTGATCCACTCGGGTGGAATAAAAAAAAACAAAAACAAAAAAAATCAAGAGTCATTACTTTTGTAACGTAACTCGTAGAATATTCATTGTTGCGAAGGCTTTTTCCTTAACAGATTTGAACTTTGTAGAGCTCTCGAACATAAATATTAGTAGTAATAAAATCTGAATTGGGATACGAATTACAATTGACATATTAATTATACTTGTCAAATATAAATACAAAACCATAAGCATAACAATATATATATATATATATATATCATATTTACATTTAATTCTGTATTTACAGATTGTGCTATCGCTCTATCTATTTAGGCTACTTGTTCCTGGATGATAATCATATTCACGGTTTTCTAGGCGGTAAATCCCCAATATTTGGCGCATTTCACTCCCGATTCTCAATGTTTATGTTTCTCCAACCACGAAAAGAGATAACACAAACTCAGAAATATAGGATTTAGATAAGCCAGCGATTTATAAGTAGAGAACTGCTTAGTTGCATCCCAAAGAAAACAATCATAAGTTTATCGTCAAGGATGAGAGTTCAGAAAATACTTATATTTATTTTTGTTGTCTCATACGCGTTTCGCATCCGTAACTCTGTTATATAGCTTGTGCATACAACGTGTGTATATAATATTATTAATATCGTGTAAGGATACACCCATGTACCGAGCTGTATCACCTAGTGTGCATAATGCCTCGATTTGTATGTAATATTTATTATTGTACCTATAAATGTATTTGTGTGTGTTTCACTCATAGCTATTGGTCATATCGTAACAAATAAACGTACTTGGGACAGTATTTACACACAAGGAATAAACTTATGCTTACCCCAGATAACAGACACACCTTTTCGTCGTGACTAATCGTCTATGTCTGTTGGTCTGTTCTTCGAAGTACTGTATAAATGTCTTTCTTTGAAAGAAGCGCGTTGTCTCTCTCTTTCTCTCTCTCTATCTATCTATCTACTATCTCTCTCTCTCTCTCTCTCTCTCTCTCTCTCTATATATATATATATATATATATATATATATATATATATATATATATATATATAATATTTGACTTTATTCGAAAGGGGACGCCTCCTACATTTTTACATGCGTTCTTCCCAGTCTCGCTCGTGCAGCTTTTGAGCAATCATTAATTTGTATTAGTGGAAATGCATACCATCTGACTATTCGACCAGGCAATACCAAAGCCGAAGCATGTTTACGAGCTGAACATGGAGGAGACTGAGTTACGAAAGTCTCACTGCTCGTTGCTGTCTGGCGTTCGCGCGCTTAAAGTCCGTCAAGGTGGCTTTCTTTAAAGTGTCAAACCTGAAACTCTGTAATTTGCAACCCATAGACTTTATATATGAAACAGCACCATGTCGTCCTTACTTGTAATGAACTGGGCAAGCTCTATGTTTTGCAGTAAAAGATTTACTATGCTTCGAAAACATTGCTACAGTAAAAGCAGCATATTGCTTGATGATGAAAATTGAAAATTATGACACATTATTATTAGCTAAATAAAAACATTATTGACACCTGCATATGCTCATTAACAACATAAAACTTAAAAATTAAAATCTGCGAGGTATTTCTGTGTCAGCTAATATATATATATATATATATATATATGTATATACATATATATGTATATATATATATATGTGTGTGTGTGTGTGTATTTCCATCAGAGCTGCAAAGCGTTGTAATTTCTACATCATGATAATGTGGCGGTCTTCCAGTTCCAACCGCGTAGACGATTATAGGCTGTGCCCTTACTCTGTGTCTTAATGATGCTGTCCAACTTCTACTATATATCTTAATGTCATTCTGTTACCTCCGTTTGTCACGTATTTATATCCATGTCTATATACTGTGTATATTATAGTTAACCAAAATTCCTTACTGTTTAATTGATGGTAAAATACCATTTTTTAAAAAACATTTTAACCGAATATATTATTATTCTGAATTCTATTAAGCGAAGCTAAAATTCCTAATATATATTTCAGCTGCAATTATATTTTCCCAAATGACAAATCTCTATCGAAATATTTAGTTTCCATTGACATTATTCATCTATTGCATTTTTCGCATTCAATCACCTAGATTTCCAATAACAACAATCATAAGAATAACAATATAAGTTCCTTGGTAAATCTTTTATATAACAACGAAAAATATTGTCTTTGGTTTTATTTGTTTTTTATTTCCAATGCAGATTAGGATGTAACCTAGTATATATATATATATATATATATATATATATATATATATATATATATATATATATATATATGCGTGAAAGGTGAAACATAACTTCACTGAGATTATCATTCTTAACCATTTGGACAATATTATTTGATATATGTTGCTTAAAATATATTTTATTTATCAAATTTATCAAGTCAGCAATATATATATAGATATAATTAGTATTAATATACACATGTATTAGGCTGGTGAAAAATAATATCGTTTTCTAACATATGTTACTTTTATATATGACTAGCGGGGGGAGGGGGTACCCGGCATTGCCCGAGTGTTTGGAGGAGGTGGGGGTGTTAATGAAAACCTAAGAATAAGCGAAGTAAAAAAGGAAAACAGAAAAACGAACGTTAAAACTTATCTTATCGGGCGGTGGGTGGGGGTATTCAAAACATCGAAAAAACACAAAAAAAACTAACGTAAGGCAAACGAACGATGTTAAATGTAAAAATCGAAAAAAACAAAAACAAAAAAGAAAACAGAAAAACGAACGGTAAAACTAAAAACAAAAAAAAACACGTGAAAAATGGCTTAAATAAGCCTGTTTTGATATTAAAATTTAAAAAAATCGGTGGGTACCCGGGTGTTTTTGGGTGTTTGTGATCGATCTGAGGTGTTAATGAAAACCTAGGAATAAGCGAAGTAAAAAAACAGAAAAACGAACGTTACGTGAAAAATGGCTTAAATAACCCTGCTTCAATATTTAAATTTAAAAAATCGAAAACATAAAGAAGACATCTCAAACCACGATTCGAACCCAAAACGTTTAGATAATAGTTCTAACCAACTGAGCTAACACGACGTACATGAAATTCAGTCAGTTCTTCAACTATTTAAATTAAATCAGGTCATGAAGTCATCTGACGCATGCGTAGAACCGATCTTGTCATGAGAGGACGGTTTTTGTTGACCCACGCTGTAGAAAATTGTTGATTTCTGGGTGAAAAACTAACGTTTTTAGACAATTTTTCGATATTTTTCGGGCGAAGGATGGAGCTTCAATATGATACCAAGTTTGTCATTTTTTGTTCTGTCTGTCGAAAGTTTTTAGCGGACACACAAACACACATACATACAAACGTACATGCATACACACATTTTCTCTCTTATATATATATATATATATTACTGAATGAGGTCATATATATAGTCATGTTATATACCATTTTGATGATGTAGACGGTCGTGATCGGCCGACTGCGGTTGATAACGAACATTTGAAAGACTTAATTGAAGCCGATCCTCGCAAAAACACACGAGAAATTGTTATTAAACTCGAGGTCGACCACTCGACAGTCGTTAGCAATTTATAGCAAATATGGAAGTCAAAAGATTTGGGTTAATAAGTGCCGCATGAATCCAATAATAATAATAATAATAATAATAATAATAATAATAATAATAATAATAATAATAATAATAATCGTCTTTTTAAGGCGGATTGTGACGTGTGATGAGAAGTGGATCCTCTACGATAATCGGCAACGTTCGGTGGATGCCGAAGAAGCTCCACAACACTTCCCGAAGCCTAAATTGCACACACCAAAAAGGTTATGGTTACTGTTTGATGATCTATAGCCGGTCTCATCCATCATAGCTTTTTGAATACGGGTGAAACGATTACGACGGGGAAGTATTGCCGACAAATTGACGAAATGCACCAGCTGCTAAACGTATATGGCCGAGATTTGTCAATATGAAGGGACAAATTATCTTCCAGGACAACGCTTGCACGCATGTTTCTCAACTGACCCTGCAAAAGCTGAACGAATTGGGCTACGAGACTCTGCCTTATCCGCTATATTCACTGGAGCTTTCGTCCACCGATTATCACTTTTTCGAGTATCTTGACAACTTCCATCGCGAAAAATGCTTCAAAAGCCAGGGTGATGCCGAATCGGCGTTGAATGTCCTCATGTCTACCAGAACTCCGGATTTCCATGCTAATGTGAAAATGAAACTTGTTTCTCGGTGGCAACCATGTCTCGATTCTAATGGTTGTTATGTTCATTGATAAAGTTTATTATAAAAAAAAATTATGACCCTTTGGTGTTAAAAAAAACGACATTACTTTTGCGACAACCAATTATATATATATATATATATATATATATATATATGTATATGTATATATATATATATATCATTATTATTATTATATTATATTATATTTTATAACGGGAATTAGACCTAGAGTCTAAGGAGTTTTTTTAAACGTATTAATAAATGTATTAATAATTTTAAAAGAACAATGCACATAGCACTGTAGATATATAATAAACTCAATATGTGTATGTATCCAAGAGCTATATTAATATTGAGTAAAAAAAATAATAATTGTGAATTATTAATCAGTTTCAAACGGAAAAAAAAAATTAACTTGTTCATTACATTTAAATTGACAATAATTATTGACAATAATTAACAAAGGCTTGGTCTTGAAACATAATCTTTTCAGCAAAAAGTAAGTGGGGTTGGGGTGGGGGTTAAGACAACAAAATAAAACTAGCATTTTTGTAGTAAGTAAGGCGAATGTTCCTGCAAATATTAAAAAAAAAAACATATATAATACCTTATTGAGTTCCATAAGAAAATTTCTTTTAAATTCAGTCATACTTTGGGAATGCTGGTGTATCTTGTCTCCGAATGGTTGAAATAATTATTTAGAGTTTCTTTTCATTTATTATTATTATTATTATTATTATTATTATTATTATTATTATTATTATTATTATTATTATTATTATTGTAGTTATTATATTATCACTAATATTATTATCATTACTATTATTAATATTGTTTATATTTTACCTATGTTTAACATCACAATAAATAAATAATTTTTTTGTTAAACGTCACAATAAATAAATAATTATAATTTATCCTCCTAAAAGATTTTTTATTTTATTTCACTTTGACAGAAAATTGCAGTTGCCCCCCCTTAGATTTAAAATTAAAATTTTAGCTGTCCATTAGCACAGCGTTTTTTTTTTTTAATTAACAGTGCAAAATAGATTTTGTATCGAAATGCGTTTGATAAGTATCGAAAATTATTAATCGAAAAATCCATTTAAAAAAAGCCCGATTTTTACCAAAGTTGACACTTTTATACAACCTAACAATAGCAGTGCATTTGAAAACAGTAATCACCGCACAAGCAGAACACCCAACGTTTGAATTCTACTGCATTTTTTTATAAGACACTAGTAGGATCCGTTAATCAGCGTTGTTTCGTGGAAGCATAACAGATCCAGATCAGAATCGTTAAAGGATCTCCTTCGAAAACAAATTTAACTGTTTATTGTTGGTGGCGACTGTCGTCCTTGGAAAATAGCAAAAACTATCGGCCGTTGCCCAAATGAAATAATCTGGCTTCCATTGTCGGGCATTTTTTCAGTGGCAGCTAGTGGAAGCCATTGCTTGTTATTGTCAGCTCTGTTGGTTACTGGCGATTCGTGTTGGCTTGGGGCGATAACATGTAGGTACTGGCTGATTATAAAGAAATCATTTATTAACTCTTTAGATTGAACGAAACGGAGATAGGTAACCCCTTTCTACCAATGACAGCATCTTTCAAGCCGGCCAGTGCTTTTCTTTGCCAGTGCTTTTCTTTGCCAGTATACTGCACGCATTTTTTTCTAAAAGTATCTCCAGCATATTTTCTAATTAATAAAATACTCAACAAAAAGTAACAGTGATAAGAAAACAAATGTATATATATAAGTGATTCTGTAGCCAATAAAATGTACGTTAAACCAACCTGTATACTATTTTTGTGTTCTGACTTATTTGAAAGTATTTAATCAGTTGTAAAATAAAAAATGACAACATGATAGTTACATCTTTATAACGTAGGTAATTGGTCAAGAACATAAAATTAAATTTAATCATCAACATGGATAAAAATGCAAGTAAAAAACAAATATAGCATTATTAAAGTCTTAATAATCGTCCCATAATCGAAAATAAAATATTGATACCAGTAAAAGAATGTTTTAGGGGAATTTTGAGGTGTAGTGTAGTCGTGCGTCGGTATTTTGTGCATATTGACATCCTTAAATCGATGCTGTGTTTACATTTCGAGAGAGTTACGCCCGAGCAAGGAAATGACAATATGTGTTTGATTACAGTTTATATTAGTACCGTATGCGCAAGGAAAGAGTTAGTGATGTTTGTTATAATGCCAATAAACCTGAAATCTCTTTTAAGATCTCACCTTAGAAAAACTTTTCGGGTTCCAATATGTAATGTTTCAATTTTGAGCGATCATCAGGATTGCAAAGAGGCTGTATATGTTAGTTCTACATCATGCGTAAAATTGATGTAATTTTATGTTTGTGCGATTATTGAGTGTATTCTAGACGTTATATATAATTTATTCTTATTTATGCATCTATGTTAACATGTCGAATGGTTCAAAATAAGTTGCCAGTATTTATGTAATATTAAGAAAATTTTAAGGTTACCAGGAGTTAAATTTCTGTTTCTGAGCTTAGTATTATATTTGTGCTTGCTTTTTAGCTTTATTGCATCCTGTAGAAAAGTGTTTTTCAAAGCATCTGTTATTAATTTGTTAGGCGAAAGTGTGCAATAGTTGCAAAACACTATCCCCTCTTAATGTTTGCAATGGGTTTCTAAATAATCACATGATTAATTTACTGCGTTTCAGTAAAAAAAAATGTCCAAAGAGAAAAAATATGAATGCATAAATAAAAAAAATAACACATTATTTATCAAAGGCTGCATATATGTTTAGTGCAAACATCGTCCTCTTATTGCAGGCGATCAGAATGAGAAAAGACAGTTTTATATCGTAATAAATTAGGCAATGGGTACTTCTGCAGTTTAAACCCCGTTTTTCCGAGAGTCTCGCTCGGCAAACGAAGAACCGCTGTATTATACCGATTGAGCAATACGACGCGTGCAAAAATTGGAAGAAGAAATAAAAGAAGTAAATGTGCTATCTGGTTACGACCTAAGCCAGTGTTGTATAAATACCAACTTCTGTTAAGAATAAACACCTCCAACCTCGGAAGCTGGTCTTACCATGGGAAGGTTGGATGTGTTTATTCCGAAACATTTCTTAACATGAGGAGATTGGGGGTGTTTATATTGCGTGGGTTGTGGCGTAAAATACCTTTTTAAAGGCGGTTTAAACGTATTAGGGCAAGAAAAGTAGATAATCATTTTCTGTAAAGTGATAAACGACGTCCGGTTACGTCGTATAAAAGACCAAATTAACTTTCAATACACACACACAACAACAAAAAACTGTACACTTTTTTTCACAGAAACAAAACTTTTATAACAAAAGAAAACTAAGTAGAAAAAGAAACAATTGTCAATAAAATCAACAGTTGTTTTTTAATAAGACAGAGGACGCGTTCGAAACGATGGTTTCTGCTTAGACCACAGCTGAACAATTCTACTTGACTTAAGGCTTTTAAACATTACGAGAAACAATTATCTACAGATAATTTTATACCAGAAACAGTAAATTCTCTACAGTGCAATGCAGACGAAAATGTATTCTCGAGTAAGTCACTTCGGGGAGATAGGTGAAGTTTTCACCTGGTATCCTTCGGGGGACTCATATATATATATATATATATATATATATATATATATATATATATATATATATATATATATATATATATATATATATATATTAGAAAGGAAAAATTCAAGATGTGTTTGAAAACAAAATTTAACCATTTTTTTTTTAATTCTGGAAATCTGAAGAAAATTGCATGAGCCTTTCCTTTTGGCACAAAATGCTGTTAAAAAATGAGGAAAAAATCCTGTGGCAGGTTGATACACAAGGTGGAGCAGGTAGATACATTATTGGACATGTATATATAAAAGAAAAAATAACAGAAAAACAACAACTATACTAGATTTATCATTCTAGAAACACATTTGGCAACGCTTTTAAAGAAGGAAACTAAATGAGAAGAGTATTCGCATGTACTTTGCCAAAAACATTAACATAGATGAGAAGTAAACCATAAAATGATATGTAAGTTGCATAAAAAAAACAATAAAACGAAAGTATAATAGTGCATATCATGCAAAAATAAGATATGCCTGGAGTTTTCAAAGTGACTACGCACTTATTTTGTAAGAGATAATTCATCCCAATAATGTAATGATACATCCCGTTAATGTTATGATACATCCGGGTAATGTAATGATACATCCTGGTCTTGAAATGATACATCCCGGTTTCGAAATGATACATCCCAGTAACGTAATGATCCATCTAGGTAATGCACTGATACATCCCAGTAATGTAATGATACATGCTGGTAACGTAAGGATACACGCTGATAATATAATGGTACATCCCAGTAATGTAATGATACTTGCTGGTAATGTAATGATACCTCCTGGTAATATTATGATACCTCCTAGTAATGTAATGATACATCCTGGTAATGTGATGATACATCCCGGTAATATAATGATACATCACAGTTTTGAAATGATACATCCCGGTAATGTAATGATACATACCCAGTTGTGAAATGATACATCCCGTTAATGTAATTATACATCCCGATTTTGAAATGATACATCCCGATAATGTAATGATACATCCTGGTTGTGTGAAACGATACATCCTGGTAATGTATTGATACATCGCGGTAATGTAATGATACATCCCAGTTTTTAAATGATACATCCCAATAATATAATGATACAACTCGGTTTTGAAATGATACATCCCGATAATGTAATGATGCATCCTGGTAATGTAATTATACATCCCATTAATGATACATCCCAGTTTTGAAATGATTCATCCTGTATAATGTAATGATACATCCCGGTTGTGACATGATACATGCCTGTAATGTAATGATACATCTTGGTAACGTAATGATACGTTCCGGTAATGTAATAATACATCCCGGTAATGTAATAATACATCCCAATAATGTAATGATACATCCCGGTAATGTACTGATGCATCGCAGTAATATAATGATAATACCAGTAATGTAACGATGCATCCTAGTAATGCAATGATACATCCTAGTAATGTAATGATACATCCTGGTAATGCTATGATACATACTGGTGATGTAATGATACATCCAGATAATGTAATGATACATCCAGGCGCACTCTTCAATAAACAGATAGTCAGCAACGGTGGTGGTTTTGCTTTCGCCTTCCCCCTGGGACACAAGCCATCACAAAACATTAGATGAAATCAGCATCGTAGAAGACCTCAGTGCTCAGTAAAAAGCATTCTCGTCGATTTGAATTCACTGATGGAGTAACATCGTCGATGGTCATCTTTTTCCCTAGATGGCTGTGCATCCAGTTGCTATAGGCAACATGAAATGCACGCTTTAATGGACCGAGGATTCTTCTGTCCAACGGCTGGAGGTGATAGCGTGTGTGAGGAAGAAAGTTGAGCAGGACGATGTTCGTTTTCCGACAAAACTGACCGCATCCAAGGCCACTTGTGGGTTGATGTTTTCTAATAGGAGCAACATTTTCTGGTCTCGGCAGTAGTTTGCAATACAAGTAAAATGGCGCAGACATTGAAAGAAGAACCTTTCGTCATCCATCCAGAACGGAGGGCAAGGGGTAGAACATTCATCTTGATGGTTCTTAAATTCACTCTTGGGAAAATCAAGCACTGAGTTCCAGATTGTATCGATCATCATCACAGTTTCCTTCTTTTGTGGAAAGCATATATGAAACTTGCTTGGCCCTTGCCTCTACCATAACTCTTTGATTCTTCTAGATTGTAGATGCCTCCCGGGTCAAATTCCTAACGTTCGTACATTCCGTTGATGTTATCAAAGAATGTTGTCATATTCGTTTTGTTGAACGCAGTTGCCCTTGCAACTCTTGAGTTCCTGAATTCATTTTGTTTTTAGTACCGCTTCTAAAAGCTGAACACCCAGTCCTTCCCTGTTTGCCTACTCTCTCAATTGTTAGGAAAGTTTTTTGTTTCTTTCAGCGAATTGATAAGTTAGCCTTCTAAGGAGTTTAATTTCACTTAAAATCCTAATTCTTGACGCTTTGATAATGTATTCAACAAGCTCTTTGTCTTCAAATTGGCTGAAGACCTGTCGTAATCGACAGTTTTCTGGAAAAGTTTGCGGTTCCTCACCTTTTTCTTGAAAGCTCTGTACATTTCAGCTACTCGTCAAAATGTCTGTCAACTATCCACTGCCTCCGCAGATTTTGTCCTCAGACTTTCTTTCGTATTCTCTCACCATCTGTAATTATAGATAATACACGTCAAATATAAACAAAATGCAATAATTTAGTACCTGCATGACAAAAAATGGGTCGAGGTACGTTAGTACAAATCAACGGCAAGTCGATACTGGACAGTATGATACATGTATCAAGTTTCCCCGTGTCAACTTGAGACAAAAGAGGTTACTGCTGCACATTGCAAATATACACTCCGCCATCAAAGACAGCTATTTTATCGCCGCGTGGTTAGCTTTGATAGGTTCTCAGCTAACACTGAATAGCTTTCGAATATAATACCACTATAAAGATGAAGATAGGTAGTTACAATTTTACTTACTTTGTTAAATCAGTTCTCATCGAATGGTTCCAGCGTACACGCCAGTTGTTTCTCACGCAATTATTGTTGTGAAGACCGGGTTTTGATAAAATATGGATCGGAGAAGAAACAAATAAATTCAGCTAAATTATTGCGATGTTGAAGTTGTGTCAACCAGTTCTGTGTATGAACCTGCGCCGATCTCCCTTACGTTATATTTTAATAAACTTTAACAATGCCAATAACAGTATAACTGTGAAAAATAAAATTGGCTAGTCAGAATCAAACTTTGATATTTCAACTCAAATAAAAGCTATGTCTAACTTAAGCACTCACAAGAGTACTTTATGTGTTATATACGTAGGCCATAAGCCTAGCCATGAATGGTTTAATGCTTAGTAGTTAATAGAGAATGAAAAAATATCGATATTGCATTCATATTTAGAAGGCGGGTATGTGAGTGAGTCCGTTGAGATACTATAACATGGAACTAGAGCGAATGATTTTCATAACTCCAAGGCAAGTTTTCTTTTCCTCGTTTTAGTTTCCTTCAATGTCAACCATTTTTAGCAATGAAAATGCGCAATCTATTTTTAATTTGTAAGCCAGTGACTCGTTTCCATAAGCATTACTTTCCTTTTTTTCCCGGGCAAATCATAGTCAGCACATTTTTTGCAACATAATTCGCCAATTGTTGTTTAAATATTTCCCATCTCGCCCCTGTGGTATTGCTCCAGTGATGAAGAGAAACATGTCAGGAAGAGGACACGGAAGAAAAAAATGGACACAAAAAATGTGAAGCCCTGAAGATAGATAAGCGTTAAAGAAAAAAATTTCTTCGGCAGAATTTTGCTCGAAGACAGAAAAAAATGGATGCAAATGTTAAGCAGAGAGTATATGGGTTTGCTATATTCTCTGATTTTACGGATTTTAACCAAATTGACACAGTTACGACAGTTTGTAAAATAAGAGAATAGAAAGTGGATCTTGGGTTTACTTTCGGCAAATTTGTATCTCTCGCTTCCCTTATTTTGCTCATTTAGTCCTTACATTCCGTGAACAATGTTTCTAAAAAAAGGGAAGAACTGCTGTTTTCTAGATCAAAATATATTAATCTAATACTCATGTTGTTTAATACTTGACCCTTACTTAGCTGCTAATATCAAGTGACTTCAGGACATGTCTGGAGCGTTTTCCATTAAAAGAAACGAAACAAATAATTTGCGCTATGTAATTTAATTTAATAACATTAATCCCGCTTTTCTTTTTCAGCTACTTTCAAATGCATACAGTGTCGTGTTTTAATCAGTGTTGCCGTCATTTTTGTTAAGAGCTTCGAAGATAAACTCACAAAGATTGTGCCCAAGGATTGTTTTCTTTGCATGTAGTCCTTTCGGTTAATCGTGGCTACTTTTTAACAGGGTTTTTTATCCTCAACAGCGAGATAATCGGTTTTATGCGAAGTTTGTGAAGTTTGAGCGCGGAACTAATTAATAGATAGCGCGTAAGCAATGGTGTCACTCTCATTGTATTGGTTTTCGGTTCCCCGCCTGGCATGTCTTTATTTGCAATGTCAGAGGGAGAGACTACAAAATGACGACAGGTGGGGTTGTCAACTCCTATTCGATTTTAAACAGAGTGCCGTTAGCAAAGTATCTGACACTACTTCGCTGCTACTCTACCTACTATGATATGGAAAGTTTGGATTTTAGGGAAGTCTTCTAGTTATCACTTTGATTTTGAAAATTGGATACACCGGAAATATTTATAAAACTCTTACTTACCTTAGATATACATGGCAATAAATGTAGACCTAACGCCCATACCAGTCACAGTATGATTTTTTAATTACAAAACCCAAATAAAGATTACGGGGGTCTTACTCTCATCGAATTATTAATTGATTTTCAATCAAAAAGCTTATCTCCATAAACAATTGAATACCCCGAGTAAATTTACTATTTTAAACATTATAAAATTTCCTGAATACTTTTGTTTAACAGATACTTGCTCTTTCTTTTTTTTGTTTCTTTTTGGTAGAAAGAGAACCGTACTACTAAGTAGTATACGGATTTATGTCTTTGAATTTATATGCTATTTGCATTTAATGAACTAGCTGGGCACCCGGCGTTGCCAGTCAGTAAAATATGCTAAAATATGACGTTTAATTGATGCAGATGTCATTTATTTTATAATTCTAATACTTTATTGATTATTTTATTGTACCCAATATATCTTAGTAGTCGGCCGGTCATAAAATGCGCTTTAATATGATATTTCAATTTATGCAGATTTCATATTTATTATTATAGAGCTTAATGCTATTAGTTATTATATTGTACCTACTATATAATTGTAATTTCAAAAGTAAAAATAAATTTGATTCTTATGCCATCAGCTAGAATCGAAACCAAAACCTATAACTCTTGAACATTCTTCAGTACCATTCTCATAAATCCATGCGCATATACAAATATACAGAAATAAGGCTGTTAAAAGTAAAAAATAAATAAATTTACGCATGCGTAAAAATAACACATTTAGTCGACCTACTCATGCCTAGTTTTAATATTTTTAAATTGTAATCCTAGCAGCTATTGCTACCGGTTAAAACCAAATCGAATTTTTTCCACGGCTTTAAATCCACCGTATACCAGGTTTCAAGTTTCCAGATTCCACATTAACAGGTAGTTTGGTAGAGACCTACTATTAAAATATGTAAGATGCAACTATTTATTATGGTTAATAATTATTTTTTACAAAATGTTATGGTATATCAAGAAATATATTTTAAAAGGATACGCTAACGCGCGTGAGGGACATTAGGATGTATGTGCTTGTTGAAATCGTAAACTATTTTGATCTCAAGATGATCATTATGGATAATGGATTACATTTTCTAGGTAACAGAATAACCATCTTGTACAGATTATTTTCTTGTTTCCAACTTTGTCATTTCAGGATAAAACCAGGACAAGTGACCACCCAAACCGTATAATACTCCTCAAGAGATTTAAAACATATATATTTTCAGACTAATACGATATTTATTGCTTATATCTGTTCTGGGACGGGTATTCTGCGAGTTGTATTTAACAATGTAAAGAGGGCATTGGCTTATGATACTTAGCTTATTTGTTAGGCCAGATCAGAAAACCTGCTTTCGACTCTTTTCTACATAGGTTTGTCTTCTTAAATTTAATGTTTGTTACAATCTATATGATTAAAAAGATTGGACAATTTTTCATATATTTATCACACGTTTTATTTATTTTAACAATATTTTCCTGATAGTTGAAGCTATTATTATTTTTTTTTTTTGCGGAGGACAAATGAATTATCTTTTAATTAATAACATTGGCCTTGATATATATTTATATTTTACAAAAAAATTTAATAAAACATTAAAATTATAGGGTGCTTGTACCGTAATGAGAAAAACTATTAGTATATAGCGCGTCGGGATTAATAATTAAATGCAGTCAGTTTGGTCAAGCTCAAAGCATTGTGTATCTATTCATTAATAGTCCTAAAGACGTAGCTAATGTCACTCTGTATTTTAATTTAAAATATAATTGACTAACTATATTCGATGGTTTGATTGGCTAGCAAGGAAGAAAGAATTTTCAATACAAGCAAGCTTATAGTAATGGTATATATTAAGTATATTACTTACTTTTCATGAAGAAAACACCAGACAATTTTGATGGAATTCAGCTTTGATGGTCAGTACAACTTTATAATAAGTATCTGATTTAAATATGTTACTATTTTTATGAATCAATTATGTTCTCCAACAAAAATAAACCGCATACAGTCGAATAGAATACAAGATTCAGAATACTCATCAGGTCATCGAAATAAAGAAACAGTACCCCCAATGGGCCATTATGAGATACGATAAATAGCGATTATTATCAACATTTATAAAATTATAAACAAGTTCACCTATGCGTGTCTGTCTTTCTCTTATGATATCAAAATTGAATTAATAATTAAAATTTAAAAAATATTTTCTATGCATTGAATTTTTAAAAAAATAAAAAACGCAATATGCTTTATATAAAAGTGAAAAAAAAGCCCCCGCAAAATTGCGAAATTGAAATATACTAGAATGCAGTTTGGTTAATTTAAAACGTGCCATTTTTTATCAGAACAGCTGAACATAAAATCTTTGTGGAATTTAGTGGGTTTAGAATCATATTCCTATTATTAAGATTCATGTCATACAGACGTCGACAAGGTCCTCTATTAACACGAGTGATTATTTTGTTTCTGCTTCTATTAGGAATTAGTGGGAGTAACGAACATCCAAACGATCGTAATGAAGAGAAATCCTCGTTTACAACACAACGCCATGAAAACAACGTGATATCGAACTTGCTAGTGTCTTGGCCACTAACGACTCCTTTAGTTGGCGCGTAAACATTTAAGGAAAGAACTCGTCAACTCCGGATGACGAGGAATTGTTTGAAAAACATCGAGATACACTCCGAAAGAATATACACATGATGAGTCATAAACGGACATCCCAGAAACTAGTCCACCGGAAACCCCGTTCTAATGTCAAGGAAGGGCGTTGTAATTACGGTTAAATCTGTCGCGCTTTTTGAAATCTTTATTTGTCTCATCCGGTGTAATTATAAATTGTACCGGAGATATTACCAGATAAGAGAGGTGGTCCACTTGCAAGGAGAAGCGGCCGAGCTAAAAACATGCCACTGAAATTGGTGAAAGCTAACAATGTTCCGCTAGGGAAAGTGAAAGCCGAGGATGTTCCACTAGAGAAGGTGAATACCGACTGCGCTGCTCTAGAAGAGGTGAAGGCCGAGGATGTTCCACTAGAGAGGGTGAATACTGGCTGCGCTGCTCTAGAAGAGGTGAAGGCCGAGGATGTTCTACTAGAGAGGGTGAATGCCGACGGCGCTGCTCTGAAAGAGGTGAAAGCCGACGGGGCTGCTGTGGAAGAGGTGAAAGCCAACGACGTTGCCCTGGAAGACTTTAAAGTCGACGAGGTTGCCTTAGAAAAGGTGAAAGCTGACGATGTTGCGCGAGAAGGGGTGTCAGCTACCGACGTTGCGGAGAAAGAGGTGCCAGCCACGGATGTTGCGCAGGAAGTAGTGCAAGGAGACGGTAAATGGCAGGTGTTCTGAACTTGGCATAATATTAGAGCCTCCCACGGCCTAGGCAGAACAAAATGACAAAATGAATTATCCCTTTTTGTAATTAAATACCAACATCCTGCGATTTCGCAAGCTACCAAGACTTTCAGTTCTATAAAAAAGATTAGCGCAGAATACAGACTGTACCGACATAATAACTATTTATTTAGGAAGCGATTGTTTAAATAGAGATGGCAAGTACTTATCTAAGTACTTAAAACAAAATATACTGTAAATATTGAATTCAACTTGACAAATCCTGATTCTGAATTTCTCAGATGAGAATAGATTATTCGTATTTTAATTTTTTTTTCATACTGTTCTCATCTCGTGTGTCATTTTCTACAACGTGTCTGTCGATGTAATCTCCGATCTTCTTCACGTGTATCTTGTGACGTTTAGGAATCTTTATATTCAAATCGGGGATCTGCACTGAATTTCGAACGAAATCCTTTATTTTATCAACGAGGGTAGTATGTCCTTGTTTCATCACCAATGACTGGGTAGGCGTCATAAGTAATTTAACTACGTACTTTATCTCCTATGCAATCGGCTCTTGGCGTATGGATAAAGTACGTGATAAAATTCAATTACACTCTTCTGGAGGTTGGGGGTTAAGTCCTCCGTGCATATCCCTGAGTCTGCCCGAAAGATTCCTTAGCTTGATTAAAAGATTTCCGAGTTTAACAAGATACTTCTGAAGAAGATCGGGGATTACATCGACGGAAACGTGAAAATAGCATTCTAGGTCAAAATAGTAGTTCAGAGAATCTGAATCAATTACTTCGTTTAAATCGTTTGAACTGCTTGATAGAATATATTATCTGGCTTTAATATTTTTAAGAAATATTCCAGTCACATAGAATGGATTTTCCCAATGCTGTACAACTTCTTTTACAGTCGGTATTTAGCATCCAGTAAGATCAACGCATAGTTTTACATTTGAAACATTCAACTGAACGGCAAGCAGGTATAAAATGTTGGACAATTATTAGTGAACCTTGGTGAACAACTTAAGAGTTTATTGCTAAAACGATTATGAAATTTTATGGGTGGTGTAATTCATTGCATTTTAGTACAGTGACCTGTTCAGAAACGCTGATGATATTGCTTGCTTTTTTGTGAATTAGATATATTAGCTGGTTGGATGCAAGTGGGAATAAGGTAAGTAATAGTGGAAAAGCGGGAATGTGTGAAGAAAGAATGAGTGCGTACAAGAAAAGTGATGTTTATAAATGCCGATTTAGTAGTGATAAGGGGAGTGGAATAAAGCAAATATAAATAGAACAACATTCGGACACTTTTTTTTTTTTTTTTTACTCCGCGCGTAATCAAAACTGCAGCATTTTTTAATGTAAAACGAAACTTCCCACATGGTTGTTTTCGGAAAATACAAACTTTGCACATGCGCGCTCTCATCAGTTAGCGACCAAGACAATACATAAACGAAACACAAGTTTTTTTTTCTATAAATACGTTGCACTGAACGTTTACACTCTTATGCTTTCTTTTATAGTCACTTGCTTATGTTAAACCAAATAGAAGGTATATTTTGCCCTACTTCGGTATTGAGCCGTCTTGTTTTAACCTTTATTGAATACTTTACCTCTGAAAAATATTAACCTTAAATTATATATATATATATATATATATATATATATATATATAAGAAACTAAATTTGTAAGTTAAGATTAAATATCCAATTTATTGTTCGACCGAATACTCCAAAGACACTTCCACGAAGTTTCAAAGAATGCTATTCTTGCTATTATTCTCATCAGAGGACAGAAAACAATCAGCAAATTGTATTTGCAGCAATGCTAGAATTTGCTGCTTACGGCATTAAATTAAACCGCAATTTATTATAGTCATAAATAGCAAAGATGTACATGTCCTGTAAAAACAACGAGTGAGAAAATGTAGGAGATATAAAAAAATAATACAAACAAACTGGGCATGAGTTTCAGCTTGCATGAGACTTTTTCAAAGGTAAGTATATATATATATATATATATATATATAAATTTAGAGAATTTCTATTTTAATTTTATTCAGAAAAATATAATTTTCAAAACAAAATTTATAGTTTGGATAAAGAATACGATATTTATTGTAATTTCCCTAATCCATGGATTTTCGATGTAGGCTCATCTCTCCAGAGGAAATATAATTAGCAAAATACTAATACTGGTTCTGGTTTGATATAATTTTGTTATTTAGTAACTACATACAAAATATATTTTCAAGATTAAATCCCTTTAAGGGGCATAGAGAAAAAAAATACGCGTTGAACCTAAAAAGGATATGCAATTTTAGTATCCAAATAGAATATTAATCCACAATGGTGTTATTAGGTTCGATACTAATATGAAACTTAGTAAGAGCATCCTATTTTTTATGGGTCACTGAAAGATGGAGGCTATTTTATAACTAGTATATAGCAGATAAAGTTAGCATTAGAAACCACGAAGAATATTATTTATGATATAGATTTCATCAAAATAGACCATTTTCTTGCTTTTAACCGACATTCAGTCATATTTAGGTCAGAAAGGCACTTAAGGATACGCAACTGCTCCCTTTGGTTTTTCCGATGAATTTTATACCTAGATTATAAATTAATGCTAGGAAGATCATCGGAATCGGAATCGGGAATCGGAAAATCGGAAGTGTTCGGGGTATCGGGATCGGTATCGGAATCGGAAAAATCGATGCTTATTTTCCGATGCCAAAACGACTCTTTTAATTGTTTTTTTTTAATTTGCCTTTTTTAACGAAAATTCTTCCATTGCTGGTAATAATGATAAAAAAAAATAATAAATAATTTTTTATTATAAAATACGAGTAAAACTAAAATCGATAGATCATCCTTCACAAGTGTATTTTGACTTTTAGGAAAATACCTGCATATTTAACATGTGTTTTTTACGAAAATCGGGGAAAATAAAAATCTTATAGTTAAAAAATTAGAGATTTATAAAGAATGATAATCGGTAAATGCATCGGAATCGAAAAAAATATTGAATCGTCCCATCACTAATATAAATATCATCAAAATAGGATATACTTTCTTTAAAAAAAGGATTGCGATTCTTAGCCCCTTTTGACTATTAGGAACCGCTTCCATTGTCTTCCCAACTTTCAATAGAATAAGATATACTTGCAATGTTAAGTAAGTGCTGTTCTCATATTTTTCTTATACGTGCAATTAACTATTTGCGAACACGTCCATTGTGTTTTACGCGGTAAATTTAGCATAGGAATACATGTCTAGATTTTATGTATATTCTCTTAACTTTTCTATCTATGTGTAACACACAATTATCAAACACAAATACACAGCAGTAAAGTTTATATATACATAGATTTGATAGACGTTGTATCAAGATTTCACATCTGCATTTCAAGATTATTACAATTAATCTAAACATATCAGATTATGAACTGTCATTCAAATCTTGAATAGTAACATTTGATTCTACAAAAGGAAGAGACGGTACCACCATATCTTTTGTTAGTTTGGTGATAATTAGCTATATGTATTCTCCCTTGCACAATGGAAAATATTTAGAAGCTCATTACAATGTTCGTTCCACATTACAAGTGTTCTCTTCGTTCGCTGGATAATTATTTGTCATATTGCGAGCGAACATTTGCTATTGGAAACGAAGATCGCAAATACATTTCTCATAAAAGAGTGCAATAACATGCTATTAGAATTTCATCTAGGTTTTGTTCTCCTCATAAAGAATTGTATAATTGTCGGTTTTTTTTGAAAAACTGACTTTATCATTTCACTTTTCACATCTTTCAAAAACACTTAGTTCTGTTTATTTAATAATGACCTACACGTTTAGCTTATTTGAATAGGGATAATCTTAGTGTTTTCCTTCGGAGAGCACCGTATTACCAGCAGATATATCATATGCAAAGGTTCAAAATATTTTTAATACATAATTCTGAGCACTTTTTACGAGGCGCCTTCAATAAGTTTCTAGACTTTTTCGTATAGGCACTTTGATTTGTAGTACATACATTAAACTGTAGTCCCTCTCGAAGTAATCTCATTCAGTGACAATGCCCTTGTACCGTTCCACCAACTTCTAAAATGTCCACGGACATCCTCTTATGTGAGCGTGTCAATGAACCTAGATATAGCCTCTTTCATCCTCTTAATTTTCTCATAACGACAGCCTCTAAGTCTTTTCTTGTACTCAGGGAATAATTAAAAGTCACAGAGAACAATGTCTGGACTACAGGGAGGACGAGGAACTGTCTTGATGCATATCTTTGTAATAACAAAGTTTTTTCTTTTCTGATCTTCTAAGAGAACCCTTCAAAAAAACATTGTACAAACCGTCTGCATCTTCAGTTCTCCGCGAATAATTGTGTGCACATTTGCCGAACTGACATCAAACTGTGCACTTATGCTCCCTATAGACGAACGTCGGTCCTTATCCATGAAATTCTATATTTGACCAACGAAATTTAGTGTTCTTACTTCCTTACTCCTCATACACCTCCTAACATTCCTTACAGACTCCATAACTTCCTTGAATCTCTTATGCCACTAAAAAACTGATGCTCGATTCATGCAAGATGGCCAAAAAGCAGTCTGAAACATTCCATACGTTGCTGTGGCATTTTTCCAAATTTAAAAGATAATTTTATTGCGTATCGTTCTTCGTGTCCAGATTGCACTTTTGAAATATACCATCTGTGACAATCAGGCTCTAGTAAAATGTATTCGAATCCCCTCTCTAGCTGTTCATGTGGACCTGAAATCATAAAGTAAATCAGTTATTTCATAAGGTGTATAGCAAAAACACGGAATTTCAAGAATCTACAATTTCAAATGCCAGTATAAAAACAAATCTGGATACTTATTGAAGACACCTCGTATCAGATATTCCAAATATTTCTAATAAATTGCACACAGTTCTGCGTACATTTTACATCTTTGTATTTATTTTAATTTATAATTATTCGATTCTTCCGACGGTTTATATTCACCCAACGTTAACACTTTCCGTATATACTTTTATAACAGCAGTTACTGTAACATGAGTATATGGTGGTCAGTTAAGTATTTTGCCTTACATTCTAAACAAAACCAAACTTTGATATGGCCACCATCACCCACGTGAACAGCTTCCACTTGGGCTTTTGTATAACTTTACTTTAACACGATAGTCAATTAAGCTTTTTCATGCGATATCCTTAATAGTAATATCTTCCAGGGGACTACAGGTTCCAAGCGAACTTTTATAACAACTATATATTTAGTAATATATAACGGACAGCAAACGAACCGCTGACGAGAGCACAGTAGATATAACACATACGGGGTTTTCTAATTAGATTATAATCGATTACGTCCAAATATATTATTTAATATTTATGTTTTACTAGCCTGGGTGCGCAGCATTTCCCGGGTGTTTGGAGGTGTGTGGTGAGCAAACAAAATGGTATTAGGCAGGCAGGCAGGCACGAACTCGTGAATGTGGAGAGAGGTATTAAAAAAGTTGTAGTAGTGTAGGGAGGGAATTAAAACAGCAGTATGAAACTAGGGTGAAGAGAGGTGTTAAAAAAATAATAAAAAAGTGGTAGTAGGCAGACAAGCTCAAACCGTGACGCGAAGGCGGAAGAGAAACTGAACGATAATCTGACGTCTTAGTTAATGTCTCCACGACGCGCCCGGAAGAAAAAAGCATTGGAATTAACTAAATTCGATCCAACGGTGACGATGACTTGCTAAAATGTCGGCGAAAACATCGACCCTCTCCTTGTACAAAACGACCAAGTGACCGAGTGAAGGAATGAATGTTTTTGTCCAATTTTCCGATATTTGTCGTCCGAGACGTCGTGCTTGAAAATGATACCGGCTCGTTAGGATCCGTCGTTTTTCCGAGACATGCAAACATCCATATATACATACATTAAAACAGACAGGTGAGATTTACATTATGGAAAGAAAATATTGTATTTCCAAAGGACGGTTGCTTAAAAGTTTCTTAAAACTCGTTGGTTATAAATTATTGCAGTAATATTTTTATACTTCATAATTTATCAAGGTCACTCGAGGATAAGAGTTAAAAAGGTTGTTAGGTGGCCGGTGACTCGACATCGTGCGAATTGGTAATGACCTAAGAAACTGGCTAGAATTTGGTTATGTGAAAGGACAGTCTTATAAGAATTCAACACTGGACTTGAAAACGATCATATTGTAGCTAACTGGAAAGCAGCTCCAAAGTAACGTCTTCCACAAACGAGTACGTTTTTGAAAGAAACCTTTATCATGAAAATTTCGTTTAATTCTAGGTACACAGAGAAAAAAAAGTAAAAAATATATACATTAGTTGTAGATAGAAGAGTTTTTATTAATGACTTAAAAGGGATCTAAGCTCAGTCGAGCACTTTTTATAAAAATAAAGATAGAATAAAGAAAAAATCTTCCTTTCGTTTGTGAGAAATGTGCTGTAGGGGAAAGAGGCCATCATGGTGCACTCTATTTTCAAGTTGGCACAGTACTCTGTCACAACAGGATAGTGGCTCAAAGCAGCATCTCTTAAGATGTGGCAACAGTACCCAATTTTGAACGTATTTGACTGTGATATATATATATATATATATATATATATAAATATAAATGATCCTTGCACTAAATTAACGTAATCTGCTGACGTCAAGGAATAACATCTGAAGACACGACCGGAGGCCATTCCTCTATATCGAATCGCATAGGAAAATTACGAACATCGTCCAAAAATAACTATTTTCTTTTCCTAAAAATAAGAAATAGTTTTTATTTGTACATATGCAATTAAAAGAGAAATATCTCGTAAGGGAAATACAGTAAAGTAAGTAAGATGTCTTCTTTCAAAGAAATATTAATTATTAAGTGTGTTTATATTCTTTGGAATAAATATTTATTTACCTTTCACAATAACCCATATTTTTGTTTTATTTTTCTAATTAATCTTTAAATTATTTGTTTATTATGATGGATTATATTTTCTTGTAACTATTAATTTTTAATGGTCTGGGGCAATATATGTATAACCTATGTCTTACTGAAGAAAAAAACATGTTCACATGAAACTAATGCCGAAAAAATTTAGTAGCAGTCTTCATAAACAAGTGACAATGTGTATACAAAAATAACAAAAAACTGTCGCTCAAGTTTATAAAGCTAGAAACTATGTTGCACAACTTTCATTTCGTTTATTACCGCAGAAGATGTAACTTGTTTGACTTGTTTTTATTAGTTGGGTATTTATGCAGAAATAGTTCTCTGCTGAACTAATAAGTTATTATTTTCACATTTATTTTTAAGATACGAAAGACGGTATGTTTTTTTAGCCTATTATGTACTGTAACCCAACAATTTAATAAAAAACCGTAAATCGTAAAGATGTGTATTTCATGTAAACATATTAAAACAAAATAGAACGTTAACTTCTCTGCATAAGCACTATTCTTCTTCTTCTTCTTCATCTTCTTCTTCTTCTTCTTCTTCTTCTTATTATTATTATTATTATTATTATTATTATTATTATTATTATTATTATTTATTTATGTATTTATTTATTTGTTTATTTGTTGTAAACAAGCTTCATCGACGGAAATTATATTTTTGTTCTTCAGCTTTGCTTGATATTTCATTCCATGTTTTTAACCCCCTCGTGATTTGTGTATATATTTGACAAAGATAACCTATCTTCGAGCTTCTAAACAACGAAAGAATTTTGGGATACACAAAGGATAAACTATGATTGCAAAAGCAGATTTTTTCCAAAACATTTTGTTTGAGAGAAAAATTGTTTATTTCCAGATTCAAGAAAAGAGATGAGCTGCTGAATAATAAAAACGAAACTTCTATTAACTGTGAAAACTATAAATCCCACCTTCTTAGCCACTTTGATTTTCTTTCGTAACCTCGGGCTATCTTATAAACTATATATTGCGCGAAACTATGTGTTGATTGTAATTTTAGAATATGGATTCTGTTGCATATGTTGCCTCTCCTCTTATTACTTTCTAATATAATGATTTTTTTTAACTTTGAAATTGTATTCCCTTACACATCCTTCGTTTATGAATCTTACTATTTTTATACCTTCTATCTCTTACCCTCTTCTTTTCCTTAGTTTGCCGTTTTGTTTTTGTTTTTAACTTTCATAACTCCAAGTAGTAAACTCCCCTCTTAGATTAATTACTTTCAATTTTCAATGACTCCCATGACATCATTCCCTAATATATTTTTCATCACAATTTAGTATTGTTAAATCGAATTTTTAACCCTATACTGCTGGCAATTTTTATATTTTAAACAAATCTTAATTTTTTTAATTCTTTAATTTAAAAAAAAAATTAATGAAACGTTTTTTTAATTCTTAATTTTTAAATGTTTGAATTTGAAAGTTTTGAATTTCTCAATTTTCTAAAATGTATTTATTTTTATTTTTTAAATTTGCTTAATATTGAAGTTATATTTTAACCGTTAACATCTATTTCACTTTCATAATTATTACTGTATTTTAATCTTAATTTTTTAAATTATTTAATTTTTAAAAAAATTAATGAAACATTTTTTTAATTCTTAATTTTTAAATGTTTTAATTTAAAAGTTTTGAATTTCTCAATTTTCTAAAATGTATTTATTTTTATTTTTTAAATTTGCTTAATATTGAAGTTATATTTTAACCGTTAACATCTATTTCACTTTCATAATTATTACTGTATTTTAATCTTAATCGCCTGTCATTCTTATAATTAATTATTATTCTCATATTTATTTTATCCCTATATATTTGTTTATTTTCTATTTAGTATTTTACATATTTTTTATAACTTCCTAAATTTTATTAATGTTTTAATATTTATTTTTTTATTTTATTAGTTATTTCTATGGCTCTGCCATTTACTTATCTATTCTCCTTTTATTTCTTATTTTATGACCTTTTTATAATATTTATATTGTTATGTGTATTTTACTTATGTTTTCCTTATTTCCTTTATTGTCTTTCATTATTTCTTTATTTATATTAATACTTCGTCTTTTTATGTTATAACATATTTTATGAACCATTTAGATTGTTTTTTCTAAACTTATCATAATTATTATTATTATTTTATTATTATTATTATTATTATTATTATTATTATTATTATTATTATTATTATCTATATATTAATACGATAGCGTGTGCGTTCTTTTGTGTGTCACGCTTTCCGTCAAATTTCATTGGTTGAGATTTAATTCTGGAATACACATTAATTTTGAAATATACATTTATAACGCTCAATGCAGTATTCGATTAGCGTGTCCTTACTGCTATATCTGTTTTTAATTCTATAAAATTGTGGGCTGTATGTTTCTGGTAAATACAAAAGTTGTTAAGAAATAATTGATTTTAAGTTATTCCGTTGTAAAAAACGATAATACAAATCTCTTGGCCGGTGGACGCTATAAGTTTTCTAATTTAAAATATTTGGGACAAAAATTGAGCAGTTATTTGTTTGTTTTTTGTTTATTTTTTAAATTTTTTATTGTATGTGAGAGGGAAAGGGGCTGATGTTTTCGTTAATTAAAATATTATTATTTTTATAAAAACATTAAATCTAAAAATCTTATTCGACTACAGATCGAATGTTCCCCTGTTAAATTTCGGGTGTAGCTCACAATTTTATGTTACTTTTTTCTTATAAATGAGTTCGATTTACGATGAAAAAAGGCACCATTTAAAATCGTCGCGAAGTATTTCTTCGCTCACATATTTTAAAAGTAAATATTCATCCGAAGTGACCTTTCCATGGCATTCATCACACTATTATTATTATTTTATTATTGAACAATTTTTTTTTCTAAATCGTCCACTGCGCGAATTATTCTTCGTAATATATAATAACCAATAGAGGATTGATGGTGTAATAATACATACGCAGTCTGCATTAATTAAAATATAATGTTTAAGCGTACTGTACGACCGAGCAACGCCGGGCTGCCTGCTAGTCCACGATAGAATGAATGACGTTTGGAGAAAATCAAGAAATATTTGAACACTCGATAAATATGCCAACAATTTGTATTTTTATTATTTATTTCAATTATAAAAATGTAGATCATCAATAAAAAAAACAACATTAATCGATTAGAAAAATACTACTTAAAATGTATAATTGCATAACGGTTGAGAAATATTCCGACTAAGATGTTCAGCATAAATCGATGAAGTAGGGCAACTGTCACCTCTATAATTTAAACCTGTGAAACTATATGGATTACGAAAATCAGTCCCCTATGTATTTTACATACATTAAACTACGTGAAGTACTTCAATTATTATCCTATGTTCTGTACATCTGAAACTGTATGTTAAGTCCGAAAATCAGTTATCTGTGTTTGACAGGTGAAGTACAAACACCAGTCCTCTTTCTATTTTACACATATGAAGTTAGATGTGAAATACGAAAATCACTCATCTGAGTTTTACAAATATGAAACCATGGATGAAGTACAAAAATCAGTCTCCTGTGTATTTTACACATGTGAAGACAGATATGGAAAATAAGTTTCCAGCGTACTTTACACATGTGAAGCATTAGGAGAATTAGAAAATCAGTATCTTGTCTATTTTACAAATCTGAAACTGTATATGAAGTACGGAGATAAGTCCCCTGTGTATTTTACATATGTGAAACACTAGGTAAATTAGAAAATCAGTCTCTTGTTTACACATGCGAAATTCGACGTAATGTACGGAGCTCAGTTCACGGTGTACTTTACTTATGTGAAATTTTCATTAAAGTACACAAATTAGTCTTGTATTTAACACATATAAAACTCTAGTTAAATATCAAAAGATTATTCAATGAGTATTTCACACATTTAAAACTCTATGTGAAATACAAAAAGTCAGTCCCTGTATATGTTTACAGATGTAGAACTCTGGGTGAAATATGAAAACTATTTATTTGTGTATTTTACCATTGTGAAATTCTACGCTAAGTACAAAAATCAGTCCCCCGTATATTTTAAATATGTGAAACTCTAGTTTAAGTACGATAAAAAGTTCCCTGAACATGTTTACACACGTGAACCTCTATGTGAAATACAGCAATCATTTCTGCTATTTTATGCACGTGGAAATCGAGGTAAATACATTAGAAATTGTGAAAATTAAAAAAATATATATATATCATGAATTTCTTTCGTATAATTAGAGTGTTGTGTTTTTGCACCTACACAAAGAAAAAGTATTTTTATCAAACACAATATACTGATCCCAGAAGGACGGACGGCACGCAAATTTTTTATTTGGAAAAATTATTAAGTGCTACTGTTTTGGTCAAACTATAAACGAAATACTTGCTCAGTGTAAGGCTGACAAACACTTAAAACAACAAATAAGTATTATTTCATCTTATAAACGGTTTTAGTTGTATATAAAAAATCGAAGATCGATAAAAGAATAAAACAACGAGCCAGAAGGGTCGATAGAAATCACGACCAAAATTTAAACTTTTCTTTTTTCTAATCGATAATTGTTTGTGAGATGTTACCGGCTGTTGTCATCGAAAACCTTGAGATTAAAACGAAAATGGCGTCCAATAAACAAATCTGATAAGTGCGTGATTAATCTAATAGCGGACAAGTTCTTGCTTGAAGACAGAGTAGAGGGATTAGAGTCACTAATGGGAAAAACGTATGTGTTTGACGGGAACAAAAGATTAAACACTTCGTAGGTTTTAAGTTGAGATTTTGTAGGTAGGAAAAACAATAGTGAACTAAAACTACTACGAAGAAATAAAAAAAAAGGTGATAACAAAAGTGAAAGAAGACATAAGGAAAGAAAATGGACCCAGGGCGATTTACACTGAATTGAGATCGAAAGATAGAAACAGGTGGAATACAAAAATTAACAGACATGAGAAATGAGACGAAGGACAAGAAGAAATGAAGGAAGAGAATAAAATTGAGAAAACGAGAAAAGGAAAACAAGAGTTAAGAGAAGGTAAGAATAAAAAAGTAACAGAATGAAAAAGAAATATTGAAGCGGAATTAAGAGATAATTGTGGAATAAGAAAATATATGTTCGAAGTTACGTTAATTAAGAAAGATAGGAAGTAAATGAATGAAAAAAAAACATTTGCTGAATTGAATCGCAAGGAATTAGATTATGAAAAAAATACGAACGGAATAAAGAAAAGTCGAAAGTACGTGAGATAAAGAAATCAGTTGGCGAAAGAAATAAGAATAAGGAAAAAGAAATAAATATGAAAGAAAAAAAGAGTCAAAGATGAAAAGAATTGTGAGATAGTAAGAAGACATACATTAAGAGAATGAAAACAAAATTAAGGGAATAAACTAAGAAAAAAATTTACAGAATGAAAACAGAATTAAGGGAATAAACTAAGAAAACAATTTACAGAATGAAAACAGAATGAAGGGAATAAACTAAGAAAAAATTTACAGAATGAAAACAGAATTAAGGGAATAAACTAAGAAAAAAATTTACAGAATGAAAACAGAATAAAGAGAATGAACTAAGAAAAAAATTTACAGAATGAAAACAGAATTAAAGGAATAAACTAAGAAAACAATTTACAGAATGAAAACAGAATTAAGGGAATAAACTAAGAAAACAATTTACAGAATGAAAACAGAATTAAGAGAATAAACTAAGAAAACAATTTACAGAATTAAAACAGAATTAAGGGAATAAACTAAGAAAAAAATTTACAGAATGAAAACAGAATTAAGGGAATAAACTAAGAAAAAAATTTACAGAATGAAAACAGAATAAAGAGAATAAACTAAGAAAAAAAATTACAGAATGAAAACAGAATTAAGGGAATAAACTAAGAAAAAAATTTACAGAATGAAAACAGAATTAAGAGAATAAACTAAGAAAACAATTTACAGAATTAAAACAGAATTAAGGGAATAAACTAAGAAAAAAATTTACAGAATGAAAACAGAATTAAGGGAATAAACTAAGAAAAAATTTGCCGAATGAAAACAGAATTAAGGGAATAAACTAAGAAAACAATTTACAGAATGAAAACAGAATGAAGGGAATAAACTAAGAAAACAATTTACAGAATGAAAACAAAATTAAGGGAATAAACTAAGAAAAAAATTTACAGAATGAAAACAGAATAGAGGGAATACACTAAGAAAACAATTTACAGAATGAAAACAAAATTAAGGGAAAAAACTAAGAAAAAATTTACAGAATGAAAACAGAATAGAGGGAATAAACTAAGAAAACAATTTACAGAATGAAAACAGAATTAAGGGAATAAACTAAGAAAACAGTTAACAGAATCAAAACAGAATTAAGGGAATAAACTAAGAAAACAATTTACAGAATGAAAACAGAATTAAGGGAATAAACTAAGAAAACAATTTACAGAATGAAAACACAATTAAGAGAATAAACTAAGAAAACAATTTACAGAATGAAAACAGAATTAAGGGAATAAACTAAGAAAACAGTTAACAGAATCAAAACAGAATTAAGGGAATAAACTAAGAAAAAAATTTACAGAATGAAAACAGAATTAAGGGAATAAACTAAGAAAACAATTTACAGAATCAAAACAGAATTGAGGGAATAAACTAAGAAAACAATTTACAGAATGAAAACAGAATTAAGAGAATAAACTAAGAAAACAATTTACAGAATGAAAACAGAATTAAGGGAATAAACTAAGAAAACAATTAACAGAATGAAAACACAATTAAGAGAATAAACTAAGAAAACAATTTACAGAATGAAAACAGAATTAAGGGAATAAACTAAGAAAACAATTTACAGAATGAAAACAGAATAAAGGGATTTAACTAAGAAAACAATTAACAGAATCAAAACAGAATTAAGGGAATAAACTAAGAAAACAATTAACAGAATCAAAACAGAATTAAGGGAATAAACTAAGAAAACAATTAACAGAATGAAAACAGAATAAAGGGATTTAACTAAGAAAACAATTAACAGAATCAAAACAGAATTAAGGGAATAAACTAAGAAAACAATTAACAGAATCAAAACAGAATTAAGGGAATAAACTAAGAAAACAATTTACAGAATGAAAACAGAATAAAGGGAATTAACTAAGAAAACAATTAACAGAATCAAAACAGAATTAAGGGAATAAACTAAGAAAACAATTTACAGAATGAAAACAGAATAAAGGGATTTAACTAAGAAAACAATTAACAGAATCAAAACAGAATTAAGGGAATAAACTAAGAAAACAATTTACAGAATGAAAACAGAATAAAGGGATTTAACTAAGAAAACAATTAACAGAATCAAAACAGAATTAAGGGAATAAACTAAGAAAACAATTAACAGAATCAAAACAGAATTAAGGGAATAAACTAAGAAAACAATTAACAGAATGAAAACAGAATAAAGGGATTTAACTAAGAAAACAATTAACAGAATCAAAACAGAATTAAGGGAATAAACTAAGAAAACAATTTACAGAATGAAAACAGAATTAAGGGAATAAACTAGGAAAACAATTTACAGAATGAAAACAGAATTAAGGGAATAAACTAAGAAAACAATTAACAGAATCAAAACAGAATTAAGGGAATAAACTAAGAAAACAATTAACAGAATCAAAACAGAATTAAGGGAATAAACTAAGAAAACAATTAACAGAATGAAAACAGAATTAAGGGAATTAACTAAGAAAACAATTAACAGAATCAAAACAGAATTAAGGGAATAAACTAAGAAAACAATTTACAGAATGAAAACAGAATGAAGGGAATAAACTAAGAAAACAGTTAACAGAATCAAAACAGAATTAAGGGAATAAACTAAGAAAACAATTTACAGAATCAAAACAGAATTAAGGGAATAAACTAAGAAAACAATTAACAGAATGAAAACAGAATAAAGGGATTTAACTAAGAAAACAATTAACAGAATCAAAACAGAATTAAGGGAATAAACTAAGAAAACAATTTACAGAATGAAAACAGAATAAAGGGATTTAACTAAGAAAACAATTAACAGAATCAAAACAGAATTAAGGGAATAAACTAAGAAAACAATTTACAGAATGAAAACAGAATAAAGGGATTTAACTAAGAAAACAATTTACAGAATGAAAACAGAATTAAGGGAATAAACTAAGAAAACAATTAACAGAATCAAAACAGAATTAAGGGAATAAACTAAGAAAACAATTAACAGAATGAAAACAGAATTAAGGGAATTAACTAAGAAAACAATTAACAGAATCAAAACAGAATTAAGGGAATAAACTAAGAAAACAATTTACAGAATGAAAACAGAATGAAGGGAATAAACTAAGAAAACAGTTAACAGAATCAAAACAGAATTAAGGGAATAAACTAAGAAAACAATTTACAGAATCAAAACAGAATTAAGGGAATAAACTAAGAAAACAATAAACAGAATGAAAACAGAATAAAGGGATTTAACTAAGAAAACAATTAACAGAATCAAAACAGAATTAAGGGAATAAACTAAGAAAACAATTTACAGAATGAAAACAGAATAAAGGGATTTAACTAAGAAAACAATTAACAGAATCAAAACAGAATTAAGGGAATAAACTAAGAAAACAATTTACAGAATGAAAACAGAATAAAGGGATTTAACTAAGAAAACAATTAACAGAATCAAAACAGAATTAAGGGAATAAACTAAGAAAACAATTAACAGAATCAAAACAGAATTAAGGGAATAAACTAAGAAAACAATTAACAGAATGAAAACAGAATAAAGGGATTTAACTAAGAAAACAATTAACAGAATCAAAACAGAATTAAGGGAATAAACTAAGGAAACAATTTACAGAATGAAAACAGAATGAAGGGAATAAACTAAGAAAACAATTAACAGAATCAAAACAGAATTAAGGGAATAAACTAAGAAAACAATTTACAGAATGAAAACAGAATTAAGGGAATAAACTAAGAAAACAATTTACAGAATGAAAACAGAATTAAGGGAATAAACTAGGAAAACAATTAACAGAATCAAAACAGAATTAAGGGAATAAACTAAGAAAACAATTTACAGAATGAAAACAGAATTAAGGGAATAAACTAAGAAAACAATTAACAGAATGAAAACAGAATGAAGGGAATAAACTAAGAAAACAATTAACAGAATCAAAACAGAATTAAGGGAATAAACTAAGAAAACAATTAACAGAATGAAAACAGAATTAAGGGAATAAACTAAGAAAACAATTTACAGAATCAAAACAGAATTAAGGGAATAAACTAAGAAAACAATTAACAGAATCAAAACAGAATTAAGGGAATAAACTAAGAAAACAATTTACAGAATGAAAACAGAATTAAGGGAATAAACTAAGAAAACAATTAACAGAATGAAAACAGAATGAAGGGAATAAACTAAGAAAACAATTAACAGAATCAAAACAGAATTAAGGGAATAAACTAAGAAAACAATTTACAGAATGAAAACAGAATGAAGGGAATAAACTAAGAAAACAATTAACAGAATCAAAACAGAATTAAGGGAATAAACTAAGAAAACAATTTACAGAATGAAAACAGAATTAAGGGAATAAACTAAGAAAACAATTTACAGAATGAAAACAGAATTAAGGGAATAAACTAAGAAAACAATTAACAGAATCAAAACAGAATTAAGGGAATAAACTAAGAAAACAATTTACAGAATGAAAACAGAATGAAGGGAATAAACTAAGAAAACAGTTAACAGAATCAAAACAGAATTAAGGGAATAAACTAAGAAAACAATTTACAGAATCAAAACAGAATTAAGGGAATAAACTAAGAAAACAATTAACAGAATGAAAACAGAATAAAGGGATTTAACTAAGAAAACAATTAACAGAATCAAAACAGAATTAAGGGAATAAACTAAGAAAACAATTTACAGAATGAAAACAGAATAAAGGGATTTAACTAAGAAAACAATTAACAGAATCAAAACAGAATTAAGGGAATAAACTAAGAAAACAATTTACAGAATGAAAACAGAATGAAGGGAATAAACTAAGAAAACAATTTACAGAATGAAAACAGAATTAAGGGAATAAACTAAGAAAACAATTTACAGAATGAAAACAGAATTAAGGGAATAAACTAAGAAAACAATTAACAGAATCAAAACAGAATTAAGGGAATAAACTAAGAAAACAATTAACAGAATGAAAACAGAATGAAGGGAATAAACTAAGAAAACAGTTAACAGAATCAAAACAGAATTAAGGGAATAAACTAAGAAAACAATTTACAGAATCAAAACAGAATTAAGGGAATAAACTAAGAAAACAATTAACAGAATGAAAACAGAATAAAAGGAATTTAACTAAGAAAACAATTAACAGAATCAAAACAGAATTAAGGGAATAAACTAAGAAAACAATTTACAGAATGAAAACAGAATAAAGGGATTTAACTAAGAAAACAATTAACAGAATCAAAACAGAATTAAGGGAATAAACTAAGAAAACAATTTACAGAATGAAAACAGAATAAAGGGATTTAACTAAGAAAACAATTTACAGAATGAAAACAGAATTAAGGGAATAAACTAAGAAAACAATTAACAGAATCAAAACAGAATTAAGGGAATAAACTAAGAAAACAATTAACAGAATGAAAACAGAATTAATGGAATTAACTAAGAAAACAATTAACAGAATCAAAACAGAATTAAGGGAATAAACTAAGAAAACAATTTACAGAATGAAAACAGAATGAAGGGAATAAACTAAGAAAACAGTTAACAGAATCAAAACAGAATTAAGGGAATAAACTAAGAAAACAATTTACAGAATCAAAACAGAATTAAGGGAATAAACTAAGAAAACAATTAACAGAATGAAAACAGAATTAAGGGAATTAACTAAGAAAACAATTAACAGAATCAAAACAGAATTAAGGGAATAAACTAAGAAAACAATTTACAGAATGAAAACAGAATAAAGGGATTTAACTAAGAAAACAATTAACAGAATCAAAACAGAATTAAGGGAATAAACTAAGAAAACAATTAACAGAATCAAAACAGAATTAAGGGAATAAACTAAGAAAACAATTAACAGAATGAAAACAGAATAAAGGGATTTAACTAAGAAAACAATTAACAGAATCAAAACAGAATTAAGGGAATAAACTAAGAAAACAATTTACAGAATGAAAACAGAATGAAGGGAATAAACTAAGAAAACAATTAACAGAATCAAAACAGAATTAAGGGAATAAACTAAGAAAACAATTTACAGAATGAAAACAGAATTAAGGGAATAAACTAAGAAAACAATTTACAGAATGAAAACAGAATTAAGGGAATAAACTAAGAAAACAATTAACAGAATCAAAACAGAATTAAGGGAATAAACTAAGAAAACAATTAACAGAATGAAAACAGAATTAAGGGAATTAACTAAGAAAACAATTAACAGAATGAAAACAGAATTAAGGGAATAAACTAAGAAAACAATTTACAGAATGAAAACAGAATGAAGGGAATAAACTAAGAAAACAGTTAACAGAATCAAAACAGAATTAAGGGAATAAACTAAGAAAACAATTTACAGAATCAAAACAGAATTAAGGGAATAAACTAAGAAAACAATTTACAGAATGAAAACAGAATAAGGGGAATACACTAAGAAACAATTTACAGAATCAAAACAGAATTAAGGGAATAAACTAAGAAAACAATTAACAGAATCAAAACACAATTAAGGGAATAAACTAAGAAAACAATTAACAGAATGAAAACAGAATTAAGGGAATAAACTAAGAAAACAATTTACAGAATAAAAACAGAATTAAGGGAATAAACTAAGAAAACAATTTACAGAATGAAACAGAATGAAGGGAATAAACTGAGAAAACAATTTGCAGAATGAAAACAGAAAAAACATAAAATAAGATAAAAAGAAAATAAAGTGAGTGAAAATAAAATTCAAATACTTTGATTGTTTTTCTTAACGGCACACTCCATTCCAATTATTTAATGCTGATTCCAATTTGTGGAGGAGCAAACTTTTCATTCTTTAAGTCTTTTTTTTATATATATCACACTATTTATTCATAGTGTGTTTTTTTTTCGTTTACGGACATCATAAGTTACGTCATGTCCAAACGTGCCTTTTTTGATAGAATTTTTTGAGCGGCCCGTTGTTTTGATCTTAAATATTAATCATAATATTTGACTTATTACTTTGTAGCGAAAAAATAATGTTTATTTTTTTGTAGTTCGAATATCAATCCCCTGTGTAATTTAATCATGTGGCAGACAGAGGGAAACAGAAAAATCAGTTTCCTGTATATTTTAATGTATATATATTAGAGCGAAAATGTGTGTTTGTATGTATATTTGTATGTTTGTGTGTTTGTATGTCTCACAAAAGCTTTCAACACGGGTCACGGATTTTTGCCAGATCGGTATCATTTTTAACTTCCAACCTTCCATCGACAAATATAGATCAATTGGCCAAAAACGTTAATTTTTTCACTCTGAAATCATCACTTTTCTACAGGGAGGGGGTCAGCAAAAACCCTCCTCTCATGACGAATTCAGCAAGATAGTTGGATCCAGGATAGACCCCTGAGGTACTGCAGCATTAATACTGTGGACCCCTGATTTCTGCCCATCGACCACTACTTTTATGAGCCTATCAGAGAGAAATGATTTAATAATTGAGAAAACATTTCCAGTTATACCGTAGCTGGAAATCATGTGAATTAGGCCTTTAAAACATACCTTATCGAAGGACATTGATATGTCAAAAGCAATTGCCCTAGAAAGGAAAACTTTGTCGATGATATTCACTAATCCTATGGAATATAACCGTTAGCACACCTGCTGTAGATCTAGCAGAACAGAAACCATATTGCATGTCACTAAGAAAGTTATTTTTGCTGAGGTGGTTTACTACTTCTCTATTTTATATGGATCCCAGCAACTTACTCATGAGGTACAGGAGACTTATTGGTATGTATGTAGAGGGAGTTGACTTATCACCTGAGTTCTTAAATACAGAGCATAATGATGAGGTTTTTCAGGGTGTTGGCAATCACTTATCCTTAAGGCAACGTGTAAACAGTTTTGTAAGTATGGGGGCAGTCACCACAAATGTGAATGTTAGCCGAAGTATGAGCAAACAGGATGTAGTCAATTTTCTCAGCTATACTCTTAAAGATAGTAACTCCCCTGTTGTGGCGATCAAGGGCAAATATAAATGCGATGATGTAAGCAAGTGCAACGCGGAAGCACATATAAGGTAAATTCGGGTCTTCTCTGGACATATCTCTACCACAAGGAAAGCCATCTTCAATGTAGGTACATATTCCATACCCATGGCGATCTTGGGGGTCAGATTTAGATGTTAAGTTAGAGTATCCTTTAATTATGAACTCATCTAGGGAAGTGGACGGTCCTATGCCAGTTTAGCTTTGAAACATTATATACGGTTTCGTCTCTTGTAATTGGGTTTCAACCTCTGGAAGGTTTGAACCAAGGCCCCTAATGTTGGAGAAGGAGACATAGTAGTAGGGGTCTACGTTGGGGTTCTAGATTTAATCGTTTTTTTCTGGAGATATTTCATGGTGAGGTTTTGGGATTTGTGGAACATGTCGACAGACTTGATTAGAACAGGGGAGAGGGGGAAAGTAAGAGAGAAAAAGACAATATTTTTGTAGCATATGATAAGGTAATGCCGTAACAATTACCCACTAGTGTGGCATCGAGATGCCCCACCAGTAACTACTGCATGGTCCAGAATCCATTCACTAAATGACAATACAGCAGCCCCAGTAGTATGCACCTGCTGATAGGACAGCTGCCTTAGTGGTAAATCCAAGGTTCCGGTCTCCGACTATCAAGCGGGTAACCTCAGCCCAGATGAAACATTTACCTCCAACACCCTTACTAGTGACATCGCCACAAGGATAGACATAGAAACAGAACATTTCCGACATCTCAGGCTACTGTTCACGAAGTACTGCCGACCTTGAAAAGCAGCTTTTTCTTCAGCCTTTGTCAGAAAAATCACTCATTGGAAATTAGCACTGAAGGACATATGAGGAGAAGCGAGAGTTACTGGAGCTTCCGATAACACATCCACAGTGCATTATCTACTCTCCATTTAAAAAAAAACTGAAAAGGTAAAAAAAAAAACAGATACGAGGGACTTATTACTATCTACTTAATATAAATCCATTGCTTCATTTCCAATTTAGGACGATATTTGAAAATAGTCTCGTCTCCCATATTAATGCGTGGATTTGTAATATGATACGCAAGGGATTGCGTATCAGGTACGATTTAATAATAATAATAATAATAATAATAATAATAATAATAATAATAATAATAATAATAATAATAATAATAAACATTTTAACCTTTTTAGAAATTGGCATATCTTCTTCGGTTGTTGCTGGACAGAACTAACCTTGAATTGGCTTCGTTCACATCATGCGCGTTTATCGGATAGCAGCAAGTAAATGAATTGAAAGGAAAGTGATTAAAGTAATGAAACATAAAGTAAAATGAAAGTAAAGTGATGAAAAAATATAAACGGAATGAAAATGGTGGAAATGATTTGAAAAATATTAAATACCACAATGTAAAGTGTGGAACGATAAAATTGTCGCCCTAGAAACAACGACATAATTCCATTTTCGTTGGATAGATACCGGTTTTCATTCGTTCGTGCAGACCATCTACTAGTTGGCCAGCCTTCTATCATGTCTGAGAGTGGCACAATGTTTAACGAAAAAGATAGAAGATGTGTCACTGTACAAGTCATGTTCTCTATCGATCAAAGATGAATGATAACAGGACAATTGCCAGACCCCTCAAAATGCATCGCTGGATTGCTTGCTAAGAATAACTAAAACGTGTCTAGGGTGATAAAAACAACGTTAATTGTCTTTGGTGTGGTTTCAAGTGAGTGCCACATCACGTCACCTCACATCTTCGAAGTCGGCTTGAAAGTAAACACTAAAGTGTACTTGGATGTGCTGAAGAGTGTATTGATACCCTGGTACAATCACATGACTGCTGACAGACTCTTTGCTGCATTTGATAATTATTGTAGCGATTTGGATTTGGACGACGTTGTCTTCGTGGTTCTTTGGTTATTATCAAAGAATTACCTCAAACACATTTACATGAACAACCGATTATTAGGTACATCATTCAGCAAGAGACAAAGAGATAAATTCTAATACCAAGAACAATATGTGGTTCTACATTTTTCATTTGCATTTAGACACGTGCCCGCCTCCCACCCTGTAAACTATTATTTGCTTTCCAATTCGCCAGATTTCCGCAATCTCATCAAGTCTTCACCTTTCACCAAGTCACTTTAATACATAAAATCATGAGCCAGAGAACTAACAATTTTTATATATTCCATCTTCAGCTTTTGGTGCTTGAGAGGGGTTTATGTTTGCATTAAATTTGACAATAAATTATATGACGTAGTGTTTGAACTGCTTATACTTTTGCTAAACGAAAATAGAATGTAGATATATAAACGATAAGGTGAAATTAAAAAAAAAATAAATAAAAAGTTCGATTCGTAATTCTGCTGCTGGCATTTGGGATGGTCTTCTTTTATTACTAAATCGCTGTAAGTATGTAGAGAACGTCTAAGCTAGCAATAGAAAAGCATAATTGCTGTACACGTATTTATGCCCTCCTCTTCACATTTACAAATAAGTTATCTTTTACTAAATCAAAGATGACAGGTAATAAACATTCGCGTTCGCGCTTGCAAAATAACAAGCGCAATATAAGTACACACACATACACACCCACATAAATATATATATATATATATATATATATATATATATATATATATATATATATATATATATTACACTAAATGCGTTAAAGGAGTAACTAAAGTACTAGAAGGTTTTATTATGTATATGGTAAAGAAATATAAATTAGCAAAGTGTACGTTTGATGCATGGAAAAATAGTATACTTGAATGCGTAAATGAAAAGGTTAAACATATAAAACAATTTAAACACCCTAGACAAACCAATTCTCTTTTAAAAAATTCAGAAATACGGGAGGAACTTAAAATACTTCAAGAAAAGTTTGTAATAGTTCCGATTGATAAAGCGGCAAACAGTATAGCTTTTATATGTAAAAAATATTATATACAACGTTTATTGATAGAAGTAGGACTTATAGGAAACGTTTTGGATGCTTATAAAGTAAGTAATAGTAATTTAGATAGCATTATTTTTAATAATAGTATTATTCGTGTAAAAGTAGGATTAAAGTTAGAAGACAAACACAAAAATCTTCCATGTATGTATTGGATACCTAAAATGCATAAAAATCCAGTTGCTGCTAGATCTATTGTAGGTTCAAAGACGTGCATCACTAAACCTTTAAGTAAAGCTATATTTAAAATATTTAAATTAATTATAAATCAAATAAATAATTTTCACCTGAAAAGTAAATTCTATAGTAATATAAATCTATTTTGGGTAGTAAATAATTCCCAACCAGTGAAAGAAAAATTAGATAAAATAAATTCCAGAATAAAAGCAAAATCTATAGCTACTTATGATTTTAGTACGCTATATACTAAAATTCCGCACGAAAAACTTATAAAAGAATTAAATGATACTGTAGATTTGGCTTTTGAAGGTGGAAAAGGTAAATATATAGACTTTTCAAACTCTAAAGCTTTCTGGTGTAAAAATAAAAAATATCAAAACTAGTGTTTCTAAAGGTATTTTAAAAATAATTGTAAGTCATCTTATTAAAGAATGCTATTTTCAAATAGGAAATAAAATATTACTCCAAACGATAGGTATCCCAATGGGATTGGATCCTGCACCATTTTGGGCAAATTTGTATTTACATAGGCTCGAGTATATATATATATATATATATATATATATATATATGTCATCACTATTAAAAACAGATATATCTAAAACATATAACTTTCATTGGTGTAGGAGATTTATAGATGACCTTATATGTATAAACGATAATGATGAATTCGAAAAAAATAAACATCTTATATATCCAAACGAATTAAAATTGAATTGTGAACATAAAGGACAACGGGCTACATTTCTGGATTAAGATATAAAAATTGAGGATGGGATTTTTCTTTAGAAAATATTTATAAAAGAAACGCTTTCCCCTTTAAAATAGTACTATGCCCCATAAAGATAGCACCTGCCCTGTTTTTATGTTTTATGGAACCATTATGTCAGAGTTTTTAGAATAGCTCGTGTCACTTTAAAATTAACAGATTTTATACCACCAGTTTCTAGCTTAGTAATAAGGATGATAAAACAAGGTGGGGATAAAAATAAAATATTTAAACAGTAAAATAAAGCATTTGTTCGTTATCCTGATGCTTTTGAATCGTTTAAGATAAACCAGACTATATTAATAAAGGAAATCCAAAACTATATTAGCAATGTATAAAATGTACTTATAATTACATATAATAAATTTATATATTGATAAATAAAAAAAAATGTATATATGTAAAAATATTTTTAATCTTTATATATCTAATTTTAAATAAATAAGAATGTAAATATTATAAATACTTATCATAGTGGGGGTGATAAGTAGTTAAATGGATTACTCCTAATCTTATAAATACAAGACTGATGAATTTAAAAATTAAAAAAAATGTATCCATTTTAAATGTGTAAATTGATGAATCGCACAGTTAAGAAATTAAATTTTATAGTATGAAAAGGTTAGTAATTGCAATTAAGAATAGGAAATTGGATCACATGTTTGTAACCTGTCTTCTTCCTAAGATTAAGGATGGTGGTGTTTTATCAACACTGCTGGGGAGCCATGATGTAATATACTGTTTTGTTTTTAAATCCCCAAAACAGTGTTTGATGGTAAACAACTGATGATCCCTTGAAAACTAAATTATTGGTATTATAGTAAATTCGAGAGCGAGTTTATGCAGTGATTTCAGGTGATTGAATGACTTACTGACTAGATTGTTTTCTAACGAATGATAAAAAAATATTTTTTTGTATAGTTTTAAAGGTTAAAAACTTCAAAGACTATCTATCTATATGTATATATCTATCTATATATATATATATATATGTGTGTGTGTGTGTGTGTGTGTGTACATATATATATATATGTGTTATGCGTTAATATAAATATCGACTGTTTATATGATATATACTAACAAGCCGCCCAGCGTTGCCCGGCGTTGCCCGGCGTTGCCCGGCGTGCCCAGCGTTGCCCGGCGTTGCCCGGCGTTGCCAGGCGCTGCCAGGTCGTAAAATACGCATAAATATCATATTTTAATTAATGCAGATTTCGTATTTATCATAAAAGAAATACCGTAGTTATTAAAGATAACTTTAATTTCTTTAGAAACAAAGTAAAGTATAAAAAAAAAACTGATAGAAACTAAGACATGTGCGTACGAGTATTATGTTTTTCTTTCTAAACAGTTCACTTCTTGTAATTTAAAAAATATTAAGAATCGCGCTGCGAGCGAAACGAAAACCTGAATACAATGAGTCAAGTACGATACACCTAAGCTCAGCATACACGCTCTTTAAACATTGTTTTCAAACCTACTTATTCTTAACATAAGTAATCTCTCATGTGAACGATTCACGCATGCGCATTCGTAAAACATTTGGAGAATGAATAAAAATCCGATGACTCCCACGTACCGATTTTTAAACTCTGACCTTTAAGCTTCCCTTTTGCCAAAACCGATTAAAAAAACATATTCCACGTCTAGAAGTGTAAGCTATTTTGAGTTTCAGAACAGTTTCTGATGGTTCGCTGTTACACACAAGTCCTGGGAGGTGACTTGTTTGTAGTAGACAGCTCCACAGAACAAAATATTCTTACCGTGTCAAAACCCTGGAAAAGAACATGTGAAATTGCTCCAGAAAAGGTTTAATATTTATGAAGAAATTCTGCTTTCTGATTGGTTGGTAGCAGAACGTGAATTAATTTGATTCGTCAGTTCTTAGCAGCATCGTTTATAAATAGAATCGTCCGACTGTGTGGGATCATACTCCATTATAAGTCCAAAATATTGTCTGAATACCGTATATACCAAATTTCATATATATATATATATATATATATATATATATATATATATATATATATATATATATATATAACAAATGACAAGACCTGTATTCTAAATTTCATGATGTTGGCCATGTTATAATTCATTATTTAATTACGTTGAAATTTACAATTCTTGGCAGTAACTGCTTCGTAGCGCAAAATCATTAATTTAATTATTATATCAATCAAAAGTTCTATTTAACTCTTAACTTATCAAAGAAATAGCAACTATCAATCGACCAAAAAGAAATTAAATGCATTTAGGCAGAATTACAAACTTAAAAATTCTGAGTAAATGTTGCAGTTACATTCCTATTATGTTTGTTACATTATTAGTGGGTATGGTACTATGTTGCCACATACACACACATACACACACACAACACACACGCACACGCACAGACACACACAAACACACACACATACATACATACATATATATATATATATATATATATATATATATATATATATCCTAGCATTTCACTCCGGCGTTGCCCGGGTGTTTGGAGGTGTATGTTGAGCAAAAAGAAAATGATTGTTTTGGGCTTAAATCAAGTAATTAAGTAAGACCCATGTCCAAGGACCCTATATCTAAAATTTCAACTGTTTAAACCCAAAATTGGCGGAGGAGTGTGGTAGAGTTCTCAAAGGTAAAATCGTTGAATTTGACCCCTTAACAACCAAAATTCTGGCTGAAAACCGATCACAAAGATATTCCCAAATCTCAGTACCCTGTATATAAATTTTAGAGTCTATAGACTGAAAATTGACAGAGTTATTGCATAGAGAAATGTACACAGATAGACAAACAGACACACACACGGACACGTTCACTTTTATATATATACATATATATATATATATATATATATATATATATATATGATTAGTTTTTTTTTTGGAAAAAGAATTTCAGCAGAGTGCTCAATTAAAAGGAAAATCCAAATTGTAAGAGCGTATTTATATTTTGTGTACAGAAAGTTGTTAGTTGAGACAGATCATTTGTACTGTCGGTTTAAAGCCCGATAATAAGGCCCGTTTAAGGTATCCTTATCAAGCTCTCTTCAGCCAATATTAGTGACGAATATTGGCTGAAGAGAGCTTGATAAGGAAGGATACCTTGAACGGGCCTTATTATCGGGCTTGAAACCGACAGTACAAATGATCTGTCTCAACTAACAACTTTCTGTACACAATATATATATATATATATATATATATATATATATATATATATATATATATATATATATATATATATATATAACAGTTTCAACAACTGCTATGGTTATTTTTACCTGCAAATAATAATCTACATTGAACTGGACTCCTTTAATTGCAGTTGTTTTTTTTTTAATGTTGAACTCTGTGTAAACTGTTCGCATAAGCAATTTATTTTCCATATTTATATTCTTATGTTTTTTCAGTTTTGTGACTACAAATCATAAAACTTTTAGTTTCAACGCATGCAGTAACCAGCAAATATATAGAAATGTCAACAAAAAATTTATCGTGAATTTTTGATTATTTTGCAATCAAGTTTTCCTCTGATGAGACGAATTTGAATTCTTTGCAACTCTTCACGGATTAAGGAGCACCAGCTTTGGAGTATTCTACCGAATAATAAAAACTCTTTGTAAATTTCTACTTTACAGCTTTGTTTCTTTCAAGTAACGGCATTCCAATTATAGTGCTCAAAAAGCTTCAACCAGGATTAACCCGCATGCTTAAAGAAGTTTTTTAAGCGTTTTCTTAAGCAGAAATGCTTCCCAACAACTTGGAAAGTCTCATCAGTATGCCCTGTATTTAAGAAATCAGATGATCGTTCATCTCCTTCTCTGCGAAGACAAATAAGTTTCCTGTGCGCCATGAGTAAACTGCAGGAATCTCTGCTAAATAGAGAATAGCCACACATCTCAGCAAAAATAACCTTCTTCGTGACATGTAATATGGTTTCCGTTCTGCTCGATCTACAGTAGAGAGTTATATCTCATAGGATTAGCGGATCTCTCGACTGAGGCTTTCTCTCTAAGGCAATTGCTCTTGACATATCAAAGGCCTTTGATAAGGTATGGCATAAACGTCTACTTCATAAGATCTCCAGCTATGGTATAGCTGGAAATGTCTTCTCAACTATTAAATCATTTCTCTATGATAGATTCATAAGAGCAGTGGTTGATAGGCAAAATTTAGAAGCTCTAAGTATTAATGCTGAAGTCCCTCAGGGGTCCATCCTGGGCCCAACTCTCTTCCTGATCTACATCAATGATCTTCCAAACCACATCCTTACATCATTCGTAGACATTACATCATTCGTAGACACTTTGAAGTGCTACCATAGATGGTAGTGCCTGACGGCACTACCATCTATGGTAGCACTTCAAAGATCGTAAACGACCAAGTTTTCCCTGATTCTCTCTCCTCTGATCTTGAGCATGTGGTATAAGGGGGGGGGAAGTGGCCGAGTTACTTTTAATGCATCTAAAACCAATCTTTACATCACCAACGCTCTAATGCCCATCTGGCATCAATTGAAATTGGGGATGCTTCATGTTTTGACAAACTTCTGGGATTGACCTTTACTCCCGATCTGAAATGGAACACGTATATCAAATCCATTGGCAAGGTAGCTGGAAAAATGGTGGGATGGTTCTACCGCTCCAGTAGATATTTCACTGCTGATGCAATTCTTTACCTATATAAAAGCCAGGTTCGGCCAACGATGGACTACTGCTGCCAGCTCTTGGCAGGAGCTGCTAACAGCAGCTTATCCTGTGTTGAGTTCAAAATATACGTCGTAGCTTAGTGGAGGAATCGCCTTTTCTCTTCTCTGCAACCTCTTTCCCACAAATGAGACATTACGAGCCTGTCTATGCTTTATCGTTATTTTCATGGCAAGTGATCATCTGAGCTTCAATCTATGGTCCCCCTTTCACCAGACTTTCACGAAAAACACTCATCAAGCTAAAACCACTATCAATAATTTACCACACTCTTTATCTGCGCCCAAACCTAAACGTAGATTCCATGAACAAGGCTTCTTTCTTAGAAATGCACGCCTGTGGAATTCTCTTCCGTTCGCCTGTTTTCCAGCTGACTACAATCTGATTGTCTTCAAGTCCAACGTGGACAAGTTCTTGATGAACCGTCCCCCTAAGTAATCCAATGTACAAAATTCCCACAACTTTAGTACTCTATAATCACAATAACTAATGTATACCCATTGCCCCTTATCCTCGAGTAGCCACCAGACCTAGATAAGTGGTGACCTATATATATATATATATATTTATATATATATATATATATATGTACATATACATAAAACTCGATGGTGCTAGAGATCGAATGAAGACCACTACAATATATCTGTTAATTACGCCCATAAAATGATATTACTGTCTTTGTTTTTACTGTGTCCCTCCTACCTTGGAATTAGTGCCTCGTACAAGTGTTCAAAATGAATTAAAATCGTATATACCTATTCGAAGTTTAAATGAAGTTCTTTTACAAGAGATGTCATAGGTGGGTTTTAGTAGATACTAGCATTTAAGCTCGGGTGTTCGGATGAGTATGTTGAGCAAAAAAAAGTGAGAGTAAGCTCGAACCCGTACCGCGAAGAAGGAAAAGGAGGTAAGCTCGAACCCGTACCGTGAAGGAGGAAAAGAATGGGTAAAAAACCTTACTGTCTTTGCTGTTACGACCACCGCCAAACCGGAAGTGACTTATGTTAAAATTAAGGCTAGACAATCGAAAGGAGAGGATGACTTTAAAAAATATCGGCGAAGAAAGCGACACCCTATAGAAAATGCCCATTTGAAGGTGAAGATATTAATATTTTTAGCCAATTTTTCGATATTTGTCGTCAGAAATGCCGAACTTCAAAACGCTACTGATCTTGTAAAAAATCCGTTGCCTCTGTGGAAAGTTAAAGGGAGACATGCAAACATACATACATACATTTATACTTTGGTAACTAAAAATTTTCGACCCAAAACGATTAAAAATCTTGCCCTATCTCTGAATACCCTTTATGTAAAATTTCAAATGTTTAGACAATTGAAATTGTCTGAGTAATTTTATAAAGACCGCAGAGATCAATTTTTTAAATCTTTGACCCCTATTATGACCCCTTTAACATTCATTGATTTGGGCTCAATTCAAGTTGTTAAGTTAGATCCATGTCCAAGGAACCTATACTTAAAATGTCAAGTGTTTAGACCCAATATAGTTGGAGGAGTTTTGTAGAGTTCTCAAAGGTCAAATTCTTGAACTTTGGCCTCTTAACAACGAAATTTATGGCGGAAAATCGATTACATCGATTTTCCCAAATATCAGTACCCTGTATATCAAATTCCGAGTCTGTAGACTTATAATTGACAGATATATTGTGTAGCGAAATGTACTTTAGGGAGTGGAGTTAATGCTTTTCGGGCACTCCCTAATAAAATAAATATTTCAACACAAGCTACTGAATAAACGAACAAACGACTTCGTAAAACTTGCAAGGAAAAGGTTTATTGAAGTAAGGCAAGATGCCATTTAGATATAGCTAGGATAGAACTCGTTTGCCTTTGCCCGGTAGTTATTCTCAAGAGGAGACCGTCGATTCCGATGTAGGCAGAGAGAGTGAGAGAGAGAGAGATAGAGGAAACAGGTCCGCTGTCTTTGACGTCTCGCTGGAAAAAGGGAAGAGTTCTTCTTGTCCGGGATGGAAGCAGTTATAGTTCCTTAAGGTGGTAAGGAAGATCCCTGCGCTATGCCTCTGATTGGTCAGTATGTGCGATATCGCAAAGTCAGGGGAGGCACTGACGCACAAGAAAAGAGTTCTATTTGTTTCTGCTACAGTACACAGACAGGCACACGCATCCACTTTCACTTTTATAGATACATAGATTTGACACATGGACAGTAGTGTAGTGATTCGGGGTCATCTCTTCTTTCTTCCCCGTAGAAATTTATGAACATAATTGAAAGCAGAAAAAAAGGTCAGTCAACCTTGGACTTTCCTTACGTCGTGTTTTTCTTCACAAGCAGCAGTCATTTCTCCCTTCAACTACTACTACTACTACTACTACTACTACTACACAGTGAACTCTCGTATATGAGATATAATACTTATTCTCGGTAGAAATATTATATTTACATTAAAAATTTGGCACATGGAAAGAAATGAAGGATGGGGGAGAGGACGCTCATTACTAACTCAGCTGACTTGGCTAGTTCTTCCTTTCACCCTACGCTCACCACAATATCGCATTTAACTATATATGCATCAGCGAATACATTCCCCATTAATCATCATGAACACAGCATACAAAAGCGATCCGTATCCCTGCCAAATCATCGATCTATTACTAATTTGGGGATCGGGAATGAGATGAAAAAAAACGAGACAAATTAAAAACGGGACCAAATAATCACTATCACACACTAGCTAGTTTATGAATTTAAATGCATAAAAATGGTCTCTAAATATAATTTACCCTAGACCTACACTTGACTAGAAAAACGCTGACGTTTGTTTATGTGTCCCTAAATTCTTTTGCCTAAGACACGTCCAAATACCACTCAAGACTTGTCCCATTTATAGGACAACACGCACAATATACACCCACTTTTTAACAAATTACGACGAAGAAAATCTTACTCTTCCTACCTTAATACGAACCTTCAAATGATCACGGAAGTTCGTATAAGGTCGATAGGAGCGAAATCCTCAAAATTGTAAACCCCTTTCTTACAAATATTCCAAACCACGCCTCTCATCATTGCTAGCTTAGTCAAAAACAATTATTTTTTAAGCCTATCGATTGTCGGTGTCAAATTGCTACAAACATTGATGCAAACAAGAGTAAAAACAACCTGTTCAGTATGCGAACCGTGAGACGTGCAACAAATTCAATCAGCTGCACAACAGTGCGATAATAGACGAAGGCGTGACATAAAATGTTGTCGTCCTTGCTACCCTGTTGACAAATGCCAACTGCATTTCGAATTGCCAGGCAGGCGAGAGATGCTTCATTGTTGGTGTAACACCCGACCCGGGCAACTTCAGATCTTGCGAGAGGAAGCACACAGAGAGGAAGGTACTCCGATGCGAGTTGTCCTGTTATAGCGTGTGTCGTCGCGCAATCAAGTCAATTCTAAGGGTTGGCGAGTGCCTCTCTGGCACTCTGCTGTTGTCTGGAAAGGTATTATATAGAGTGTTCGTGAAGGGATCCGTTATGAATTCCGTGGATGAGGATTCGCTTTGACGAGAGGGAAAGTTTTTATTTTCTTTCTCTCTCTGTCTTGCTCTTATTCGCTCTGAATCGCTCGCTTTTTACATTTCGTTTTATGCAAAAAAAAAAAAAAATACGGCGTCAATGTTATCAACAACGGTTTATATTTCCGCGTTCGCTCTCTTGTATGCTCCTTTTTGTGCCGAATAAAAAACAACACACATTTTACGCGTCAACACTACCTACAACAAGGTTTATTTCCTCTCTCTTTCTTGCTGTCTTTCTCTCCCTTTTTTCTCTCTTTCTCGCTCTCTGTAGTTCGCTCGCTTTTTACATTTCTTTTTATTCCCCCCCAAAAGACATTTTAATGTGTCAACGGTATCTACAACAGTTTTTATTTTCTCACTCGCTCGCTTTGCATATTTCTTTAAAAAAGAATTAAAAGTAACATTTCACGGCGTCAAAAATAAATAAAACAGTTTTTATTCTCTCCCTCTCTCTCTCTTTCTCTCTCTCTCTCTCTCTCTATCGATCGCTTTTTACATTTCCTTTTCTGCCAAAAAAAAACAACAAATATTTTACGGCGTCAGCATCATCTACAACAGGTTTTATCACCTCTCTTTCTGTTCTCTCTCTTTTCTCTCTTTTTCTCTTTTTCACTCGCTTTGTTCATTTCTTCTGATGCAGAGAAAAAACATTTTACGGCGTCAGCTTTATCTACAACAGTTTTTATCTCCTCTCTCTCTCTATCTTTCTCTCCCTCTCTCTATCTATTCTTCTCAACCCTCCTTTTCTATTTCACGGTCCCTTTCTCTCTCACTTTCACGCGCACTCCAATTATTATGGGAGATGTGGATAAAAGTCCGCAAATAATTAATACATAATTATTTTCTTTATTAATTAACTTACGGATATTATTATATAATGAAAGAAAAACCAGTCTGCGACACTAATTCCTTCTTTAAAAAATGAATTTATTCTTTTTTTATTTTTATTTTTTTTTTTGGTGGGGGTTCCATTTACACAAACCGAGCCACAGCAACGCGTTGCCGGGTAAATATTTCATACCTATCTTTCGATAGCCACATCGATAATGGCCGCGACTGACGCACTTAATATTTTGATGTCGATTTTATCTAATAGCATCCAAGTATTCCTTTTTTAATTTACATCTATAATATATATTAGGTACAATATAATATTCAATAAAGAATTGACTCTGTAATAATAAATAAAAAACGCATGAATTAAAATATATTTAAGCTTATTTTACGATCCGGCGCCTGCTTATCCTCGCTAGAAACTAAATACAAATATTCATAAGCATTATAAGTTTTATTAGAAGTAACTAAATGCTACCTAAACAAGCAATAACATAATATAATTTTGGATATTTTCTGTGTTTAAATAGGTTAAATATTCATAATGATATGACAAAACAAACAAAGAGTAATTTTTAGAAGAACCTAAGGCGTAATCGTGTGTCCATAGAGACTCTTTTATTAATTCCTTCGTTTGAAGTCTTTCAATTTAGGAAAGCAAATGAAATGCGCATCGTTACTTGAGGGTGAGGGAGAGCATGTTTTTTTTATAATGAAATCAATAGAAGTTGCTTTGGAGAACACTTAGATACAATAAATATGCAAATAAATTCTTTCTCCCTCCCTCCCTCTCTCTCTCTCTCTCTATATATATATATTTATATATATATATATATATATATATACATACATATATATTTATATGTATGTATGTATGTATATATATATATATATTTACATATATTAACATATATTTCGAAATCGAATATATTTACATATATTTTGGCAATGTTCGAAAGCGAATTTGCTGCCATCATATTTACACATATATATATGTGTGTGTGTGTGTGTGTGTGTGTGTGCAAAAGTAAGAATGTGTGTGTGAACACATTCTCAACCTATATACTCAGCGATGTTTTATCTACAGACTTGCAATTTTGTATATATGCTATTAAGACATATGGAAAACATATTACTTGGTTTTCATCAAGAATAGGCTGTTAAGTGGCCAAAACTGAACAATTCGTACGAGGAAGTCATCGGGTTTTTATTTATTTTTCAACTATTTAACGAATGTCCATGCGTGAATGGTTCCTATTACAGATTACTTATGTTAATAAAAGGTAGGTTTAAACCCACTTATTAAAGCTGAACTAATAGTGGTCAGAATCACTGTCTTTGGGTTTTAGTTTCGATCTCAACTCGAGTATGTTTTACTTACAAGAAATAAACTATTTAGAAAAACATGACACTCGCTTGCACATGTCTAAGTTTCTTTCCGTTTCTGTAGTTCACTTTTTCAAAGCAATTTAACATTACGTGTAATACCTAGGTATTTCAGTTTATAATAAACATGAATTCTGCATTAATTAAGATAAATTATTTATGCGTATTTTACGACTAGGTAACGCCGGGTGGCCTATTAATATACCTAATAATTTTAGTGTTTTTTTCTAGTTCCAGCATTGATAGTGGAAGTTTACTTTTATATTTAAGATGTATTTAAACAAACTTCATTATATACGACATGAACGTTTACTCATATATATATTCCTTAAAAAAATGATCGTTAATTAATTACTTATTTATTTTTATGTTTTTTTTATTAGATAATAGGCTTAATTCCATTATCATGCTTATTTTTTATGTATAGTTTGTACATTCTGTATAATTGCATAGAACTTGTATTGAAAATGTTCATGCACACGGATATATACACATATATATATACACACACATATATATATGTACGTGTGTGTATATATATATGTATACATATATATGTATACATATATATGTATACATATATATGTATACATATATACACATATATATATATGTATACATATATACACACATATATATGTATATATAATATACACCTATTAAGTTGAGTTTTATCACACGCTGACATTGGTATGAACCGCCTACAGTTTCTGTTTTGAATTTATTAAAATTGAACTTCTTAATACACTCAAGCGGCTAAATAAAAGTTAACTTATTTGCATGTTACTATTTTGTTATATATATATATATATATATATATATATATATATATATATATATAGTTGGGCTTGTCCGCCTCTTCTTATGTGCGCAGTTACATATTTTTTATACGTTATATGCATTAATGGATATGCGTAGCTATCTTTGTGCCCAAGACAGATGATATATTTTTCCAATGCAGATGTAGTCTTGTTTTGTGTTTTTCTGAAAAAATGCCTGCAACTATTAATACCTTTATATATCTTGATATGTATATATTTATTTAAGACAATTGCTTCGTAGATTTAGGCAGCGTGGGGTTTTTGCAGATGTATCTGCGTGTATATCTATACTTATACATATGCCTTTTTTGGACAGTTGTGTTGTTTGTGAGAATCCTTTTTTTCGTATATTTCATGTTCTGAGAACATGCCTTGCTGTGCTGGGATAGTGGAGACACGGTTTATAAATAATCTTTTGAATGTAATTTGAAAAACCTGGGGATTATTTTCCAGTTTCATTCCCTCAAAACGAAGTGTGGAATTTAATTAAAATGTTTTTATTGGGAGTCACAACTTATCAAGGCACGAACGTCTTGCGAGGATAAGGATTAAGGGTTAATGAATATACAGTGGTGTAGTAATCACTAATTGTTTAAACTGGATAGGATTTTTACTATTTATGAGGACGACTAAACAGGAACTTTTTTACATTGGATTTAAAGATGTTGTATTCAACCGGGAAGGAGGTCTGCGAAACAGTGTGCCGAAGGTGGGCTGTTCTTAAAAAGAGGCTTTGTTTATTGAATCTGCGTTTATATTTTGGTCCTGGCAGAGAGTGAGGAAAATCGTATAAAGCGGTTGTAGATAGTCGAGTTATTTTGTGAAAGTTTTTCAAGAGTGAGCCAGAGATTAGAGTTCAGTCGAGCACTTGCAATGAAAATAGCGATAAAGCAGAGACAGGCTTGCGACGTCTTTTCTGTGGAAAAGACGTCAGCGCGTCGACAGGCGAATATCCATTGGATATAACTTAAATGCTGAGTAGACACTATCCTCGGGGTCTAACGTCATTCTGTACACGGATTTGTCAGCAAAACTTTGCCCGAGTATACTTTTCACGTGACGTAAACCAGGACTAAATTTTCAAGCCACATAGTCCGCGGAACTTAAATAAATCTTCTGGATTTTACGAAAAATGGTGTGCCTTCTCCAAGTGATGTTACTTCAAGTAATGTCCGAAGCTAAAATTTCAATGTTTAGACCAAAAATTGGCTGAGCAATTTGATAGAGGCCGCAGAGGTCAACTTTTTAAAAACTTTGACCACAATTTTGACCCCTTAACATTTATTATTTTGAAATCAAATCTAATTCAAAGTTTGATCCATGTCCAAGGAATCTACATCTAAAATCTCAGGTGTTTAGACCCAAAATTAATGGAGGAATTAGGAAAAGTTTTAAAATGTCAAATCGTTGAACTTTGACCCCTTGTCAGTCAAATTTCTGTCCGAAAACCTATTAAAAAGATTTTCTAACATTTCAATACTTCTTATGTAAAAGCTTGAGTCTTTAGACTGAAAACTGACAGAGTAGTTTGGCAGGGACACGTACACACAGACAATTTAACTTTTATAGATATATAGATAAATATAGCCTCTCCTCAAGTAATAGTGGGTAATTTGCATAAAGTCACCGATACAAATTGCATAAAGTCATCTATGATTGATTAAAGAGCCTCGTTAAGAATATTTCCAACAACCCATGTAAGGATTAAGTGTAAACACCTAAGATAGGGAGCCTCTGGATTTATGAAAACTTTGACTGAAGAAAAATGAACCAAAGAATAGATTGTCTAAACATGATGACGTTCAGCTACAGCTGAAATATGTCTACAAATGTATAGACGAAGATGTTCGTATGAATATAGTTTTATGTGCACACGCAGACACACATACAAACACACACACTAACACACACATACACACATATGTATGTGTGTGTTTCATACACATATGTATGTGTGTGTATGGAAGAGTGTGTCTGTGTGTATAAAGATATTAGTTTATCATGCATTTGAAAATAGCAACTTTAAAGGCAAGCGTGTAATTAATATGATAACGCCATTTTTATACTCTTATTTGTTACAGCGTCAGACATTGCTATATGGAAAATATACTGTGCAAACTATATACGACAAGCCTAAGGCGTAAACATCAGCTTAGAATGAGGCGTTCAGGAATCTATTGCTTCCTTACAATGTTAGGTTGAACAGGAAATGAAGACTCGTCGGTACATACTTCAGTTTCTTTTCGCTACCCAAATTAGAAAACACAATTGATTTATTTGAAAGTATTAAGCGTAATAAAGAGTATCTATCTATCTATCTATCTATCTATCTATCTATCTATCTGTCTGTCTGTCTGTCTACCAAGCTAGCTAGCTGTGTGTGTGCAAAGTATTTTATTTAAAAACTATATATTACATTTATGAATAGGTGGTCAAGGCAAAAATAATTACCGTTATCAAGACAAGAATCAACGACTGCATTTCCCCCCCCCCCTTTTTCGACTTAACCCCCCCCCCCTTAATGACTTACTCTGAAAATTCGATCGGGTTCAATCAGCTAGTTGCCACCTTAGGCGATTATGATCAGATCCATATGGAACCTAATATATCCAACGAGCACTTTAATGCATACTTTAAATTATTATTCCTTATATTGGCTCTGTAAGAGCCTAAAATCGAGAACTATACCCATGTGATAAATATTAGTTTCAAAGAATTAATAAATAGCTTCAAATTGAGTGAGAATTATGAGATCTAACCGTGGTATTTTCGAACGCTGTTGATAGCTTGGTTGACTAAAATCATTAAGAAACTTTATTTCTCTCCCTTCTGCGTAAGTTTAAAGATGACTGTGGTAACGAAAACCTCGGATTTGGATCAATGGTTACTAGATTACGGAGTTCGGATCGTGCGACAAAAGAACATTTATCTCAAGACTGATTATTTATGCAAGATGAAACATATTTGAATGTTAATATGATATTATTTATTTATTATTAAAAATAATAATACACACACACGCACACACACACATATATACATATATATATACATAAATATATACATATATATATATATAAAATAAAAGTTACAATAAGTTTACTAAGGTAATCAAAATGTTAAACTTAAAATATATTATAAATATTAAAGAGTTAATATTTACAAGTAAAATAAACTCAGCCAGATAAAAAAGCTCAATAAAATCGAAAAGGAAATAGAGCTTATAATATGAACAAATGATCAATAAAATATGTTAAAAGACATCTTGAAAAAGAGTTAAAAACATATTTAATTTTAAAAAAGGAAGCACAAGATAAGTGGATAGTCCTTAATCCGCGGAGTTTCGAAGAAATACTCTCCTTCTCATCAAGATGTCTTTTAACATATTTTATTAATCATTTGTTCATATATATATATATATATATATATATATATATATATATATATATATATATATATAGTAAGTTATAAATATATATATGACAATTAAGAATACACAGAATATTCCACGTTCTATTCTCCTGAGGATGCGTCAAGCTGCCTGACCAATCTCACGAGAATGAAACGCGGAATATTCTGTGTAGCTTAATTACGATATATATTTTCAGACCCTACTACCTAGCACTACCTATGTATTGAGCACTGTTAAAGTAAATACTGAAAATTTAAGCATGGAATTATATCTTCGTATATTAATTCATGTGATTAAATGAATATATATATATATATAAATATATATATATATATATATATATATATATATATATATATATATATATACTGTGTAGGTTTTCATCGTCCCAATTGTTTTTTTTTTCGCGTTTAAATTAAAAGATATACCAAAATTAGAATTTAAGTATAATGGTACCTGTTCAGTGCACATTTACCTATAAGTATGGCAAACCACTTATAATTCAATGGCTGTAAGTTTAAAAAAAAAATAATCAATTATAAACAGAACGACTCATAGAAATCTATCTATATTCTTTTTTCATTTTAATATACTTACATAGAAATATTTCTGTTATGCCACAAAAAAACTATTTTCTTTACGTCACATTAATTCCATAGCTAATATATCATACTGACCCAATGGGTCATGGGTAGTCTAATATATATATATATATATATATATATATATATATATATATATATATATATATATATATATATATATGCCAAATATTTTATATCGGTGAGACAGCAAGGAATTATCGAATTCTGTATTTTCGAACATAAATGAGATCTTAAATGAAACAATTCAAATATCACGTTTATCATATAGTTGAACACATTTATCCACAACTTTGACGTTAAAAAACTGCACCCTTCTCAAAATTGAATGATTTTTCCACGACGTTATTGCACCAGAAGTGCTCTAATTACTAGTGTTGGGACGATTAATCGGAATCGGGAATCGGAAAAAAATTGGAAGATTTCGGGGGATTGGAATCGATATCGGAATCGGAAAAAAGTGGTGCCTATTTTTCGATGCCAAAACGATTTTTTTTAATAGTCATTTTTTTATTTGATTTTGTTTAAACCAAAATCTTCCATTCCTGGTAATAATAATAAAATAATAAATATTCATTGATTTTAAATTGCCAGTAAAACTAAAATCGATAAATCATCCCACACACGTGTATTTTGATGTTTAGGAAAATGTCTGCATATTTAACATGTGTTTAACATGTGTTTTTACGAAAATCAGGGGAAATAACTTTTTTATAGTTAAATAATTAGAGATTTATAAAGAATAGGAATCGGAATCAGTAATTGTATCGGAATCGGGAAAAATATTGGAATCGTCCCATCACTAGTAGTTACAATGTTCATAGCAATTGTTTTAGCAAACGAGAACCTGCATATAGTGTATACGAAGAACAGAAGTTAGAGCGTATTTATTGTCGCTTGAACGTCCAAATTGGAAGTAAGACTAGCTTAACGACATTTGAGACGGGGCCGGTGTCTTTGCAGCCTAGGTGGTACTCACTTTTTGAGGGATGTTTGTGATACATAGTGATAGCGTGATATGTTTCTGTGACCAGACATAAATAGGAAGTTAAACCTGCATTATTATCGTGTTCGCTTTTATGAGAAATACACATGGCACCAGAGGAGCACATAGTATTGCCATATCACAGGCATTTAATTCTTGTGTCCATAGTTGGAATGTTTCCGCAAGGGAATATCTTTGAAAGAACATTTTATCTATGCGCACGTTTTCTGAAAAAAAAAAATGACACAAAATTATTTATAAAAACAAACATACATTCGAATATAAAACAGAAAATCAATAACAATTTCAAAATGCAAGTATAACAACACAATTTCTTTTACATAATGCAATACAAATTTATTTAAAAGAGTTGATAAAAGCTCAGATAACTTGTGATATAGTAAAAGAGATGAATGTAATTTGGATGAGCATGCTAGTTAGAGAAACAAAAACCAACTAAACAGATATGTTTATATATATATATAAAAGTATAAGTTAGTTAATTCCAAAAATTACTCTAAAACAAAAGTACTCGATAAAAATATAAGTGAGAGATAAAGTGGCAGCATGCCTCTCATTGTTCTTACTACTAAAAATAATTAGTTTCGTATGTTTTTGTTATAGGTATGACGACCATTGGGGATAAGAAGTTTGAAAATCGAAACTTTTTCGGGTATCGAAATTTGTATCGTAATCGGAAAAAAATGTGTCAATTTTCCGATGCCAAAAACGATTCCTTTAATTATGTTTCACTGTTGATAATAACAATAAAACAATAACAATTTATTGATATTAACAACCAGGATATGTTGTGGCGCGTGATGAAGCCTTGAACGGACGTTTCTACGTTTCCAGCAAGGTTCTGCCGCTGCACATGTGGCGATGACATATCACGTTGTTTAAATATGTACTTCGCCACTGGTCACCGGACTTGTAGCCGCCCTTTTCACCTGACTGCAACGGCTTTCAAAATTACTTGACGAGGATCAAGATCAACAATCACGGTCGACTCTGAATGCTGCCCTCTTGAAGGCATTTTTCACTATATACAATGACAACGGCGATTACATTGAACAATAATAATGTAATAACTGTAGCTGTTGTTATTACATATACAATTGTGTTTGCCTAATTCGCTTCACATTTTGCAAGTTTCAAATTTTGTTAAAACACACTGAAAGTAAAAGAAATCCAACTTAATATATTCCTCTCGAAAAAGTTAGTATGTATTACATTATACTGCATTCAGCAATGCCGACCAGTATTTGGGGGGGGGGTAATACAGAGTCACGTAACAATTACTGTTTCTCCGAGACCCATTCTGTCCCAAAATTGTATAACCTATCAGGTTCCCACATGCGTGTAATAAAACCTCTCTAAAAATGTTTACTTTAAAAGTATAGGATAGTATAGTAATTTATATATATTTGACTATAACGATATCTAAAAAAATAAAAATCGTTTACAAGGATGCTTAAGTTCAGTATTGAACACCTAAAAGAGGCCTATATACATAAAATGGAGCAACTGAGAAATTAAGTTGCTTAACATTAAGACACCACTTTAAAAATATGGGCAATTACTTTATTGCTAAGAAAACAACAGTAACAATGCAAAATAACTTGGAAAAAATTAACATTACAAACATCAAACTAAATGATCTCCACATTGTGAATAATATCGAAAAATCACACACATCTAAGACTAGGTGTGTCAGAAACTTCCTGAAAAATATGGAATAATTCGACCCCTGTTATTTCATGCTTATAACTACTCGAAAAATGTAATTCAAACCCTAATTTTTTTCAATTAAAGGAGCAAGAGTCAAGGTTTAATTAAAAGAAACAAAAACAAGCAATACAAAGAACGTGTTTTTTAAAAGGTTTTAAACTTCGGACTTTACAGATAAATTTAAAAAAACTGCTCTTTTTTTGTTTTAAATTAGAATATATTATTTATTGATCTTTTATCTTCAATTTGTGATATATAAAACTTTTGCACATAAATTAATTATTTACTTTTTAATAGACATTTTAAATTGAGGGCGTGAATTAATTCGACCCCTTGTTTTTCCAAGCTTATAACTACTCGAAAAACGTAATTCAAACCCTAATTTTATTTTCAATTAAAGGGTCAACGACTAAGGTTTCATTAAAAATAAATACAGACAACGTGTTTAAAAAAAAAAAAGGTTTTAAACTTCGGACTTTACAGATAAATTTCCAAAATAATGTTCTTTTTTGTTTAAAATTAGAATATATTATTTATGGATCTTTTATCTTCAATTTGTGATATATAAACTTTGGTACATAAATTAATTATTTACTTTTTAACAGACATTTCAAAATAGGGAGCGTGAATAAAAAAAAACGTTTGTCTAAAATATTATATTCGGTTTATAAATTTCACATTGACCCTGAAAATATCGTAAAAATAGAATCAATAGAATAATGTTGATAGATTTTTAAAGTTTAAAAATTGAAAAATACTGAACTCGTAAAATTCAATTAAATTCATTACTGTTTTCTAAAAAATAAAAAAATAATATTTTTATTACTTTTTATACAACTTTAATAGTTTATTTTGGAAGTATACTCCATAAAGAAAATAAACAGCCCACTTTTAAAGGAGAAATCACGAGTTTTTTTTATATTTTATTCGCAGTTTCGTGTAAGTTTCTACAAACAATTCTGATACACCTAATCGAAGACACCTTCGCACAAAATATAATTATGCTCATCTTCAAACAAAATGTAACTATAACCTACTTGCGTCTAAATTTTTGAGTCTGCCATTTTGATCACAGACGTTTTATTATTCATTACTATTGTGCTGCTACTACTACTGCTAATACTACTACTACTACTACTACTACTAGTATTGTAACGTTATCCAATACGTTGTAGCCTCAGTCTCAAAATAGACAAAGAATAGGACAGAACACCTCACTGTTTTTCTTATTCAACGATATTTATCTCCTCATTCTGACGCCACGCGTGTCTTTTCGTTACGCCTGTTGTGTCTCTTGCGTGATCGTCCCCTCGAAATTTCTCTAGAACGTCATGCACCTCTCTCACGCGACGGTATTCTCAAATGTGTTGTCTCCTTATTTGTAGTCTACATCTTCCGTACCTCTTCTGTACCTCTTCCGTACCGTGACGTCATTTCGCCCACAGCTCATCATTTGCATATAACCGTCTGCGCTATGTAATGCTACTACTAATACTCATAATACTACTAGTAATACTTATTACCATGAGGAAAAATGCCTTGTTACAATTGTAGATTAATAAAATACTAGCGGGACCTGTGGAAAATCCACAGCAGCATCTTTCATATGTAATATATTGCTGCTGGACATTCTGTGGGTGTCCAGCATGCATGAAGACACCATCACATTATTCTTGCCCTTTTGTTCAAACCGTATGCCCCCCTTACTGAAATAATAATTTTGATATATTACATAGCCTGATTATTTCATTACAAACACACTAATCAATTAACTCATATTTCACCATTTTTCATACTTCTTGGATATTTTACAAATTTCCACAATCATTTTTAAAAATATTTACCCACATAATCGCCCCGCCCTAACTAAAATAATAACTTTGATACATTGTATGGGCTGATTATTTCATTAAAAACACACTAATCAACTCACATATAATTTTTCATAATTCTTGAATATGTTACTAATTTCGACAATCAATTTTTATGAATTAAACCAATATTATCGTTTCCCCCTTACTAAAATAATAACTTCGATATATTGTCCGGGCTGATTATTTCATTAGAAACACACTTATCAATTTACTCATATTTCATGATTTTCCTAATGCTTGAATATATTTCTAATTTCGACAATAATTTTTCATAATTTAGACCCATATTATCGCTCCCTTACTAATATAATAACTTTGATGTATTGTCTGGGTTGGTTAGTTAATTACAAACCCACCAATCATTTAACACACATTTCATAATTTTTACCAATTCTTGGATATGTTACAAATTTCGACAATCATTTTTAATAATTTTGACCTACATTATCGCTCCCCCCCGCTTTCTGAAATAATAACTTTGATATATTATCTGGACTAAGTCGTTCATTACAAACACACTAATTCATTAATTAACATTTCGTCATTTTCAATAATTCTTGGGATATGTTACTAATTTCAACAATAATTTTTTAAAATTTTAAACCACATTATCGCCCCCCCTTTCAAAAATAATAACTTATATATATATATATATATATATACATATACTTCAGAAAAGTTTTTATTTAACAATCAGATGAGATTGTAGGTTTACAAAATATTACTAGCAGTAATATTATGTAAGTTATCCCATCTAAACAAGAATTGCTCGATATCCAAGATAGAGCAAATGAATTTTCTAAAGCATTCTCTGTCTTGCTAAGAATAATAAAAATTCTTTGATATGAAACTCAACTACTTCAGTTCATTTCAATGACAGTTTTTTGAAATTCATTGAATTACAATTTAATATATATATATATATATATATATATATATATATATATATATATATATATATATATATATATATATATTGCCTGGGAAGATTATTTTAATACAAATACACCGATCAATAAACTCACATTTAATCATTTTTTTTATAATTTTGGATATGTTACTAATTTCAACAATAATTTTTTATAATTTAACCCCACATACTCTCCTACCCCATTGCCAAAATAAGCACTTTGATATATTGTCTGGGCTGATTATTTCTTTGCAAATACACCAATTAACTCACATGACATCATTTTCATAATTCTTGGATATGCTACTAATTTCGATAATCATTTTTCATAATTTTAACCCACATAATCTCTCCACCTTACTAAAATGGGCTGATTTTTTCATTACAAACGCACCAATCAATTAACTAACATTTCATCATCTTGTATATGTTACTAGTTTTCACAATCGTTTTTATATACTTAACCCACATTATCGCCCCTCTTTACTAAAACAGTTATTTTTATATATTGCCTGGACTGTTTATTTCATTATAAACACACTAATTCATTAACTCACATTTAATCATGTTTCATAATTCTTGGATTTGTTACTATTTTCGACAATCATTGTTTATAAATTTTACCCACATTATCGCCCCCCTAACTAATATAATAACTTTGATATATTGCCTGAGATTTTAATTACATTATAAACACATCAATCAATTCCGGATATTCCCATAGTATATATATTCCACCTATTTTATCCAATCCCGGTGACGCCGCGCATTCTGCTAGTATATATGTTCCATTTATCTCATTCGATCACAGGCATTGCTGGGTTTTCTGTTACAATATTGTTTTCTATCTATCTCATTCAATCCTGTCAACACTGCATATTCTATTAGTATATATTTGCACTTATCTCATCCAATCCCGGGACTTACTTCATGTCCACCACCTCACTGTAAAAAATATACATGAAATAATGTAATGTTTACATCGAAAACGGTTTAAGCCATTTCAGGGACTGACTTTATATTCCCGACCCACTGTTAAAAATATCCAAAAATAATGTAATGTCTTAATCGTAAACTGTTTCAGCCATTTCCAGGACTGATTTCTTATTCCCACTCAACTGTTAAAAATATACATTAAATAAAGTAATGTCTAAAACGTAATGGTTGCATCCATTTCCGGGACTGTCTTCATATACTCCACCCCACTGTTTAAAGTATACATGAAATAAAGTAATGTTTAATGCGTAAACGGTTTGAGCCATTTCCGGGACTGATTTTATATCCCCCACCTCACTGTTAAAATATATATGAAATAAAGTAATGCTTAACTCGTGAACGGTTTCAGCTATTTTCGGGAATGGTTTCCTATCCCTCACCCCACTGTTAAAAATATACATGAAATACGGTAAGGTTTAAATCTTAAACGGTTTTAAGCATTTCCGGGAGTGACTTTAAAATCCCCACACCACTGTTAAATATATACTTGAACTAAAGTAATGTTTAAATCATAAACTGTTTCAGCAGCTTTTAGAAATTAATACATAAAAACATTAACACGGTTAGGGATTAGGCAACCATTAACAGGGGTAGGAACCATAATTTCTGAGTGTAGCATCAGTCTTGACATTCCAGTTATTTTACCCCCCCCCTCCTTAAGAAAAGTTTTTGCAATTATTGCCATGAGGACATTAGGAACGAAATAGTAACTCAGGATTTCTTGGTATATTTACGTGATTTTTAGAACGTTACAAATAAGCCCGTAGCGTGCATTGATCCATTTTACCTGATTTTTGGAACTAACAGTACATCTATGCGATTTTTAAAATATGACATCTTATGTCGATGCAGTACGTCATAAATATATTATATGCATCGTTTTAAACAAAAGATAATGATGTCATCACTGAAAGTAAACACATCAAACTATCATCCCAATCCTACTCGAAAAGAAGGAGGAGATTATGCCTGGAATCTCATTAAACACTCACCAAATCCATAAACTCACATTTAGTATAACTTATATATAAATATGATAGCTTGTGTGTTTTTAAATCTCAATCAATGAAATTTGCCGGAAAGCGTGACACACAAACGCTATCGTATTAATATATAAATATGCTAATATTGGAATGTAGTTCTAAGTCGCCTTTGGACATTATATGGTATCCTTTTAGTTTAATCAATTAATGGTTAATGTTTAGCTATGATGCTAGTGTATTGTCTCTCCTTTAATTTTAATTTTAATGGTTAGATGTATTTTGAAATGGGGTGTGGTATTCATATCATTTTGAGTCGTATGTGATCGCTGATTAATATAGTTACATAAACGCGTCAAGATATTGATAATGTGATTTTACCCCTGCGTTAGAGGATGAGGGTGCGCTAACGGCGTTTATAATTTCATTTGGTGTCAACGGATAAAGAGCTATGCTAAAGATTTCGTCAAAGAAAACTTATTGGACCCAAAGGCGTGATTGAATTAAATGTAGAATTAGCTGAGTTTGCGTACATATGACTCGGCCGTCCGACACACACACACACACACACACACACACACACACACCCCCACACACACACACACACATTTATGTGATTAAATGAAGTAGTCATATATATATATATATATATATATATATATATATATATATATATTTGAGATAGTTGCCAGTCCAGCTGCACTGAATGGTAGTGATACACTGGAGCAGTCTGTCTTTGGATAATTATATATATATATATATATATATATATATATATATATATATATGTGTGTGTATATATATATGTATATATATATTACGTTAAATATGATATTTTAGTTAGTCAGATTTCGTATGCATTATTATATAGCCAATTATTTTATTGATTATTATATTGCATCCAATATATATTCGTGTTTCTTAAAGCTAAAAAATATTACTTGCGTGCCATGAGCTAGAATTGCAACCAAATCATTATGCGCTCCAACGTGACTCGTTACTTTCTTAGCTAACCGCAGATGGGTATCAAAACATTAAAAACAACCGAATTCATCGTATCAAAATATATTTGCGCACGTATAAAGGGGACTATAATTCGACTTACGCTCGCCATATTTTAATTTTTACAATTTTTTCCATTTACCAGCTGTTTGTATCGGCTAACAACAAAATCGAATTTGTTGTACAAACCCGAACCATATATATCAAGTTTCAAGTCTCTAAACCAAAAAATTAGTAGTTTGGTAGATACCATTCCTCACAGACAAACAAAGCCAGTTCTATATATATGTGTAAGTATCACCTATATACTCCACTAATTTTTCGTCTGCAGACTTTAAATTTGGGATATAACGTATTCAGACATGCGGGAAATATTTTAATCGGTTTCCATTTAGAAAAAGGGATTCTAAGGAACTAAAATATAATAATTTGGTATTTCGGAGTTATCGGATTTTTATGGTTGTCAATTGTTTTACGACTGCGCATGCGCTAATCGTCCACATTATCTTAGGAATAAGTAAGTTTGAAAACACTTTGTAAAGATCGTCTCAAGATGCATTAATAGTTATCGCAGTTGACTCACTGTCTTTAGTTTTTGGTTTCCATCTCAGTTCGCGTACTTTTCACTTACAAGAAGTGGTCTGTGTAGAAAAATGCACGTATTCACATGTCTCAGCTCCTTTCCTTTAGTTTTTACTGTGTTATACAGTGTTATTATTAAAATATGACGTATGTATTTGTATTGTTCTTTGTGAGAGTCTTACGAGAGATTAGTGTTGAGTAAGAGATGTTCATGTTGTAAGAAGAGATGAGAGATATTAACATGTATATATAAAGAGAGACATATAAATACATTTTGAGAAGGTGTTTGCTATCTTGATAGATAGACCGATAGTTTGACATTTATACGTTTGACAATTCTGTGAACGGGAGTGTCTCTATAACATTTATACTTTCTAACACATATTTTAGATGATGATTTTATCAAGGTTCATTTAACATAAATGGACAATACCTTTTCTGTTGAATAACAACACGACGACGCAGATACAAAAACACATGATGATACGTTTATTTCTTCTTCGACCGGTCGAACGTGATTTTATCTCAGGGATTCAAAATTGTTACATGGTTATTTCTAAAAGCCTCTCACTTCTAGAGGGTGCCTTGACTCTAACGGAGATCGATCTGAACCTCTCTGCTTCTCTCCACTGACTGATTCCGATTCTCACTTATCTAACTAAATTCATAACTCATGACGTCATTGCATGACCGAGCACGTGTATATGAGACCCATGGCATGAATCCTTCTCTAACCTAATTTTACATAACTCACTTTACAATAACATTTTCCATTCTCTTTGTTTCATATAGGAATTTAACCTATTTGTTCATTCTGTAACCCAAATTCCTATTATGTTTTCTTTCTAAGAATGTAAATAGTTTCCATCCAAATTGTATTATTATTTTAACAGAATCAACAATTTAACTGCACATTCCATTTATATCATTCTGTGTTTATTTTAACTTATGATTGGAATTCTCAATTCCAAGTATAGCTTCGCAAGTTCGAATCCTTGACTATCCTATTTCATATTTACATTTAACTGATCCCCTATTTTTATTCTTACATGAAAAGTGGACAGCCCTTATCATGTAACAGCTGCATTCGTTGATGGATTTAACGTTTCGTTTAATATCGACTAACGAGGGACTGCCTTCTAGTACACACACACATATATATTTATATATATATATATATATATATATATATATATATATATATATACCTGAACACCTGTGTGTGTGTCTAGTCACGAATAGTCTCATATATGGTTGCCTATTATAGAAAACTGATCACATATAATGATAGATGTATCGAGACACAGGAATGGGTATGTTTGATTTGGCATAATGATGACTCATTAAAACTGTGGGGTCTGCGTACGCGCCTGGTCCACAAAGTATGGAAATAAAACATTTAAAAATTTAAAAAGCGTTTACAAATGTTTTTGATATAGATGTACATAATAATACTTTGATAAGTATGTTTTAACTTAAATATGGATGGTATAATAAATTGTGGGATCTGCATTCGCGCCTGGCCTCTATAGAATGGAAATAGACACAAACTTTAATAAAGACTTTTCAAATTATGTTTCAGTTTGAAGAAATATGGTATAATAAAATTATGGGGTGTTCGTTCGCGCCTTACCCCCATAGAATGGAAATATATCACAAAGTTTTACAAGGTTTTTTTATATAGATCCACAGAATAGTGTGATAAGTGTTTCAGTGTTAACAGGTATGGTATAATAAATTGTGGTGTTTATCTATTTTATTTTTACTTTCATCATATTTTGCTTTGGTTTTGATAGCCCCAAATTCGAAGCTATCTTTTTACAATAATGTAATAAATAATTATTAAAAAAAAAAAAGTTTCGGAAGAGTCAAAAGTTCAGTCGGTATTAATTTTAATTTTCGAAATGTAGAATAAATGTTCTATTCGACATGAGTGACGTTTTGACCACATAAGTAAGGTAGAAAAAAAGGATAAATATAGGGTTAAATAAACTATATGAAGAAATGAAAGAAAAAGTGGGGCGTGAATGGAATTTAATTTCTGTGGCAAGCATGTTAGAATTTAGGAGAGTTCATTATTCTCGAGAAGTGATTCGAATTTTATTTTTTTTATCGTGATTTCTATTGATTTCGAGTAGAATCAACATGGAGCAACTTTGAGTACTTCATGTGTGGAAATCCGATGTTTTCCGTCAAGGCAGGTTGCGCTTACCGACTTTGGAAAAAATAATTTTTTTCTGACATAGCAGTAAACGGAATGTATTCTGTCCAGCGTGAGCGGATCTAGTTGTAATCAACTTCAGGGAGCAAATGAAATGCCTTGTGACATGGCGTAAGGGGCAGATGGGGTGCAATGGCGGACGTGGCCATTATGTTACGAATCGCTCATGAGAAGATAAATGAAATATGTATGCAAGTACTTAGGAAAATAGAAAGCTACACACCGTAAGGAATGTTAAGAGGTGTTTTGTTTCCCACAAAATACTAGTAACAAGAGTAGGCTTATGATGAATAGTATACGGCTTGGGATGGGGAAATTTTTTTTGTGTGCTACCTATGGGAAGAAAAGCTGATCTGTAAAGCCAAGGACGATGATAGTCCGTTTTGAAGAGGCAGATGGACCTCGATTTTATTATTCGGTTTATTGCCGAGAATTTATCGATCACGCGTAGTGTCGACGGGAGTAAACGATGCTCCTGAAATTCTGATTTAAATTATGAAGAGACCATGGGGTCACAGGGAGGTGTTGACCTTCGAGGGTGCAAGGATTAGCGCCATATCGTATTAATTGTTGATATTATTTTACTTAGTATATGTTATTAATTATTGAATAAAGGTATGACAGTTTTCTTTGCCAGTGGGGTGAGCATATATATCCCATTCTTAGTAAATGTGGGAAGTAGAAAATGTATGCCTTCGCCATAAATTTTGATAAGAAGAGGGGGAAGGAATGTTACAAAATGGATTGAGAGAGAGACAGGTGAGTAAACGTGGAGTGTAGACACGTTTACTAGAACCGAAGGTCAGCTGACCAGATTACGTACGTGACGTGGTCAGGTTAGCTAGATCTGGAGATTTGATTTGGACACAGAAGACAACGGACGGCTTCCCGTTGTCTCCTCCTCTCCACGGGGGAGGGACGAACGCTGACGTGTGTAGAAGAAGAACCCACACAGGCCGATTTCACTTCCACCTTCTGAAGGACCTCTGGGGAAAGTGAAATAAAAAAATATAAAACTAATTCCTTGTCTTGGAGTGATTGAATCTTCATCCAAAAAACAGGTATCAAGTCTCCCTCCAGGATGAGAAACTTCCAGATCGTCCAACATCGAAGAAGCAGAGGTAGGTTCTGAAAATACATGTCACACACACGATTCCCTTTATGATAATCAAACACACAACCATTTATATTAGAGACAATCATACGCACACGGAATCCTTTTATGTTATACACCGAACGTAAATGGTGCCCCTCAATGATAACGATATGTAACAAAGTGATTTGGCAAACACATTCTCACTTTTATAGATATATTAGCAGGCCGCCTAAATTTGCCCAGTCGTAAAAGATGCATAAATATTATATTATGATTCATACAGAAACTAAGACATGTTGTTTTTTAAACAGTTAACTTCTTGTAAGTAAAAAATAATACTCGAGCTGATATCGAAATTAAAACCTAAAACCCAAGTACGATAACCATCAGGCCAGCTAGATATGATCTATAAACAGTGTTTTTAATCTACTTAACATAAATAATATGTCATATGAACAGTTCATGCATGCACAATCGTGAAAAAGTAAGCAAATAGATAACTCTGCAAGTACATTTCTTTTCGCCTTTTTGCATCACTTTTTCCGAATTAAAACCGATTAAACGGTGTTCTGCATGTGTGAGTATATTCTTTATTTCAAGTTTGTAGGCCCAAAATTCGTTAAGTATATACGTTGACAATTGTCCTCACACGCATATACATTCTCAGTTATATATATATATATATATATATATATATATATATATATATATATATATACTAGCATGGATGCCCAGCGTTGCCCGAGTGTTTTGAGGTGCATGCTGAGCAAAAAAAGGGACAATTGTTTTTTAACTTTGAGCCCTATTATGATCCCTTAAAAATTATTGTTTTGGGCTCAAATGATATTATTAAGTTAGATCCATGTCCAAGGAATTTATATCTAAAATTTCAAGTGTTTAGGCCCAAAATTGTAGGAGGAGTTTGGTAGGGTTCTTAAAGGCTAAATCGTTGAAATGTTGCCCCTTAATCGGAAAATTTCTACCCGAAAACCGATCACATCGATTTTCCCATATCTCAGTACCCGGTATATCAAATTTCGAGTCTGTAGGCTTAAAATTGACAGAATTATTGCGTAAGGGAAATGTAAACACAGAGACACACAGACAAACACTTTCACTTATATATATATATATTTATATATCACTGTAAACGACTGTATACACACACCCATACATATATATATATATATATGTATATATATATATATATATATATATATATATATATATATATATATAGTCATCCACTGAGCAACTGTTGTGTTGTGCCACAGCACAGGCATTGGATATACTTTGATGTGCCTGGACTGATATGTGCTTCAAGCCGAAATTGAAAGTCAGTCGTATTGTTATATACCCTATTTACTGCCACTGTGCCATCGACACAAGCAAGGACGAAAAGTCTTTCTATTCATATAAACCGTTTTCACCCACAAAGAGTACTTTTTTATCGAAATGGTTTTATATTATTTATAATATTCACTAGCAATACCTATCCCTTACCACAGTGCTCAACCTATGAAATTATTGTAGGCATATACACTACACGGACATATTGTTTCGTTGCCTCACTCTGTGCGCAGTAATATCTCAGATAACTCGTTGTCTTACAACAATGAGATTGTATTTTGGTTATACATGTTTCTGAATCACCAGGTAATTTTCTGTGGCTGTATGTGAACGAATCAGCTGGGAATTATTATCTAAACACAGCAATCAATGATTTGAGTCAATGCACCAGATGAAGAAGTTCATGATTGACAGTTGGCGACACATTTTTAAATTAAGGTTGGCTGCTGAAGCCTTCGCGACGCCGGGGTATCAATTCGATTGTTCGCAATTATTTCCCAAGAGTTAGCTCTCAGTACGTGCGTAGACGGATAGTTGTGTCTAATGCCATGTAAAACCTAATACTGCAATGCGTCTCACATAATAATAGTGATATCGTAGAAAAGTTATGTAGAAGTTGCAGCAAGGTTTTTTTTAACATCTTAGCTTGTACGTATATAAATATGTAGCTGTGTAATATTCCTGTATGTTTCCCTTATAACGGGGAGCAGATCTAGTCACGAGGCCAGTTAGATAACTATTACAAGAGTGGATTCTCTATAGGGGTTGAAATGTGAATTTGTATTAAGTTCAGAGAGAGAATGACTAGGAGGAGGATTAAACAATTTATGAGGGTTTTTTTATCAGTTCTGCTAGTAGATATTTTTTAATTATGGCTATGATATAAGACTTGACAATTACGTGGTATTTTGGGGATGTATAATTGATATAATAGATAGTATTGGAGACTATAGAATTGAATATGTGAACTTAAAATTCTATCAGATCTGTCACTGGAAATGGTAATAACTGTACACTCCTCTCCAGATATGTGTAGAATAGCAACCTGCGTTTTCTCACTCGGTGTCTACATCTAAACGAAAATTCCACGAACAAAGTTTTTTCTGCCCGTTGAACTCTGTACTGCTGCCCTGTTTTCCAAATGACTTCAACATTTTAAAGGCCCATGTTAACAAGTTCTTGTAGAGTTGTCCTCTTGTACTGATCGGTTGTGGTAAAAATTGCATAGGATTTGATTGTTTAAACAACCGATCATTACGCTGTTGCTTCACTGACCACCTTACACTCGTTAAGCCTTATCCTTGAATGGCCACCAGGCTTTGATAAGTGTTGCCTTATATGTAAAAAAAAAATTAAATTTCGAAAATCCCAGCTCTCCAGAGGTATTTTGGATTGGAACAGATATAGAGATTGATCCCTCATTTTATGAACTAGAACATAATAAACAGCATATAAAATTAGAATGTTTATACTTTTTTTCTAGTCAAAAGAATATTGGTTTACATGCTAAGTTGTCATTGCATTTCTGTCTAACCATAACTTATTATGGGATGAAAAGAAAACTAAAGACAATGCCTGGTAAATTGGCTCCGTAATACTGAAAAATAGAATATTTTATTCAAGCAACAGGTTGCTCCTCCAATATGCTTGAGTTTTAAATCAGAATGCACTAAGAGTTATTCATTGGAAGGGCATACTAATGAGCAATACTTAGATTAGTAAAAAAAAATCGCAGGCAAGTAGTTCAAATTTAAAAAACAAGCGAGAAAAGAAGATAAGAAAACATCGCTAAATAATACGCTTCAAAAGTATTTCAGCGTAGGCAACCGTTTATAACACGTTATGTAACAAAAAGAAAATAAGTAACTCCTTGCACAGTTGGTTGCTGTCAATTGTCATTACTCGGTCTCAACCTGCATGTAATTTGAAGTTAATCTTTTCTGATACTAAATAACGTATGGTTATTTTGAAATATAATTGAGTGTCACACTATCAGCCAGTGCAAGTCTCTATATTAGATATAATAAAATCTTCGTTTGAATTCACTGTTAACTCACCAAGTTCCATCTAGAATCATTCAAAATGCGTGCCTCTCATTGTGTCATGAAATGAACCGGAAATAATGACAGAGTTCGGAGTATTTATACACTTTAACATGGTACGAGGGAGGTGATCTGTGTTGAACATGTATCGGTAAATTTTACAAATTGTTTACATATGTAGGAATGACATAAAATGAAAACAAAAGAAACACCAAATATTTAAAAGCATGTATTTCGAAATATCAACAATTTTAAGTGTTTTATAATAAAGTTCCCAGATCGATCATTATTAAACTTGAAATATTTGACATACGTGCATCACATATGTTCAATGCTGAATACATCTTAATATTAATCTTAATAATTGAGAATTTTTTTAGTTTACAACATATCGAGTTTTTTCGACGTTTTAAATGCTGAGTCCATTATTATTTTGGAAAATAAAACGTATGCTTCATGTGTTTTTATATTTATTTATTTATGTTGTTTAGTATAGTTGCTTTGTAGAGGAAAACTGTTGTTGTTTTTTTTTGGCTTTGCACAGCATGATGATTCAGTTTTTCAAAGAAAAACTTTAAAAATATACTTATGTTTGGTGAACTTTTTTTCTTTTTACAAAGGAGTCACAACTTATCAAGGAAGGGAGACCACTCGATTTCTTAAAGAGTGTACGGTGGTCAATGAGAAAATATCGTAGTAATCGTTGGTAGTGGAAATTTGGTAAATTGGATTACTTAAGGGAAACGACTCGTCAAAAACTTGTTTACGTTGGACTTGAAGATTACCATACTGTAGTCAGCTTGAAAGAAGACAAACGAAACAAAACTCCACAGGCGCGCGGTTCTAAAAAGACACTTTGTTCACGGTATATACGTTTAGGTTTAGGCACAGACAAAGAGTGGGGAAACTTATTGATAGTGTTTTTAGCAAGGGGGATCATATATTGGAACTCAGACGAACACTTGCCATGAAAGTGAAGATAAAGCAAAGAAAGGTTCGCATCGTCTCTTCTGTTGGAAAGAGGTTTCAGAAAAAAGAAAACAGCATCTCCCATCAGATTACGATGTCTATTTTGAACTTTGCCAAGGCAAGATAATGTGCTTCTAGAAGCTCCTGCCTAGATGTAGCAACAGTACTCCATCTTTGGACGTACTTGGCTCTCATACAATTAGAGAATTGCATCAGCAGTGAGATATCTACTGAGTCAGTAAAACAATTCAACTATTTTTCTAGCAACCACGGCAACAGATTTTATGTACGTGTTTGATCTCAGACCAGGAGTAAAGGTCAGACTCAGAAGCTTGTCAAAGCATGGAACCCCACCCCCCACGATCAGAGACATTCAATTGATGCCAGTCGGGTATAGACAGTTTCTCCAGACTGCCTGATCTGGGAGCACCAGTAGTTGAGAAATATAGATGGCTAACTAGACAAAAACGTAAACGGTATGGGCTTTCTTTTTCTGTTAACAATGTTAAATATTTTGTAGCTACCATATGTAATGCGTCTTAGTAAAAAACATAAATATATGATATGCAATCGATACAAGGATTTTTCTGTTCAGTTTATTTACTAACAGCAAATGTAGCTACTGATGATTAATACTACTACTAATGCAAACAAAAAGTGGATAAGCCTTTACTTTTGATAATCCTTGCATCTCCCGCTCTTATTATGTTGCCATTAAGTTCTCACATTCCATGAGCGATGTTTCTTACAAAAATGGGATAGTTGTCGTTTTCTCTTTGGGAATCTATCCATCAACATATCTAGTTTATTTTTTATATAAAAGTATTATATATATATATATATATATATATATATATATATATATATATATATATATATATATACTTAGCTCCTTATAATAGCGTTTCCATGTCTTGTTTTAAGCAATTTGCATAACACAAAGACATAAATAATCTAATTAAAAAATCGAACAACTTTTAACATTTTTGATAATAATACTTTCTGACTTGACGATAACTAACGTCGAAATCTTCGACACACACAGACCACATGTTCACTGCTGGATGTCTCTTCATATTCATTTTAATAATTGAGAAAAAAGTTGTAAAAGTAGACAAAAACTGATCTGAGTTTTCTATGTCTGTTAAGAATGTTGGCTTTAATGATTCTTTGCGACACAAAAATTGAAAGCATACGTAATTATGAAGTGTGCATAGTAATAGATCAGACAGCGGTGACATGCAATCGATATAATACCGATTGCGACGTATTGCCTACATATCGGCATTAGTTTAAGAGATAAGATAACGATGTCGAAATTAAAAAGAAAACATGTAATTACAGATAACAAAGACCTCTACTACGATTTATAATTTCTCACAGCATCTAAAGAAGGATGTTTGTCTGATATTCCATACATAGAGAGAAGAAATATTAATTAATAAATGATCACAACTGCTGATAACGACGATAATAATCTATAATATAAATCTCACCTGTCTGTTTAAATGTATGTATGTATGTATGCATGTATGTTGATATGTCAACCTAAAACTTTCGACAGAGGCCACGGATTTTTACCATCTCGTGTATCTTTATAGCAAAAAAGGTTGACTGTAGCATAAAACGGCAAAACATTCAATGAAGTTGGAAAATATGATTATAAACGTAAATGCCAATAAGGGAACTGGAATTTCCAGGACCTGTCCCGGCAGGTGTTTCAGGGCTCCACAGCCTGGACCTGGTCGTCATCATGCTACTTCGAGGAAATATATGAAAATGACGATCGGCTGTTGGAATGTGCGGACGCTGCTTGACTTGCCGTCAGCAATAACGCGTCCAGAGCGTAGATCTGCTATTGTATCTAAGGAACGTCAACGTTATGACATGGACATAGTTGCTCTGTCTGAGACCAGGATAGCTGATGAGGGACAGTTTTCTGAGTTGGCTGGGGCCTACTTCATTTTTGGAGTGATAGAGCGGATGGATGTAAGAGGGAATCAGGCGTGGCTTTTGCTATAAAGGCATCAATTCTTTCTAGCCTGGAAGAACTTCCCTGTGGTGTGAGTGGCTGGATCATGACTATGAGGTTTCCTCTGGTAAATGGTCGTTATACAACTTTATTGAGTGTCCATGCACCCACTGTGGATGCAACAGAAGATGAAAATCTACCTTGCTTTGTGCAGTGTAGTTAGACGTATTCCCTCTGCTGATAAGATCTTTATTCTTGGAGATTTTAATGCTAGAGTGGGAAGATATTTTGAAACCTAGGACGTGCTGGGGAAACATGGAGTTGGCAAGTGTAATAACAATGGTCTGATGTTGTTGCAGTTTTGTTCAGAGATGGGTTTTAAAATCGGAAACCTCGTGTTCCAGCAGAAGGACAAATACAAGACGACCTAGACGCATCCTGGTTCCAAAATTGGCACTTGATAGACTATGTGTTAGTGAGAAAATGTGAGATGAGGGATATCTGCAGTGTTCGTGTCATGCGGGGTGCAGAGTGCTGGACCGATCATCGGTTGGTCCGTGCAAAAATTAAGTGTGTTGTGAAGCCCAAGATAGGGGGAGCTAGTGTGGCTATCCCAAAGCGATTAATGCTGTCCGTTTAAAGGACAATATTGTGAGAGAGAAACTAGTTAAGGAGATGGAAGAGATTGATTCTGAAAATACTTGACCTGCTTTTAAGAAATCTGTCTATGAGGTATGTGAGAGAGTATTATGTTATTGTGAGCGTAAACATCAGGATTGATTCAATGAGAATGATACTGAAATTCAGGCTCTGTTTTATTCAAAAGCCAGGCCATTGCACGCTTATCTCGGGAGTGGTTTGACGGATGGTGAGCAAGATCGATTAAGAGACAAGTTTAAGGGAATCAGGCACGAGGTGCGGAGGAGGTTGCGTAATATGCAGGATGAATGGTGGAGGCAGAAAGCTGAGGAAATACAGCTCGCATCGGATTCGAACAACACCAAGGTCTTATACAGCCTACTTCGCGCGGTTTACGGACCATCCAGATCACCTATCACTCCTCTGCGCTCGAAAGATGGTGGGGATCTTCTTCGAGACTCTACCGACATTTTTCATAGATGGTGGGAGCATTTCGATGACCTCCTTAACATACCTTCTTTCGTTAATCAGGAGTTTGTTAGGTCGATTCCTAGCAATCCGGTTAAGGATATCTTGGCAGAGGTTCCTTCTCTCAAGAAGGGTGAAACAGCTGTCCATAAGCTGAACAATGGAAAGTGTCCTGATCTGAATCGTTTGCATGCGGGGATCTTTAAATGTTCTGGACCCAAGATGATGCAACGCTTAACGGAATTGTTGCAGACTGCTTGGCGGGATGAGTGTATTCCGCAGGATTGGCGGGATGCATTGATGGTGGTGCTATACTAGGGGAAGGGTTGCAGAGATGAATGTGGAAACTATCGAGGCATCTCTTTGCTGTCAGTAGTAAGTAAGGTTCTCTGTAGGATCATGCTAGACAGAATGTTGGAGCATATTGCTGATGATGTTTTGCCTGAGTCACAGTGTGGTTTCAGAAGTTGTCGAGGGACAGTGGATGTGATTTTTACAGCCAGGCAACTACAGGAGAAATATATAGAACAGCAAAAGGGACTTATCAGGTGTTCATCCATTTAACTAAGGCCTTTAGTAGAGTCAATAGGGATGCTTTGTGGGAGATTTTGAAAAGGCTTGGCTGTTATGACAAGTTTGTAACCATCTTAAAGCTCTTCCACGATGATATGAAGGCTGTGATCAACGTTGGGGGAAAGCTGGCTGATCCTATCTCAGTAGAAAATGGTGTTAAGCAGGGAGACATGCCAGCACCCACACTCTTTGCGTTGTATTTCACCATGGTCTTTTGTCTTTCGGATGGCATTTGGGGCGATGCTCTTGGGAGGATGAGGTGTCTATATTCTTTACCGAACGACTAGGGGGGTTCAACATTAGGCGCTTCACTGCAAGTACAAAGGTATTCACCAGCACGATTCGTGACTTGCTCTATGTGGATGACTTTGATCTGGTGGCTCATACGGTGACTGATATGCAGCATCTTGTGGACGCTTTCGCGGTTGCCTGCAGCGCATTGGGCCTGACCATCAATATGAAAAACTGTCTTCATGTATCAGCCTGCTCCGGGCATGCCATACTATGAGCCATCAGTTTATATCTGTGGGTTGTCTCTAAGTTTGTATACTTGGGTATCACACTGAGTATGTCTGGTGCCCTGGATGATGAGGAATCGTTACGGATCAGCAGGGCAAGTGATGCCTTCGGAAAGTTGGACGGGCGTTTGTGGAGACGTCATGGGATCTTGCTGCCAACTAAGATTAAGGTTTATGCCGCATACGTTCTCTCTACTCATCTGTATAGTTGTGAAACTTGGACAACATACAGGGAGCATTTGAGACGTCTCGAGCGGTTTCACCAGATGTGCCTACGGCGAATCTTAGGTGTGGGTTGGCAGATGTATGTCAGTGATGTGGAGGTGATTGATCGGACCGAATGCTTTAGCATTGAGGCCCACGTTATTAAGCATAGACTGAGGTGGAGTGGACATGTGGTGAGGATGTTAGATATTCGACTTCCCAAACAACTCCTTTATGGCGAGCTCGCCGAGGGAAGACGTCTGGCTCAAAAGCCTAAATTGAGATTTAAGGATGGTTTAAGATCCACCTTACAAATGTTAGATTGATGAAAGAACATGGGAGAGTCTTGCTTTGGATCGCGGAGGGTGGAGAAGGACGTTGCGGGGAGGTATGTGCAAGTTTGAGGTGGATCGAACCCAGTATGAGTGGCTGAAGCGCGATATCCGGAAAGGGAGAGTGAAAGGAGCCGTGGATGGGAGGGGGAGCCAAATTGGTCTGGAGTGTGAGGTGTGCGGAAGAATATGTCTTAGCAGAGCTGGGCTGATGAGTCACCAGTCTACTCATCTGCACAGTGGGCCACACATCAGTATTGAGTTGCCAGAGTTAACCTGTGTCAACTGCGGGCGGATGTACAAAACGATGGGCGGTTTCAAACAGCATTTGATCCTGCATAGAAAAGAACAGCAAGAACGTACTGCTAGTGGTGCACATGTCGGTACAATGTGTGCTAAGGAATGCCAGAGTTTAGCAGGGCTTAAAAGCCACATTCGTGCAGCCCATCACTGAATGTTTTCGTGTTCTATATACCTTTTACTTTTTTTGTGCTATATCGAGTGATGGCAATGTTCGAAAGCGAATTTGCTGCCATCATGTATGTTTGTATGTATGTATGTTTATATGTCAGCCTAAAACTTTCGAGAGAGGCCACGGATTTTAACGAGATCAGTATCATTTGGAAGCCCCCCTTTTTGAACGAAAAGTATCAAAAATAGCCAATAACATTGGTCCCTTCACCATCAACAGGACAGTTTTCTACAGGGAGCGGAGCTTTTTTTCGCCAAAATTTTGAAAGTCATCCCCTCTTTTCGATTGTCTAGCCTCATTTAAACCTACGTCACTTCCAGTTTGGCGAGGGGCGCAACAGCAAATACATCACATTTTTTTCATTTTGCCTTACTCCTCTGAGGTACGGGTTCGAACCTGCCTGTTTATTACAGTTTTTTTTTTTTGCTCAACACACACCTCCAAACACCCGGGTAGCGCCAGGCATCCACGCAAGTATTTTTTATATATAAAACTCAATTTTTGTTTAGGCATGTGTGCTTAGGTAATCATTCCGTGTTTCCTACAAAAATGTAATACAATTTATATGCATCTAAAGGTATCCCCATGTAATACCTATCCAGACAGCTTTTCGAAGTGATTCCGAACTTTTAAGGTCTCTTTACGGAGGCGATGAGTGCATAATTTCTCCCAAACTCTAAATATATCCCATTTTTATGAAATTTTAATCATATACATAAACGTATTTAGAGAATAACAATGGAAGTCTTCTCGAATCTCTAAGCGTCCTTTATTAATAGAGGAGTGTTTACCTAAAGATTTTTAATACTTTAACAAATATATTATTTTAATTACCATTATATATGTAGAGAGTTCTTTTAGGAAGACAGTGCGAAAATCGCTGCGGCTTTGCCTCTTGATAATCAATTGCCACATTTTTTCTTACAAGGGAGTAATCACTTATCAAGGTCCGAAGGCCACTCGAGAATAAGAGTAAATGAATGTAAGGCGGTTTTAAGGAATCGTTAATAGTGTAAATTGAATAGGGTTTGATTATTTAAGAGGACGGTCCAACAATAATTTGCATACATTGGACTTGAAGGCTACGATATAATTCTCAGCCATAAAAAAAGGCCCGTAGAGCAGTATTTGACAGGCGCGCAGTACTAGGAGAAAAGCTTTGGCTCATGAAATCTACGTTTAGATTTCGGCATAGATAGAAAGTGAACTTCCTGAAAACTTCCAATATGTATATCTGATTTTATGAAAAGTAAACAGTATGTTTATTATAGTAATTCTGAGAATTTCTTTACACGTTTTAGCCCCTTCCAACTATGTCAAGGATTAGAAACATACGGACTGCGTCGATGGATCGCGCTCGCGAAGGAATTTTGACCCAACCGCGAGACGCATTACCAATGATTCCATTGGTAACACGAGAGAAGAGGCTACTTAATTAAACAAACGGCATGCTATTGCCTTCCTCTGATCCACCATGCAGATTGTGATTAATGTAATCGCAAAACACGATCAAAATTATATCATCCTCATTTCTGCGTAAAAGATAAAAAATAAATATAAAACAAAAGATGAGCCGATTTGACTAGCCGATCGGCGACCAACACTATGCAGGGCCAGCTTCAAAGGGACAATGTTGTCTTAGTCGGCTTTCTATGTCATGCGTCAAGAATGTGGATATATTACGCATGTGTAAGTACATAAGTGTATATGCTTGAAACTAACTGTACTCGTGTGTATGTGTGTGTGTGTGTGTGTGTGTTTTGTGATAAACTTTTCAGTAACATTTTCAAACATTTATCATCCATTTCACTCTGGTTGATTATTATTTCCTTTAAAGTATATTGCCATTATTTGAGGAAACATATTTTAGTTATATTTTTGATGTTAGAAGGTTTTTCTTTTTCTGATTCCTCTATGTATATTTTAATTGTGATTTTAAACATGTAGGTTGACAGGGGCCTACATATGTATTTATTTACATTATTATTATTATTGTTATATTTCTTTATGTTTTGGATTTATGACCTTCGTCCAGCCGACGGGACCGCAGGAGTTTCTGATCCTTGAACTATATTATACGGGAGCAGAGAGTGAAAACAGTAATATAGTGCTATGAGCATAGTGAAAACGCACATACTATTGAGTCTTATCCAGTTACAGGCAACGTGGAGTCTTCCTATTATATTTATAAAATTTTCTTCACGCCAAAACGAAAAACAGATCGCCATACACACGTATATGATTTTATTAACTTGATTTTGCCGAAACGAGAGATTAAGACAGAAGGTCGATTTTCATGTAAGCAATATCCAACTACCACATCAAGAAAAAGACGCGCTAGCCGAAATTGGAATGCCCTCTATTAAAGGTTGATTGTCACAGCTGGTGAATTTCAAAACAAAAAAATCTGGACGCGAAGACACGTAAGAAGAATGATTTACAATAAAATTCTGTTTTAGTTTGGGTAAAATGCCACAGAACCATTTGGAATGGTTTAACCTGCTTTTGAACCATCCTGCATGAATCGAGCATCAGTTTTTGGAGTTGCATAAGATTTGCATATGAGGACAGTGACTTAGATAAAAATAATTTCTGTCTAAATCTTTTCCATTTTAGAAGAACGATTTACAATAAAATTCTGTTTTGGGCTTGGTAAAATGCCACAGAAACATTTGGAATGCTGAATACTGCTTTTGGATCACCTTGCATAAATAGAGCATCAGTTTCTGTAGTGGCATAAATGATTCAAGGATTGCAGGGCGTATGTAAGGGATGATTAGAGGTGTGGGAGAACTAGGAATGTCAGAACACTGGAGTTTATTTGCCAAATAAAAATGTCATAAATAAGAACCATCGTTTGTTCATAGACAATAATGCACAGTGAGAAAACTGTACACATAATTATTCGCGAGAAACTAAAGATACGGAAAATTTGCTCGAAGTTTACCTCACGGGTGCTGAAAGAACATCAGAAAGAAATACGTTGTTATGACAGCACGGAGATGGTCGAGTTGATTAATTCAGATTTTGTAGTTCTTGATTCTCTGGTAACCTGCGATGAAAGCCGGATCATACTATGACCCAGAGACAAAGAGAGAGAGAGAGAGAGAGAGAGAGAGAGAGAGAGAGAGAGAGAGAGTTCCCAGTAGAAGTATGCTGGCTCGCTTAGACCTAAGAAGGCGAGACAGAGTAAATCCACCCAGAAAATCATTTTTAGACAGCTCAGGCATGCACTGTGTTCAGGGAGTTCAAGAGGAGATTCCGTCGGAAGAGCTCAGCACTGTTCAAACTGAGTCAGTCACATTTCAAACCAAACAATACACCGGTCCAAAACTCCATCCTTATCACAGATTATTTTACCAAGCTAAGCACCAAGACAGTTCCTCACCTTCCCTATAGTTTAGACATTGCTTCCTGTTACATTTGATTATCTCCTAAGCTCTAGGAACACTTTAAAGACTTCATCTTAAGATAATTGAGGCTATGAAAGAGGTTGTAACAAGAGTAATTGGCACGCTCATGCAAGAGGATCTCCATGGGGGTTTCCACAAGTTGGTGGAACGGAACAAGTGCATTGCAGCCGGAGGAGATTACTTCGAACAGGATTAGAGTTTCCTGTGTGTACTATCAATAAAAGTGAACAACTGATAGCACCTCATACATATCAAAACATATTCATCCTGCGTTTAATGGTAAACAATAGAGCCCTGGCAGTGAAGTCACACCTCACCACTAAAGCAGGCTGCGAAATGCTGCTACGAAGAAGACCCAGCACGTTTATCCACTTGGTTAAAGAGTATAGGCTAAAAGTAGGTGTAGCACTTGTAAAGTCAGGCGACAATAAAGCAGGCCAACTGACAAGAATACAACAGCGATGACTCAGTAGCGTAAAAATTGAAGTTAAGCACATTTAACATGCCTGGGTCCACTGCACATCGATCGAACATTGAGCAAATCGCAAACTTCGATCTTTAGAAAGAATACCTCAGCATATCACGCAATAGTTTGCCAAACGAAACGACACAATTGTGTCTAACGCTGACGTGAGAATAGAAATTAAAACATGTAAGGCGTTTTAGCCTATCAATCTTGCGCCTGTACACTGTTCAAAAAGGAACAATTATAACAGGTTGGATGTAGACATCACTCATGACGTCAGTGGCCATTATCTCTTATCACTCATTGTGGTCCTTTGCGATTTGCGATATAAAGTTCTCGACGTGGGCAAAATCCACTAAGCATTGTACACCAATTGGAGTTCATATTTTACAAGCGAGACCCAACAATCGGTATAATAACGGACAATGGCACCACATTTACGGTGATATTATTTCGACAGTTTCTGCAAGACTGGGGCTTATGTCTCTCATTACGGTGTGCCTACGAACCAGGAGGGGATAGTGTGGTTGAGAAAAGCAACATAAGTGTAAAAATCATTGCCGGTAGAAAAAACGTTTTATACCAAAAGCGGTTTACTGGTATATGGTCCCAACAAAAGGCAGTATTTCAACGTCCACTGCGCCGACATGCGCTATATACACCAACGACGTCTGCATACAAGGTGTTGATTCTATACCCAGCCTTAAACCGCAGCATGCACATGGACGGTTCAAAGTGGAAGAGGTCGTTTGGGTTAAAATCCCTCGCAGCAAGTGTACGTGCAGGCCCAGGATGGGCCAGGTTAATGGAATAAGCAGTTCATACTTGACCATTGTTGATTGAATCTCTTATAATATAAAGAATTTGCGCCCTTTTCCATGAGCTCGTATACCATTCGCTACCAATAGTAGGTCTCCAGAAAAAAATTAACAAATGAACAGGCCAAGCCCGGTATCGATAGACGATGCTTCCAACGAGAGTAGCTCGGAAACCCCTGATTATGACTACGATGATACAGTGCCTAACAACAATAACAATGATGATAGGCCACCCGAAAATAGTGTGATTGTAATCCCTCGTGGTAGAAATTGCATCCATCCACTAAACAGAAACGCTAAAACAAAAAGACCCGAACCAAGCTGCAGTATTTGTGAAGGAGTGACTATGGCGAAAGAAATGCAAAACGCTACTTACACAAGCGACACCGTATCTGTATATTCTGACGGGTGACGGAAACAAGGAGGAAAAGAAAAAAAAGCTTTTCTCTATAGACGCCTTATATAAATGTGGCATTAATTTGCATATGAGGACATTGACGGCTATAAAAAAGAAGGAATGTGAAAGCACACGGTAGTTCTTTTTTGGACAACTGAGATAGTTAGAGAGAGAACAAGGGGAAGTCAGGAGTTATGAGAAGGAGTTTGAGGGAATAATAATAATAATAATAATAATAATAATAATAATAATAATAATAATAATGTGCCCAAATATCATCATCACCATCATTGTTTATTTTTTTATTATTATTGTTATCATTTAAACCTTACATCCACACAAAGACAAAAACAAGAACTGCAAAACGACATAATAAGTTCGAAATGTCCTATAAAGAATATAACTCGAGGTACGGTGGTGGCAGTAGGTATAAACGCGTTAAAGTTAAAAAAACAGCAACAATACTTTATGTATGACAATTTTAGAACTGGCACGTAAGCACAAAAATAAAGAATTACAAAAACAAACCGAAATGGAAAAATATTTTCTAAAAACATGCACCAATACCTTGCATAAAGCTAAGCGAAATTATTTACGTCGTATCTTTTTACAAAGATATAATGTCGGATAAAATAGAGACTTGATTTTTAATTTATATATATATATATATATATATATATATATATATATATATATATATATATATATATATATATATATAGCTGAATGTCTGTGTGTGTATGTGTGTGTGTCTGGTCACGAATAGGCTCCTATATGGTTGACTATCTTAAAAAAACTGATTACATATAATGATAGAAAATGTATCGAGACACAGCGATGGGAATGTTTGATCTGGCAGAACTACTGTTCATTAAAATTGTGGGGTCTGCGTTCGCGCCTGGTCCACAAAGAATGTAAAAAAAAACAAAAAAAAACGTTTACAAGTGTTTTTGATATAGATGTACATAAGAATACTTCAATGAGTATGTTTTAACTCAAATAGGGATGGTATAATAAAATTGTGGGGTCTACGTTCGCGTCTTGCCTCCATAGAATTGACATAGGCACACACTTTTATAAAGACTTTTTATATCTACCTGCGTAAGTATACTTTGATAATTATATTTCAGTTTGAAGAAATATGGTGAAACACTTTTGAATTTATTTAAGTATCAGAAAGATTATTTAGGAGCATTTGTACGTAATGTTAGTATCCGCATTGCTTCTAATATAGCCAGTCTGTTTAGCGCAACCATAAGTTCCACATATGTGTTTATATCAGTAGGTTGAGACTGTTCCGCCTCATATGAGTCTGGGTCAAAAGTAACTTGCTGATGTGACCCATACTCCCGATTTGCGTTTTCGTTCAAGGAAGTACCAATAATCATGTCTTCCTGAGACTGTTCATAATGTCCCCATTGTCGACTTCTTTTTCTTGTTGCAACTGCTGTTGTATTACGACTAAGAGAAGTCTTTCTTAGTGGCATATTGTAAAAAAAATTATATTGTGTAATAAGTAAAAGATTGTTATATACGACACTAATGAACTCTATGTTCTTGTTGTTTGACTTCTGATAGTTGATCGCCTTTTTAACTGGAAACAATGACACAATTCAGTTTATGTTTTTAATCCCCCCTGCTACCGACCAAACAAATAATGTCAACGTTTCAAATGCTGAACGAAATGCATCGGTTTACTACTTTATGAAACGATTTAGCTAATATATGACGGGAGTAAAGTTTGAAGAAATGCAAGCAGCGGACGTTATTTTGGAAACGAAATAAACCGGAAATGATTTTTATTTTTTTTTATTTTTTCGAAAAAATAGAAAGAATAAGAGTTCTTTTAAGGGCCAATTTTTGTGGGGAAAATTATTGTTGATGTTTCCACTTACCTCCTCCTGGCAAAGAAATGAAACTCTATTTATTCCCCCCCCTGGTAAACAAAAGGAATCATATTTTTTTAATTTAAATTGTATCTGTATGGTTTTTGCGTGAAAAATTGAAAGAATTACTAATTTTGTAAGGGAAAAACTGTAAAAAAAAAAAATGCCACAATATAAGTTATGTTTTCATTATCCTCCCTGGCGTAGAAATGAATCTAAATTTACGTTTTTATTTTTAAAGAGAAATAATTGAAAGGGAGAAAGTGTTAAATTCCATTCCAGTTTTGTAGGCAACTTTGTTCTCGGCACAGAAATACAACGGAATCTAGTTTAGTAAATGGAAATTGTAAATAAACTTAATGAATGAAAGGGTGTTTAAAATTCCATTCTAGGTGTTTAGGCAAAAAATAAAAAAAAACATTACGGTAGGTAACCACTACGCCACGGAGCACTGCAACTGATTTTAGTGATTTTAAGTAACTTAACATGAATTGTTAAAAGCGTTAAATCTGTTCGAGGAACTTTGATCACCTTCCTTTTTCCCCCTCCCGGTGCTATTTTAATCGGTTTTACAAACTTTATTTAATTATATTGTTGGTTTTAATCGTCCGTTTTGACACCTTAAAGATAAAAGATTCCTCATTTATTTTTTCGTCATTAATATTATTTCAATGCTATCGATTTTCTCCTAATGAGATGATAGCCAAAAAGGCTCTTGAGAGATATCCGCTTATTTAAATTCATAAATTCTGTACCTCCAAACATTTATCCCTTATATATATATATATATATATATATATATATATATATATATATATATATATATATAAATGAACTAATTTTCCCCCTGTGATCTTGACCTTAATAGGATTAAAAAAAAGACATTTCATGCAAATGTAATATGCACAAACTACAGCAGAATATTTGAGGTGTGTTATAGGCATATTGCCTCTCCACTTCCTCAATAATTGTAGATTCCTACATTTTTTCTGCTGAGAGTTCAATGCCACAATCGTTTAAAATCAATAGAAGTAGTAAAATCTTTTCTCTCTAATAAATTCCTCCTTCCTCCGCCACCACTTACACCGTTTCCGGATCGTTCACAAGGGACAGTTACGAAGGAACGCCGATTTGGGTTTTCTTTACTTCGTAGTTGCTTAAAAAACTGGAATGGAATTTTACCGTGCCTATCCATTCTATGTTTCCTATTGGGTAAAACCCACTACGGAATTAACCGATACTATCTTTCCCACAAACACTAATTCTTATCCAACGCTTACTTTTACGTTGCTTAATTACTATTTATATTACTTCAACAAATTGCATAGCATACTATTCAAACACTCTCTTACAGAAATTCGTGTTCCGCCATACGACTTCAGTTTACACATAGAAAAAATCGCGTTTATTAAAATACCCGAAACGAACTAACCTTGGATTCCATGTTTTACTACAAACTCATTTGGTCTCCAACTCTTACTTACATATCCAAATTTAATTATGACACGTTTGTTTCTCTTTCAAAACAAAAAAGTGAAGCAGAGGGAATATGGTGAAGAAAAAGGTGATTACACATGAATGGATAGTCTGGTGGAAGATAAAAAATCCAGTGACAGTAAAATCCAAATGTCTTTCTTGAAGTTTTACATTTGGATTTTACTGTCACTGGATTTTTTTATTTTCCCCAGACTATCCATTCGTGTGTAATCACCTTTTTCTTCACCATATTCCCTCTGCTTCACTTTTTTTTGTTTTCAAGTAAGATCTTTGACTTATTTGTTGTTTCATCAAATACTTCTGCATGCAAAATCCGATCCCGCATTTTGCTAATTCCTACCCTCTGATGAGAAGGAAAGTATTTCTTCGAAACTCCGCGGATTAAAGACTATCCATTTATCTAGTGTTTCCTATTCAGAGTAAATATGTTTTAACTCATTTCAAAGTGTGTTTAAACATATTTTATTTACTGTTTACTCATTCATATATATATATATATATATATATATATATATATATATATATATATATATATATATATATTTGTAGTCATCGATGTACAGTCTTGTTTCGTTGTATCGCAACTAATCAGTGCCGATAGACTAGCACCTCTCCCAAGCCAAGGATGGAACCTAGAACCGTCCTGTTGACCGTCGGAAGTTCTCCCATTTGACAACGGAAGCGATGATCGCAAATAACCCTTCGGAATGTATATTCAAATAAACATCTGCCACCACGTTTACAGTGCTCAAACCGCCTGTTTGTAAACTACTAAATCATCGAGCTTCGCATTTTTCAGCCAATTAAGTAGCGAGTGAGATCATTTACGACAGTGCTCTACCCAAAAAATATATTTGTAGTCATCGACATACGGTCTGTTTCGTTTTATCACAACTCATCAGTGCCGCTAGTCTAGCCCTCTCCTAAGCCAAAGATTGAACTTAGAACCGGTGTGTTGACAGTCGGCAGTTTTCCCACTCGACTATGTGATCAGTTTTCTATAATAGTCAGCCATATAGGAGCCTATTCGCGACCAGGCACACACACACATACGTTCAGGTATATATATATATATATATATATATATATATATATATATATATATATATATATATATTAAAATTAGTAATAAACAAATATAAATACTAATGTATAGAAATTACATTTTAGAATGCAAGTCATACTTTTTGTAGTACGATGGCCATATTTATAAATTAACTAGCATAGTGATTTGACGTTTTCCCGGGATTGAATGATGATTAACAAATATTTCGCACTCTCATATTTTTATTATCATCAACGTCGATCAAATAGCCTATTGCCCAGTTAAATCGATTGATTGCCTGCTCTAATTTTGGACCTATCGCTTTGTACGCGGAGAAAGCTTTACAGCATGCCTCTCGCAGTGATTTAGTTCACAATACTTTGTAGTCTACATTGAACTTTAACCTACAGCTGCTTTTACAAAATTAGTTTTATATATAATGTCTTGCAATAAATTTTAAAATAAAATAAAAATCAAGTATTATACTTCAATTGAACGCTAAACAGAAACCTTTACTTCGAACATTCGCCATGTCATATCAAATAACCTACTGTTGATTTTATATGGGTTACATTTCTCGTTATGCTGTGATAATGGCGCGAATTTTAATTTAAAATAGAAAAGTCCAGTATCATTGTGAAATTGTGCTTTAAACAGAAACATTCATTTCAAACTCACCCCTGTTCTATCAAACTTTACTTCCTTAGGTATTATATGCTCCTATTTACAATGCCTCCCCACGGGACAGAGTCAGACACCAGGGTCGTTTTTTTAACGTGGAGAAAAGGAACAAAAATAAAAATTGTCTCAGTCGTGCAGGATCTCTCCTCCACTGACAGAGAATAAGAAATTGAAGTGCAGCATCTGAAGAACAGATGGTATTTATTTGCTCCCCCACCGAGCAAATTAGGCACAAGGCCGATTTTTAATGTGAGGAGTGAAGGGAGGGGGAAGGGAAAAAGGGGATCAGCTCCCGAGAGGTGGGAAATGGGAGCTGGTTAATGGTCAGGCATGTGGGGTTGCCCCCACATCTGGTCTTTGCTAGTCATAGCTAGTCATAGCTTGCAGCATCTGAAGAACAGATGGTATTTATTTGCTCCCCACCGAGCAAATTAGGCACAAGGCTGATTTTTAATGTGAGGAGTGAAGGGAGGGGGAAGGGGAAAAGGGGACCAGCTCCCGAGAGGTGGGAAATGGGAGCTGGTTAAAGGTCAGACATGTGGGGTTGCCCCCACATCTGGTCTTTGTTAGTCATAGCTAGCAGTATCTGCCGGAACAGATGGTGTTTATTTGCTCCCCCACTGAGCAAATTAGGCACAAGGCCGTTTTTAATGTGAGGTAAAAACCAGCTCCCCTTAAAGTAGGCAAAAAGGGGTCACTCTGGTTACCAAAAATAATAATTGTCCCAGTATAGAGGGTTTCCCCTCCATTGACTGGTACAAATTATCTTAAGTGCAGCATCTGCCGGACAGATACTACACTTTGATCTTGTCCCGAAGGTCAATGACTAATAAAAGTTAGATATTATATGTTGGGTCTTTTTACTTGTGTGGTAATAAAACTTCTCAAATCTTGTAATGTAAGGTTGTGTAAGATGTTTATTTGGGTCAAAATCGCCTGTTCTTCTTTCATCGGACTATTTCGATTGTCGATTATCGAGACTTATCGAAGACATTCCGACACAAAATATATGTAAGAACCCTAAACATGTACATAAAGTACCTTAGTGTGAAATTTTATAAAAATTAGCCCAGCTGTTTTTGAATCCTTAAGGACAAACTCACATACCCACAGACACATATATCCACATACACACAGAGTTCCTTCTATATAATAGTAGATATTATGTAAATCAGATTTATGTTTGTGTGAGTTCGTTCCTTTTGGACTCGAAAACGGCCGGAACGAGTTTTAAAAAAGCTTTCATATGAAGCTAATTGCTGAGAGGGTTCTTAAGTAGGTTTTGTATCGGAATTATGCTCGAAAAACTCCCATTAACAAAAAAAGGTTCATTAACACTTCTATAAATCCTAACATGGCAAGTGCATTGTAGATTTTTTATCACCGCACAAGCAGAAAAGCATAGTCTATGAAATCAAGTGTAAATCATTTTATTAGACAGGAGGGGGTCTTTCGAAATCAATGTTTCTTTTTGAGCACAATTGAATTATGATACTTGACTTTTGTACGTCATAACTTTAGTTCAAATGGTTATGTAAAATACTTTCATAAATAAACATTGCGTTCTTTGATAACGTAGGACTGCCTTTCTGTTTAATGCAAACTTTGACCATGACACTATGATTTTGCTCTTTATACTTTGACTTCAGTAATTATTTACAGATAATTTTATAACAACATCAATAAGGTGGCCCTTATTAGAGCAAGCAATTAATCAATTTGATTAAAAACGGACGTTTTCAATGATTTCGATGAAAATAAAAGTATGATAGGGTGGAAGATGTGTTGATCCCATTCAATACCGGACAACCTCAGGTCTCCCAGCTAGTATTTTATGATTTAAGAAAGTTAATCTTCAAATATAGAAATTTTTATTGTTTAAAAAACTAAAAATAAATTGAATAAATCTATTTCCTTAACCCATGAGTTTTCGATTTTCATTCATTTTCTTCAAGGAAAAATATTAGCTAATGTTTTTATTGGTCTGTGCCTTATTTGCTAAAAGGAAATAAACATAGAAAATTAAAGTTTTTAAAGTTTTTAAATCATTTTAGATAGATAGAGTAAGGGAAATGGATACCGAGGCAGAAAAAGGACATTGTACTTTAAATCCAATGTCTACATTGAGAAATTTTATTTGGCTGGGATTGTCTTATGTAAAATATTACATTTAATAATGTTTTGTAAGACAGAAAATTACTAGAGTTGCATACTAGTAGATATATTTCATTTCATTATTCTGAATTAGTAATATATATATATATATATATATATGCATATATATGCATATATATATGCATGTATATATATATGCATATATATATGCATATATATATGCATGTATATATATATATGCATATATATATATAATATGTGCGTGTATGTTGAACAATAGCTGTTGATATATCTCAAAAGGATCACATACTATACATATTTAACTATTCACACGCCTATAAAATTTGATCCAGTTCTAAAATTAATATTAATACTTTTATTTTCTCATTTATATGACCTTTGATTATGAAAAATATTTCAGAAGTTCCATCTATCTGACTTCATGATGCATTCTGTTGTTTAGAATTATTGCATTTTCATAGGATACGGGACTTGTACAGGAATTGTAAAGGAACGCCGTAGTGATGAATAAATTCATGAACACTTTCCAACCTGCTGTAAAACTGACAACAAATTGAATTACTCAAACAAGTGTACACATAGATGAATAATTTGTGTCCCCTTCCTCAGTCACTGAAAGTCCATGTGCCTGAACATGACTTTTCAGTCCTACCAACGACTTGCACACCCTCAAGCAGACATGATACTGAAAACATTAATTGGTTTGGATAAAACTAACAACAACGGAGTCTGTCTTTTTTTTTAAATTTTCTTCCTTTGAAGATTGTAACGTGGGGTATGCGGCAGCCAAACCATCTTTTCATTTAATCCAACCGAGAGCTCTTTTTAGTATCCTCGTTGTTCCCTTAAGTGAAATTGTCTGGATCTCTTTTTCACTTAGTTTACCAGGATTATTAGTTAGGTAAGACTTCAAGATCTTCATATGCCCTGTGGTACCTATAATAACTGCTATGATTTATATCTCTCTAAGATTCCAGTTTCTTTTCATATCATACATGAGGCCTTGACAGTTGGTCTGTTTCTTTCTTTTAGCTCTGTTCAAACCTCCATCATTAGGAACACTCGCTTCAACCAAGGTTGCAACACTCTCTTACTTATTCCACATAACTATGTCAGGTTTCACAGCAGCATTTTAAAAGTAGGTAGCTCTAGTGATTACATGGTCGTAATGTATGGTTAGTCATTTTCAACTGTTAATTAAGGTTGATGTTCCCAGGATTTGATGCTACATTGGATGTAAAAAATTTTACAGATGGAATCTGTAAAAAAAATCTTTAAAAAGAATCTTTTGCTCTGTGGATTCCAACTGGAAAACTGTCCACTGCGAACCAGTCACCTCCAGGACTCATGTAGAACAACGAACCACATCCGAAACTGTTCTGTCTAATGCGAACCAGTCACCTCTTCGACTTGTGTAGAACAACGAACAATCGGGAACTGTTCTGAATCTAAACATCCCTTAACCTTCTAGAGGCTATGGACCCAACGTGTGTCTTTGTTTCGATGGATTCGAATCAAAATTCGAATCGTGACAAGTGACATTTTTGGTATATCTACGGATTCAAAAGTTATAGAAATACTTCTAACATAATCTGAAAACAAAAACGACCCCGAATTCATTGAAAATAACGTAACTGTCTTTGCGGAATTAATACAGTGCTTAGATGATCGAATTCTATCACTGGTAACGAGGGAAGTGCTGGACTATGGCTGCAAAGCATTAAACATATTGACGGCAGAAAACCAATTTTAAGTGAAATGCATGTATTTGGTCCAACTTGCTCTGCACATATAGACAAAACGAGTAAATTAAACATTAAAACAGATATAGGTATAATTCTTGGATATGATAAAAACAGTCCAGCCAATTTAATATTTTTGCAGCAATTAATTCAGAGGATTGTGTAAAATGGAAAATAGTCATGAAAAATAATACCTATACGGTAGTACCTCTTCCGAAAGATAAACATGGTATTTCTACATTATGAACCTTTACAAAAAAGACTACATCATCAGGCGTTGAACAGTACATCACTAGATGTGTTTCTAAAAGGATACGTTAAGATTTTCGGTATAGATTTCTATGTTTTCTCCGACCACACACCTAACGACAATCAGAATTTTATTGCAAATAGCATCGACATATGACGTACACATCCATCAAATGAACGTAAAAAAGAATGCCCCAATAGACTGCGAAATTTATATTACTCCTCCAGAGGGATTTATAATGAAAAATAAAAATAGCGTATGGCGATTTAACAGTTCATTATACACTCTAAATCAGAGTGCTGAGTGTTAGAATACAGTATTTCATGATTATATGATTAAACAATTTAAACAATGCCCAGCAGAGCCATGTTTATATACCCACCACAAGGACAATAAACCACCGATTTTGGTTTTATGGGTCGATGATATTTTATTCGCATGAAATTGTGACATAATGTTGACCAATGTTAAGAGCAAATTAAGTAAAAGATTCAAAATGACCGATCTTGGCAAAATATCCAGGTTTTGGGGAATAGAATTTACTCAAAGAGAACTTATTACAATGAATCAATCGAAATACATTGACAAAATATTATTAAAATTTGGAATGGGAGAGTGCAAGAAACGCTCTACACCGGTCGAAAATGATATTAATAAAAATATATACACAGAATCTGAAATAATAGACGAGAAATTATACCGAGAAATCATAGGAAGTCTTGTATATTTAATGACTTCGACGAGACCTGATATATGCTATACAGTAACAAAACCGTCACAAAAATTATCAAGACCTACAATGAAGGATTTAAGCAGAGCTAAACAAGTCCTTCGTTATTTAAAAGGAACTAAAAAAAACAGTACAGAATGTATTTACTATAATTGTGGACGACCTAATCACAAGAGTTTCCAATGTAGATACAGGACTTGAAAAGGCGACTCCATTAAAAATGTAGAATACATTATTTATCGAAAAGAAAACCCAAAATAATTTCTTTATATACTGAACTGATCTCTCTGAAAGGAATTAAAGCTGAAACCATCACAAATTATATTATAAGAGCCAAAACTACTGCGAATTCTTTTAAAATGCCTGGTGAAGTTGTTAGCCACAGTCTCTTAATTTCCATGGTCCTTAAGGGATTATTGAGCGATTTCACGCCATTTACAACCGTGATAACCCAGAAAGAAAAAAAAACATGACTTTTTCAATCCAAGGTAACACTCAGAAGTTACGAGGAAACTAAAAAAAATGATCACAGAAAAAAAAAACGAATCTATAAATATTATGAAATTTAGAAATGCACACATAAAAGCAGCAAAATTAAATTATACCCATGCCGGGAATAACAACTGCCATGTTGCCAAAATCAATTTTTCTCCTAAGAAAAATCCTGGACAAGACGTTAAACTGCATCCATTTTGTTTGTATTAACACTTTATGCGTAACTAACAATTTTACTGAAATAAAAAAAATAAAAAAATGTAAAAAAAGTCGATTTTTTAAAACATTTTCTTTGTAAATTTTCTTTGTGACAAACAATTTTGCATGCTTATTTTAAGACGCATTATTTAATTGTAATTATATATATATATATATATATATATATATATATATATATGCAGAAACACTCGACTTTATTCGTGATTGAATGAAGCTTAATACAATATGCTTTTCACTATGCAACCAATATAAAATCTTTTTGAATGTTTTTACCGTCTTCCCATCCAGTTTGCCACTAAATCTTGACGGGAGAAGATTAAAAACATAGGAGGCAGCTGACATGATGAGAAACTGAATTATCAAAATTTTATTAAAGCATATTGCTTCCATTTTATTAAATCAGATGTATTTCAAGATTTATGAGATCTTGTCTCCTATTTAACCTTAGAGGAAATGGCATGAATAGAGTTTACATATAGAAGTCAATGTAAAGTATCCTAACCAGTTCACATCTATTATCCCGGGTATTCCATACATATTGAGAACATTTATAGTAAAAATAGTAAATATTTCAAGTTAAAAATAAGATTCTGCCTTCTACGTTGCTTTAGGTAATACATACATTCAAAAATTTCAATTTTCTTTTCAATGTTAAACATAGAATTATAAATTATAAAAAAAAACCCTGGACATATTTGAAGATTAAAAACGAATGTGTTCTTATAAACCTCCGTCTCAATGGGCATTTATAGATGCGGGATTATTTGCTTTGTCCTACACAATAAATTTTACACGAGATTGCACGCCTAGATTAGATGTAGATTTCTATATGAAAGCCACTAACATCAGAGACACAGACATTGATTTACCGGGTTGAGTTTTACACGAAATATTAGCATTTTAATCTAAGTATATTTCTTGGGTGTAACAAGAAATCGAGTTCTGTCAGAGTAATATATATATATATATATATATATATATATATATATATATATATATATATATATATATATATATATAGGATGTCCCAAAAGAAGCTGAACTGATCAAATATAAGATGGAGCAATAGAGTCATCAATCTAACGAAAAAAATATTTCAGAGCATCTAGATAAACCCTAATAAAGTCATCATGAGTCGTTACACCATCAAGGAGTCGATATTTATTATAGAGACGTACTTTCAGTTGAATTTAAATTTCAAATCCTTCAGCTTCTTTTGAGACAACCTGTATATATTGCAGAAATTGAGACAACAAAATATAAAATTAGAACACTATACGGTGTATTTCCTTGCGTATTGCAATAGTTTCATAACCATTTGAACACATTTTTAACATTATTTCCTTTAAATATTTATTCAAGGGCTACTCATCAGGCTACAAAATACATTTGTCATATATATATATATATATATATATATATGCATACATATATATACATATGTATATGGACATACATATGTATGTATATATATATATATATATATATATATATATATATATATATATATATATATGACAAATATATTTTGTAGTTTGATGGGTTGTCCTTGTAGAAAATATTTAAAGAAAGTAATGTGATAATTATGATTAAATACTAATTAATAATTTTTCCTTACAGACACAAATGTTTCATGTTTACGCAATCATTAGTGTAGTATTACAATTTCTGTTAGTTAATAGATTCTAAACAAGCTACAAACCAACCTTTCACTGCATTTGTTAAGCTTTTAAATCTCAGCTACCATATATATATATATACACGCATATATATATATATATATATATATATATATATATATATATACACGCATATATATATATATATATATATATATATATATATATGTTATACTATCCTTGAACAGCGTAATTTACACCGATTAACACTATAAATAGCGCTAGTAATTCCTACGTCGGTGAGAGATTTGTGACTGCACTTGAACTGCATGGTGAGTACCCAACAGATATATAGGCTTTCCTATCTTTGTACATTATTGTTAATACTCTTGTTCCTTAACCGAAACTCCACTTGATTGTTCTAATTTTCACTGTTGTTCCACGACACAACAGATTGGCGACAAGGAATTGAAAGGACCGTCACTGCAGAGAATCACCAAAAGTGATTGAAATAAAAATTCGTAAAATATTTACGGCAGAAGAACCTCGTCATTTCAACAGATATTTGGATACGCAAGGATTAGCAGCGAATTAATTACTACAATAGTAATTTGGCCACGGGAAAATACTACCAAAATCTACAGCGATAAAAGCGAATATTGTCAATTATTTAATAATTGAACACACTTACCTAGTGTTTTAGAAAGGGAAAAAGAAGTCAATTTTTTTCTTCACCAGAAGCCATTTTCCTACAGTAAGACTTTTCTTCTCCAAAGTTAAATGTCCAAAACCAATTTGCAAATACCTTGTAAGCTTATCGTTATTTCGATTACATCTGGGATTTGAAAAAGAAAACAAGAGAAAAAGAGACAGACCGTGTAAATAATTATTAGGGTACGTCATTTGTGCTTAACAAACATGTAAAGAATCAAGTCATTTTTTGCAAAAGGGAAAGAGGGTAAAAAAAAACAAAAAATAAAACCAAAATTTTCTCATACGAATTCGTTGGATATTTAAACGACGGATTTTATTTTTGCTACGTAAAAACGAGTGCAAATAAAAAAATGTTAAATAAATGATTATTCACTGGATTCTTTCTGGTAAGACTAGAAATATAGCGTTCAAAATATAAGTTTCAAAAGGACTGCTAAACTGTTGTTCTTAAACAAAAGAATTGGGAAAGAAAACTTGGTTGATTTTTTACTAAGGAATATTTCTTTAATTCAAGCGTAAATTGTAAACTGAATTCGTATAATGGATGGGAAATTATAAGATTCACACTTGGAATTGTTCCAATGCCAGACAGAGCAAAATCACGCGTTGCAAAAGCAGCAAATTCAACAAAAAGTAGAAAGAGAAGCGAGATTTAAACAAGCATTTAAAGAAAAAATTCTTAAACAACGGAAACGCTTCGAGGAAAAATTGATGAAAACACAGGAGGAACAAAGAAAAATTCTGAAGGCGACACAGTTTAGTAAAGCTAGTAAAGCGGACGATAATCATAACGCATTTTCTCAAACAGCTGTGTGGGCCGCTATTGAAAATTATAATCCAGAAAACGATATCACTTTCGTCAAGTACTATAGATGATATGAGGATATGTTTATATCGGAGTGTAGTACCTGCCCAGACGCGAAAAAAGTTAGGCTTTTGCTAAGGAAATTGGGAACAGCCGAACATACAAAGTTCGTGAATTTTATTCTCTCAAAAGACCAGTGAGTTGAGCTTCCAAGAAACAGTTATGCTACTTACAGAACAGTTTTCTGCAAAAGCGTCTCTTTTCCATAGGTGATATAAATGTATGAATGCTACTAGAACAGAGGAAGACGACTACACTACTTATGCAAGTATAGTGAACAAGCATTGCGACGATTTTAAATTGGAGGAATTATCATCAGATAATTTAAAATGCTTAATATTTGTGCAAGGGATGGTCTTAAATAAAGACGCTGAAATCAGGCGTCGTGTTTTAAATAAACTCGAAAACGAACCGAATTTAAAACTACAAAACTTAGCGGAAGACTGAACGGTTTATTGCGTTGAAACAAGACAATCGTGACATAGAGGAAAGCGGAGTGTAGCATATTAAAAAGATCCATCAAAAGAAAAATTCGACTTCAAAAGATAACCAGAGAAAGAAACAGGAAAAAGATCCACCTGGACCATGTTGTAGATGTGGAAATAAACATTATTACAATGAGTGTCCCTACAAATTCAAACAATGTGACAACTGCCACCAGAAAGGGCATAAAGTATCGCATTGTAGAAAAAATGTGCTAGAAAGACATCCATTAAACTTACGAAAATTGAACCTGAGGAACAAAATATCCGGAAATATGTACAGGTCAAAATGTTTAAAAAGAAAGTAAGGCTACAGCTTGATAGTGGGTCTGACATTTCCATTATTAATATACAGACTTGGAAGAGGCTTGGGAGACCCACTATGATTAAATCACATAAAAAGGCGAGAAATGTCAGTGGCGAAAAATTACCTTTGAAAGAGAATTACTGACGAATACTTTTTTCCAGAACAGGGCCGAAAAAGTAAGAATTTTTGTCATGCGAAAATCAATCAACTTCTTCGGAACTGATCTGTTCGAAACGTTTAGACTATGGGATCTGCTTTTAAGCTCATTTTGTCAAGAGGATTCGAATGTGGAGGCAGAAAAACTTAAGAGAGAGGTAAAATACAATTTAGCAGACATATTTCCAGGCGGTTTGGGAAGGTATACAAAAACGGTAGCAAATTTTGACGTTAAATAAACGAACAGCGAGAGTTCAGAAAGAAAAGAAATGTTCCATACGCCGCTATAGAACAGATAGACGGTGAATTAGAAAGACTCGAAAACATGGGTGTCATCGGAAAAATTGATCACAATGAGGGGGCTGCAGCAACGGTTTACATCAAAAAGAAGATGAAGGAGATTCGCGTTTGCACTGACTTCTCGACAGGCTTAAACAAGGCATTACAAGGTCACCATTATCCTCTTCCGAACCCTGAAGAGATATTTGCGAAACTGAGTGGAGGGAAATATTTTTCTAAAATCGACCTCACTGACACGTACTTACAAGTTCCAGTCGATGAGGAGTGTTCAAAGCTGCTATGTATTAATACCAATAAGGGATTGTACAAGTTTAACAGACTTCCTTTTAGGGTTAAAATCGTCCCTGCGATTTTTCAGCAAATTATGGAAATTATGTTAAATGGGTTGGATTTCGCAGCAGAATACATGGACGATGTGTTAATGAAAAGCGTTAGCAAAGAACAACACAAAGCTCATGTAAACCAAGTATTCAAAAGGTTCCAGGATTATGGATTTAAGGAACAAAAGTACATTTTTCACGGAGAAAATAAAATACTTGGGGCAAATCATCAATAAACATGGAAGAAGGTCGGATCCAGATAGATCGAGTGCAATAAAGAATATTCCTGCTCCAGAAAATATTGACTCTTTACAAAGTTTCTTACCTTTAGCAAATGAATACAATGTATTTGTGCCAAATATGCATAAACTAAGATCGCTTTTAAATTAACTGTTAAGGAAGGACCAAAATGGGTCTGGACGTAAGAGTGCGAAGAAGCATTTCGGGAAATGAAAGAAACTTCAACGTCTGACTTGTTTCTCGCACATTATAATACCAAGCGTATTACACAAACTAAACCGGTACTCATTGAAATAAAAACTTCCGGATATTAAGAGAAAGGCGAAGTCATTCTCCTTCGTTGTAGTCTAAAGGCAACTTACTCAAATTGTCTAAAATTCCATGCATTCGTATACAATACTACTTATCCATCCATCTATACTTTAACTATACTTACAGAATATGCAATAACCTATATCTATCAGGTAAAACTGTACTCCATATCAAATGCTCTCTTGTCTCTATACTGAGCATATCTAATCTTTCAGTCTTACTAAATGTCCGGTTTGGGCACCAAATCAGAATTTCTAATAGAAAGTAGATCATACTCTAACACTTTATCCTAATCCTAAACCTACTAAACCATATCTAACCATACATTCCTAAACCTACTAAACCATATCTAACCATACATTGCTAAACTTACAAAACTATATCTAACCATACATTAACTCGTCTCTCTCGATCCAATACTGTAGCAAATTTAGCTGCTTCCACTGCATGAATTTTTACCTATACCCTCTCTCAGTAAAAATGAAAATAGACAGCATAATAATGCCCTTTTTAAACCACACATAAGAAGTGAAAATCTTCTGTAGAAGCTAACCTAAATGCCCGATTTTTTCCAGGAGATATTAACCTAAATAACCAATAAATATTAACTACCCATGCGGGGTCGCAGAAATACCTGGATTAGGACCCAGGCGCGGGGCGAACCCCCTCGGAGCTGATGGACCCGTAGGTCTTCCCAGGCCATCCGTCTAGGAGAAGGAACACTCTGAAACTAAACCTAGGGGAGGGAGGTCTCTTCAGTCCTGGACGACAACCTTCCTAGAGCTGGTGACTCAAACAAATCACCGGTTGGCAAACCTAAACTGCTTAAGGAGGAGATAGACTCTGTCTATCGCCCGGCTTTCATACTCCTTCTTTGCCTATTGGCCAGGCGTAGAGGTACTATCACAGGGACTCGTCTGAGTCACCAGTGGTTTACCTTGTTTCCTGACTAGGGCAATGAACGCCTCTTTTCCCCACTCCCGCCACATCCCATCCCCCTAAACTGGACACAGTGGGGTGCTTCAGTGCCATATATGTCGGTGCAGCTGGACTGGGCTGGCTTTGCCTAATGGATTGAGGGTACCGGATTGACAGTTCCTGGCTGCTGTTTCCGACTGATAGTACAGCAGCCCTAACTCTTTGGTAGCGCTTAGAGCGCCTGCTCCATCAATAGTTGAAAAATATCGGGATGTTTGTAGTGCCATGTCGCGCATGGAAAGGGACCCTGCACTCATCCCCGGTGGGCTTTCCTGAGGCCACAATCCTGTGGGTGAGGACAGCTGATGGTCTACTTGTATTGCATGTCTGGTATTCTGCACAACTACTTGTCCAGCACCCCCTCACTCATCCACCCTAACTGAAACTTTTAAATAAAATAAAATGAAATGACAGCTCAAGCAAAAGTTACGTTTAAACCAGGACCAAACTCAAAGAACACCAACCTGCCTCCTCCCTTGAGGCTTGCATTTACTAATATCCGCGGGCTTAGAACTAACTTAGATGATGTTGAGTCATTTCTCCTTGTAAACACCCCGGATATCTTAGCATTAAGTGAAACTAACCTTCACTCCTCCATTCCCTCTAACCACTTTAACCACATGCCTGGTTATCTCCCACTCTACCGTAAGGACTCGGACAGACATATGCATGGACTTGGAGTCTATATTCGAAACACCCTCCCCCTAACTAGAGAAATAAAACTAGAATCAGAGGGCCAGTCCTTTATGTGCTTCAGACTAAATATGCAACACAATATTAGCTACTTGTATTTTCTCTACCGCTCTCCCTCAAACCAAGACTGTACCCTAATAAACAAAGTCTCAGACAGCATAGATATAGCACTCTCCCTCGATACTAGCGGACAAATACATGTATTTGGTGACTTCAATGTCCACCACAGTAACTGGCTAGGATTCTCAAATCACACAGACGTAGCTGGTAGCGCCACATATAGCTTCTCTATATCTCATTCCTTATGTCAATTGGTTACATTTCCGACACGTTTCCCAGACCAGCACGATCAACATGCCTCACTTCTAGATCTCTTTCTGACAACGGTTCCCAATGACTGTACAACAAATACCCACATCCCACTCGGGAATGCTGATCACGCTGTGATAATGGTAGAAATCAGCCTAAATTCTCGCCCTAAAACTGAAGACCCACTACTCAAAACAACGAGGTATTACAATAAGGCTGATTTGGAAGCCATCAGGGAGCTCATCAGAGATGCCCCATGGCAAAATATCTTTACTCTTCCAGCGGAACAGTGTGCAAATGAGACCACTGAATGGTTCAAAACTGCTATTGAAGCACATGTTCCCGCACGGAAATACTATAGCAAGCCCCACTCCCCCCAATGGTTTACTTCTGCTTGTGCAGCTGCCATTTGTCAAAGGCAGCATGCTTTCCGCAGATTCAACCGACATAAGTCCAGCTCAAATAAACAGAAGTTTATAGAAGCTAGAAATAATTGTAAGAGAGGGATAGACACAGCTAAGTCAGATTACTCTGAAACCACAAGAAAGCTCATCGAAGCACAGAAATTAGGAACCCGGGATTTTTGGAAAATCTACAACAGCGTAGTAAATAATGGACAGTCAATTATTCCCCCACTAACAAACAATCATGAGGTTGCTTGCACGGCAACTGACAAGGCTAATCTGCTTGCCAGTCGGTGTGCCTCAAACTCCACACTGAACCGGTACACCACTCACTCCCTGATTTTCCTCTGCGAACAGACGCCACACTTGACGATTTGAAAATCACCCCTTCTCAGGTACATGCTATTATAAAAAACCTAGACACCTCTAAAGCATGTGGACCAGATCTCATCCCGGCTGTGCTATTAAAAAAATGCTCTGCCGAGGTTGCTCCAGTTCTGTCCAAACTTTACAATAAATGCCTTAACGAATCTTGTTTTCCCGACTGCTGGAAAACCGCCTCTGTGGTACCAGTCTTCAAGAATTCTGGTGAAAGAACTGACCCACTAAATTATCGCCCCATTAGCCTCCTCCCGCTTTTCGACAAAATATTTGAGTCCTTAGTTAATCAAGTCCTAGTCCAGCACCTAACAGCTGCTAAACTCCTGACTGACAAACAATATGGATTCAGGCAAGCCCGTTCAACAGCAGATATCTTAACTGTAGTTTCTGAACGTATATACCGTTCATTGGATAAAAAAGGGGAGGGTAGAGCGGTGGCCCTTGATATATCTAAGGCTTTTGACAGGGTATGGCACGGTGGTCTTCTAAGGAAAATTAGATCATATGGAATCACTGGAAGAATTCATAACGTAATTAAATCCTTCTTAAGTAATAGAAAAATAAAAGTTGTCCTCGACGGACGTACATCCAAACAATATGACATAAATGCGGGAGTGCCTCAGGGGTCTATCCTTGGACCTCTATTGTTCCTGATATTCATAAACGACCTCCCTGATAATATTGTTTCGGAGATGGGTATATTTGCCGATGACACCACTCTCTATAACAGATATGAGGGGAAAACAAATGAACACATATCCAAGAAAATGGCAGAAACACTACAGGATGACCTCCAATCCGTAGTGGAATGGGGACAAAAATGGTTGGTCTCATTCAATGCTGCTAAGACTAAGCTTGTTTCCTTCAATAACTACAAGAAACCTTCTCTACCACCAATAGCAATGGCCAAGAACACATTGCCTGAAAGTACTTCTTTTAAACTCCTCGGCCTAACGTTTACAGGGAATATGAACTGGAATAGATACATTGAGAGCATTGCCAAGGCTGCTGCAAGGAAGGTTGGCTCCCTCTACCGTGCTAGAAAACTACTTACGCCTGCCAGTATCCTATACCTCTATAAGGCAACCATTCGCCCATGTATGGAGTACGTTTGTCACATCTGGGCTGGTGCATCTGCTGCTTGTCTCTCGCTCCTGGACAGGGTTAAAAAAAGAGTCGCCAACCTGATAGGTCCTGAACTGTCATCTAGGCTTCAACCTCTGTCCCATCGACGAGATGTTGCATCCCTCTGCCTGTTCTACAAATACTTTAATGGTGAATGCTCTGACGAACTGCAAACACTTGTACCTCCCCGACGTAACTACCCCCGACAAACCCGACAAGCTACTAAGTCTCATCCCTTTACAGTGGAGATCCCTAGGTGCAAGAAAGCCTTTTACTCCAATAGTTTCTTCCCCAGAACTGCGGGTCTTTGGAACTCCCTTCCGGGATTCTGCTTTCCCAACTGCAATGATATGCAGAAGTTCAAGTGTAATGTGAACAAACATCTTTCTACTCTTCTCCCTTCATAATGACCCCGCTAATTAATTCCCTAATAGTAGCCCCCTGCTTCAAAGTGGCACTGTGCCTTGTTTGGGGTGAAAATTGAATAAAAAAAAAAGCGTGAAATTATCGTTGCAAGCGATGCCACCTCCTATGTCATAGGAGCATGCATTTTACACAAAATGGATGATGGAAAAGTGAAACCCATAGCACATTCATCCCGATCACTTTTGCCAGCCGAAAAGAACTACTCACAAATTGAAAAAGAGTCATTAAGCATTATATTCGCGGTAAAGAAATTTCATCCTTACCTGCACGGTAGGCAATTTCTGTTACAAACAGACCACAAACCATTATTAACGATTTTCAGGTCGATAAAGGTATTACCACAACATACGGCGAATAGACTCTAAAGATGGGGTACCATACTTCTGAATTACAATTTTCAACTGGGGTATGCACCATCTAAAACATTTGGTCATGCAGTGGGTTATCGAGGTTAATACCTAAGCATACAGAACCATTGGAGGATATTGTAATAGCAGCCATTCAAAAGTACATTAAATAATAAAAAAATACCGTATAAAAACAACGTTAGCAAACAAATACTGGGAACTCAAGGGAAGCGGACGTACGCCGGTAGTCGAATAAAAAATAGTAAGACAAGCAAACACAAGTAGATACTTAGACGATCCATGTAGATTATGTCTTCACGAAAAATTTTCTATCCTATACTTTAAAGAACCTCAACATCGATTAAACTTTAGGAGAGAAATAGCGAACAACTGTGTTCAGGGGATAAAATTTACTCTTGGATAGAGATACAAAATAATTTTAAAACTAACAATAATAATAGAAAATAAATAAATAACATAAATAAACATGTATATACAAAAACTATCACACCCACATATGTATATATATATATATATATATAATTATTTTTTAGTGTAATAATTAAATACCTACAGACATTAGTATTTCATCCTTTCGGGATTCTTCAGTGCAGGGTGTCACGATTAACACCAGCCGAACGATTCGATCCCCGCACCACGAGACATATCTGACTCGATTAGCGGAGACAGTATCCATTCGGCTACCATTAACCGCGTGAAATAGCGTTGAATTTAAAACATTTTAAATGCTCATTACGTCAGTCAGAGAGTGAGCCTATCGTTATACGATGATCTATGCATAAGAGCTAAATTGACCGACTTTAATTCAACTGAAAGTGCTCAACGATAAGAAATGAATTTCTTAAAGGGGCTGTCATAATTATATATATATATATATATATATATATATATATATATATATATATATAAACTAACCTCTAAAAAAAAGAAAAACCCATTCTTTTAAAACAGGTCAAGACACTAGATATCTACACTAAATAGCACACACAAAGGAACAGGTCAACCGGAGGTCAAATGGACATCTTTTCCTGTAAGTGTCTGCTTATTGGCTGATTCGGAAGGGTGCGGTGAATAATAGAAAGCTGATTGGCTAACAAAAAAACTCAAAAGAAGGTGCGTATATAAAAACGCGAGACAACCACTAAATTCTCGCATAAGCCTGAAGAATCCGAGAGTGGATGAAACGCGGAATATTCAATGTAGCTTAATCGCCATATCTATTTTATGACTTACTAACTAGCTCTACCTACGTATTGAGCACTGTTGAAGTAAATACTTAAAGTATCCGCCTAAATTTATACTGTCGTATATTAATTTATGTTATTAAATGAAGTACATATATATATATATATATATATATATATATATATATATATATATATATATATGTATATATATAAAATGAAAATTACAATTGAATTTACCAAAATGATCCAAGATTGGTAAAATTAAAGTAAATTATAAATATCAAAGAATTAATATTTATAAACTTATCTCAGCCAGATATAAAAGCTCGATAATACCAAATAGGAAATAGAGCTTATAATATGAGCAAACAGTTAATGAAATATGTTAAAAAACACTTGCTTTTCACTCTACTTCCGAGACATAACTATAAATAAAAAAAATCTGGGAAGAGAAAGGGAGAAAAAAAAAGCACATCTTATTTTTCTTTTATTTATATTATTTTTGCTTTGTACACACTTTTTTGTGAATTATTCCGTGGATTTCTGCCTTTGGATTATTATGGACCGTCTTCTTCCAATTACGGGATTTCTTTGGATTTTACTTGTACAAATGGAAATTCTTTTAACTTTCTTGAAGTTTTACATTTGGATTTTACCGTCACTGGATTTTTTATCTTCCACCAGACTATCCATTAATATGTAATCACCTTTTTCTTTACCATATTCCCTCTGCTTAACTTATTTTGTTTTCAAGTAAGATCTTTGACTTATTTGTTGTTTCATCAAATACTTCTGCATGCAAAATCCTATCCTGCATTTTGCTAATTCCTACCCTCTGATGAGAAGGAGAGTATTTCTTCGAAACTCCGCGGATTAAGGACTATCCATTTATCTAGTGTTTCCTTTTCAAATTAAATATGTTTTTAACTCATTTCAAAGTGTTTTTTAACATATTTCATTAACTGTTTGCTCATATATATATATATATATATACACACATATATATATATACATATATACATATATATATATATATATATATATATATATATATATATATATATATACAAAAAGTGACCAAAAAATCTGGCAACATCATGTAGCTAAGTTTGTTGGCGGCACTTAGATTATATGGTCAGACGATATATATATATATATATATACATATATATATATATATATATATATATATATATATATATATATATATATATACCGTTTTGGCTTTACTTCATATTTTTATCTGCAGTAACAAATGAAATAACTTTAATATTGAATGAAATAATCATGTCAATTCTTACTTCTTCATTCCTTAATTCTTTTTAAGTAGCCTCAAATGAACAAATATTACAAAAAAATTTACTTCCATTTATGTACTAAAATAAAAAATAGTTGTCTTGCGTGTAGTTTTAGGAGCTGGACACGAACACAAATAGCTAATCTTTGTATAACAAATAATCATTTGGTTATATTTGAGGCGTTAATGTTAAGGAATGTTATACGTAGAAGGCGTTTTGTTTTATATCAACTGCATTTTCCTAAATAATATGTCTAAAATGCAATGTTTTAGTCGATCTTATACTGACAACTGAACTTAGCAAACAAATACGAATGCTTTCGTCCTATACGACACAAATATCTAGACACCTTATAATATACATTGTTTTTCAGTTTGATTGCGGCATTTTAAGAGTTGTGTTAGATATTGTTTCTCGTAACTTTAAGTAGTTTAATTATATAGCGACAGTAACAACGTCATGTCTATTATTTTTATAATTTCAAAAGTCCGTGTCACAACTGATACATAATCCTCTGCTTGATACATACAGATGGAATACTATTTTTAAACGACTTTGTTATCAAAATATCTGACCACTCTAAAATCTAGGTACATCCAGGGCGATGTGTTAAACGTCAATAGTACACATATTAATAGTGACGTCATCATTTCGTGTGTTTGTTTTAATTTCTATGGATAAGCGTTCGCGTTATAATTGTTCATTGAATAACGTTTTTTTTTTTGCTATGGATAAAAAATAATTAAAAAAAACCTTACCTTTTATAAAACAAACACATTTTAATTAACGAACTTCACAGACTAGAGTTACTAAAATAAAATAAATTTTAACGTATTCTGTTGACGCATGTATTTAAAACAATGTTCTTTACAGGCCTCCGTTCATTTTTGAAGAGAAACCCTCTATCAATTTAAATAATAATATCAAAACACATTTTTTAAGGCCACTTTTGGATTTACAATTTTTATTATCTCAATAGTGTTCTATTCTTTTATCTGATTATATTTTTTATTATTGGAAACCTGTTATTAAAAAAAACATTTAAACTTCATATCGCGTAATATTTGAATTAAATATCATTTAAAGCTTTTTAAAAATGATTATATTTTAGAATTGTTTTTGTTGTAATTCGAATAATTATATTACTAAGTAAAAATTATCAAGAAAGTGTTTTTTAACATAATATTGAATTGATGTCCAATTTTATTTACAACTTTGAAGTATGTGAAATAAATAACAGGATTATATATATATATATATATATATATATATATATATATATATATATAAATTACTATTTTTTAATTATTTTATCGTTTTAGCTTAAAAATATGTTGAAACATTTATCAACCCCCATTTATTTTGTTTAGTTTTCGGACCATGAAATATAGGGGGTATAACGCATAAAAAGTATAGTTCCTCTAATATATTTAACCAAACCTACTTTTAATATGTAGGCTTATTTAATAATGAATAAATATCGAAAATTTCAGGAAAATATTATTATTATTTGATTTTTGCTAGACTTTTTAAACAAGGATGTGTCAACGGCTTAAAAAACGTCACTACATAGAAAAGTTGTTTTAAAGCGCCGATAATGTAAACACGATTTTTGTATGCTGTCAAAAATTAAAAAAAATATTATGGTAAACAAGTTAGGATGATAATATTTAATAAAATTATAGTTACATCGTGTTACATTATAGGGGGGTTAAAACTGTGGCGCGCGTATGCGGTACCTACTATAATGTATAGTAATTTTTATGTACATGCAACACAAAACAAAAACAATTATATATTTTCTTCATTGTTATAAGAAACCCACTTGTATACAATACGTTTGGGATATAATTATATTTCACAACACAAATCGCCCGACAGTTCGCTGCAACAACCATGCTGGTTCCATTTTCTGTACATGGCAATCAATAATTGTGCTAAAGGCAATCCAAAATGAACTCGACTTTTGGCAGTTGGTGACAAGTTTTCAGATTAGCTCCAATGCCACCGAGGCGCCAGGAGTGAGTGTTTCAAGTCAATAAAATGTCTGCTTTCCTCGTTCTCTCTCTCTTTTTATCTGTCCATCTTTGTCTCAATCACCTCTATTTCTCTCGTTAAATATGTGTGTACAAATTGTTATCGATATATGTGTCGCGTAAAAACGACAAATTACTCGTTTCGTTAGTTTTAATACTAGTTTTGCTTTAGGGGGTACGTTTCTAGGTCTGCTGTATTAATTGATGGATCTTGAAAGTGGCTTAAAGAAACTTCGATTCACAGTCCATAAATTAACATCGGACACATGAAAATATCCTCGGTAAAACGAACTTAAAATTTAAGCCATTAACAAAAATAGAAAGTATCTTGTTGTACTTTATCATATATATATATATATATATATATATATATATATATATATATATAGTCATCCACATACAGTACTTTTTCGCAGTTCATCAGTGCTGCTAAACAGGCAACTGCCTCAAGCCAGGATCGAACCTCGACTGCCAAAATGAAAGTCGAAGCTTCTCACCATTGCGCTATACAGATTCTGCTGTGTGGGTAATGAATAAACGATGTTTTGACATTGTCCAAATGCCTCCGCTCAATTTGTTCATATATATATATATATATATATATATATAGTAGAAATAGTAATTAATAAAAACTGAAGAAAGTGCTCAATACTGTTGTAGAGCAAATGAGCGTTTTATTTTGTGTTAACGTATCTTTCTGTTAAGTTATATTATTGTTTCACCATCCCGGCCGTTTTTTTTGGGCGTCTGTAGCTTCCTCAGACTTTTACAGAAATGTTCGTTCTGATGGGATGAAAGAGTGAATGATGTCAGGGGAGGTGCGCGAGAAGAGCGGAAAAAAGAGGAAGGGAACAAGGGGGAAAGGTGGGAGAGGTTCTTGGTATGCCGGTAATGTTTTAGTTTTTGAGTTTAAGGACCCTGTGGGGGAGGGTCTGGGAAGTTCATTTCTCGTGTGACTGAGGGCATAGGGATACATGGAGGGGAAAGGGGTATATGTGGGGGTTGGAGGATGGGGGGTTACTTTAAAATTCGAGTCTTAATGTTAAAGTTTTTGGCGTCTCGTTGGTGAGATGATTTCTTGATAAGTATGCCTTGACCTGTTGGGTGTTCGCTTAGGTTCGGAGGAGGGGGAAGAGGCTATGATTCGGTTTATTTATACACACAAATTATTTGTATAAAAGCAATATGTTACACATTTCAGACCATGGTTTCATTGCATGTGATATTCCTTTTAAAAGACATTTAATAATTCAAGCAACTCATCAGCAACTCACGAAATGAAAAAAAAACCCGAAGAATATACGTTTAAAACGAAATCATCGGTACAAAATCGGTAAAACGCGCTTGAGTGTTCCTTTTGAAGAAATTACCTTTATAGTGAAGGCGGAATTTATCTGTTCATGATTAAAATCATACCTAAGTATCGTTACATTTATATAATAGTTTAAAACGGATGTTGTTTGGATTCTTGTTTTGAGGAATAATTTGGGGGGCAGGCGTATGTGCTGTAATCTATTGGATATTGAGTGTGCCAGATATTAAGTGGGGTGCATTCTTATTGTTAAGGGGTGTAGGTTTAAATATTCTTTTAAACATCGAGGGGTGGATATAAGTATAAACCTATGGTAATTATTGTAGGTGAAGGGGATTGTGTAAGAATAGGGTATCGTTATCGATGAAACTCACTTCTGGGAGCTATCAAATTTAACAGATGGGTAAATATAGGTTTTACCAGGGGCGTGCAATATGTAATGCTCCTGGCCCACTTTCCATAGCAGTAGAGCAACGAAACTTGGCACAGTTATGAGTATTTCTCTACATAGGAACCACTCAGAGTTATGCATTTCTCCAATCGTTTCATGCAGCTTTGGAGACCGTTTTTGTAGAACACCCCAGGTTGGTCCTCCAACCACGACGTGACTTCAGAAATCAAGGCTGTATCATCTGGTAAAAGCTTTCCTTTCAAAAACAACTTCATGGCTGGCAAGAGCTGAAAGTCCGAGGGTGGAAGGTCAGGATAGTAGGGAGGTTGGGCAAGATTTCATAACCACACGCCCGTGTTTCTGATCTGGCGACATGCGGGTTGTGGACCGGAACGTTGTCCTGCAAAAGGAGGGTACCTTTGCTGATCTTGCCCCGCCTCTTGATTTTGATAGCTTCCCTAATTTCCTCAAAAGTGAAGCATAATAGACTCCTGTAATTGTGGTACCCTTTGCCAGGAATCTGTCATCACTAATCCGTCCTGGTCCCAGAAGATTGTGAGCATGACCTAGCCAGCGGAGAGCTGCACCCTTGCCTTCTTTGGAGGTGGTGAGTCCAAGTGCTTCCACTGCATTTACTGGGCTTTGGTCTCTGGATCATAATGATGGACCCTGGTTTCATCCTCTGTAAACAGTTTTTGAAAAACTCGGACTTATCTTCTTGGCACATCTCCAAATTCATCTTCGAGCACTCGATGCGTTCTCGCTTCTTGAATTGTGTGAGCTACCCAGGAATCCATCTGGCAGACACCTTATGCATATGAAAATGGTCATGAATGATAGTTCCCACAGATCCTGTACTAATCTTGACATCTTGGGCTATTAAGCGAATATTAATGCGCCGATCATTCAAAATGGCAGCCTTAACTTGACGGACAGATGTCTCATCAATGGCAGAAGGGGGCGACCAGGTCTGGGAACGGTTTCCACAGACTTCCGGCCATGTTTGAATTTACGATGCCAGCGGTTTAGAAGGTCATATGATGGGGCATTATCGCCATAAGTTTTTTCATTTCACCAAAAGTCTCCTGTGGTGAGCGTCCTTTCAAATAAAAAAAAAACGGATCACTGCTCGACATTCAACAGGCTCGATTTCACACCTGACTTAGTTCAAACACCTGTAAAACAGAAACCACGATTAGTTCAGAGCTGTAATTTACCACATATCCCGTAGAGATATAAATCATTGCACATGCAAAATTTCAGGGCATTACCTATTGCACGACCCTCGTAATCCACCTAATATTTCTGTAATCTGCATGAATTTAGGTGGGTCGTTTGTATTAACTCTGCCGGTTATAGACTAATAATGTATATGAATCTATCAAAGGGATTGTGCGAGATCGACTGGGTTACAACTTGATTTATTTTTTATCTAGGGGTGTTCACCCTATATATCCATATAAGGTATTTTACTTGTAGATTACATATATTGAATTTTATTTTTTATTTTCTTCATATACTATAGATTTAATGTTGCAGCCTCATGGTGGGGGTGCAAACTTCTACCGTTCTGTACGAGCAGCAAAGGTTAGGAGGATTTATTCGTGCGGTGCATTTTGAGTCAAGAAGGAAGGACATGAATAATAAATTGTTTTGGTTGTCTTGTTGTTAAAAAGTTTATCGAGTTTGTTAATGGGTTGAAATTGTTTGTCTACTAAAATAAAGCATTGTCTTATAATGTTATATTCGACAGTGAGTGAATAGAGAGAAGTAAACCAGATAATGCTCTTTTTTTCTATTGTGTCTGTGTTACCTATTGGGTTGAGATGTCATCATTATGGCTACTTTCCCGGAGGACCTTGTTATAATATGTAGTGGATTGTTGGAAAATCTCGGGTCTGGATTGGGATATTCTTTTACTCGGTAACAGTTTTCTTGAAACAAAAGGGGCAGCATGATTAGCTATTGACATATCTAAACTGCTCAGCGGGCTTGTAGTACGGTCTGGTATTGTTGCTGGGCAAGTATAGTGTTGCGTTTATGAAGTTCACGGTTGTGAGGTTAGGCAAGATGGGGATATTTAACCGTAGTTCTCTTTGACAAACATGTTCAGTTGTTTTCTCAATTTGTTAAGCTCCTGGTAATTGTTGTTGCTGGAGGGCCATTGATCGTCGTCTCGGTAGCGGCCGAATTCTTGGTCGAGGAATTTTTTTTGTAGAGAGCGTACGACTAAGAAACCGATCAGATCACACACATCTCACTATTATAGGCTCCCATCTATAAAGTAAATATATCTTCTTATCCATGTTTTATTGTAAAAGAAAAGCATGGACTTTTTTGCGTGGAGGATGATTTCAAAGTTCAGATCTTGCTGAAAAGTATAACGAAGCTTAACTTTTTGTTAGGACTCTCTTAAAGCGATAAAAGTATGTAATATCAAACCGTGTAAATTGCTCTTTATTGGAAATTGCCTTGTACCAATCAACGGTCGCTTAATAATATTTCTTATGTGTTTACTTGCTAAACACATTCTGCTCTTGGCTGCATTTATAAGTCCACAGGTGGGCCTGGTATTAAACTGAGGTTTGTTGTCTTTAAAAGTAATAAGCGCCCTATTTGTGCTAGTTAATGTTCTCTATAATATATATAAAGTCTAGCTGCTAGGTTAATAGCTTTTTTATGCATATTGTTGTATGTGTGGTTTAAAACTACTTTATATTGAAGGAGATATTGTTTTTATATTTTTATATTGGTGATTTTTAACATGTTGCCGAATTTATCTCTATTCAGTGTGTGATAACTAGCTTTAATTTTATGTCAGGGAATAGTGTTCGTTATTATGGCGTGTGAAACTGGTATTCGGAATCAATTTCTTTTCGCAAGCCCTAATCCCGGGTAGTTTATCGGGATATTCTTTAGATTTCTGCTAATAGAATTTGGCTTTGTTTGTGTCTTTGGTAGTAGTGGCATTTGAATATGTTCATCTCATAGATTTAACAACGTCTTCTTATTTATTAATAAGGAACTTTGGGAAGAATGTGGTGTTTGGATGAGATCTTATTAATCCATTACTTTGATAGGTGATAATTGCTGATATACATTTAAGTAAGTATATATATATATATATATATATATATATATATATATATATATATATATATATATATATATATATATATATAACCAAGGCAGAAAGAGCGGTAATCAGTTCCATACTGTATGAGTATAAGATGACTGTTAATAAAACGCAATCATAAAATTGCATAGCCACGGACCCGTGGAATAATTAAAACTTATGAAATATTTTAAACCGTGAGCGGACATTATAATTACTCGGTACGTATCTCCCGAATACCTGTTAAGATTACTTGTTTGGGAAAGTGACATGATCTATATAGATGAATATATATATATATATATATATATATATATATATATATATATATATATATATAGTAATTTATACAATATATATGGTGATTAAACTACACTGACTATTCCGCGTCTCATTCACTCTAGGACTCTTCAGGCTTATGCGCGAATTCTGTGGTTGTTTATCGTTTTTATATGCTCCTCTTCTATTGGAATTTTAGTTAGCCAATCAGCTTTCTAGTATCAACCGCGCCCATCCTATCAGCCAATGGGCATGCATTTATCGGACAAAGGATCTGTTTTTAAAATAGGTTAGTGTTTTTTTTTGTTTTTTGTTAGTTTGTATATAAATATATGTGTGTAAATACATATATGCGTATATATACATATATATCTACATACATATATGTATGATCGTTTATGTATATTCATGTTTATTTAATTTATTTATTTGTTTATTTTCTATTGTTTTTGTTAGTTTTAAAACTATTTTGTATCGCAATCCTAGAGTAAATTTTATTTTGTGAACACAGTTATTTGCTATTTCTCTTCAACAGTTTAATAGATGCTGGGGTTATTTAAAGAACAGGATAGCAAATTTTCCATGAATGCATAATCTACATGGGTTCTAGGTCCCACCACCTGGTAGCTTGTCTTATTATTTTCCATTCGGCTACCGGCGAATGCCCGCTTTCTTTGAGTTCCCAGTATTTATTCAATAGTATTGTTTTTATACGGTGTTTTTTATTGTTGCATTATATATATATATATATATATATATATATATATATATATATATATACATATGTATTGTTATATGTGCGTTCTATTTGAAATTGAAATCGACAGTACCACCGTTTCACTGATGTTTAGGAAAACACACACACACACACACACACACACATATATATATATATATATATATTCACTTATAACATATCCAAATATAAAAACAATACATTTAACGAGTTTATTAGTAGTGTTCAATGAAAACATATAGCTACGTAAATGTTTACTTGAACTTAAATAAACAAACCCATATGCATGACTAAAAGTAAATTTTAGATTTATTTAATTTATTTTATTTATTTCATTTATTATTTTTATTTTTGTTTTATTATATTTATCATAATTTCGTTCAATTAGTCTATTTAAGTTCTATGTAGTTATTTATCACCTAAATTAACATTTACTCTTTGTCTGTAGTTAGTTGCTCTTCCACTGTTATAATTTAGTAAGCATTAAACCGTCAGCGCGTAAACTTAAAGATTCGCTTTGTAAATGTCTTTATATACTCATCAAGTGTAAGATTTCCAATTATATTAGTCGATAGCGATTCCATTCCTTATGTTCAGAGTAATAGTCTGATAATAATGTTTTTAATCGTTTTTTGTCTTTTGAAGTGAGACTTTTTATATACTGTACGTATATTATAATTCACGATGGTTCCCATCATGAAGTATTCTTCGTCGTTAGGTTTAGATGTACAAATATAGTGTTTTGCTTAACGATGTATTTGGTTTGACGATTCTTTTGTAATTGACACCATCCATGAGTTCTACAGTGAGAGATGTTCATTTTTAAACTTCTGTATTCTGGTGATTAATCGTTGTTAAATAATATAAAAAAAGCAGTTTTGCTTTACATTTGGTTAATTATTAAGCAAATTATTGAAAATTGTCCATTTGCAAAAAGCGGCAAAATATCACGGGGAGTGCTTTTTGGATTAACACCGCTGGAAAATTCCATTTTAAAATTGGCGCCAATGGCGGAGTAGAAATTTTCTACTCTCCAGTTCTTCTGTACAGGGTGCTATCGAGACTATAATGCGATTATTAAAATTACAAAAGGCAATCGATCTATATTATTGCTATACATTAAAATGACTACAACTAATACTGCAAGATGTTTGCATATACTAGTTTCCATATGAAAGACGAATAATTTTATATACGAATTTTTCGTCATCTTTAAAGATTAATATGTGACACCGCAATACATCTCGACCATCAGATTGTTAATATATCTGACATTTCGACGGCTTCAATAAATTCCGCCTGTGAAATGCCTTCTTTGAGAGACGTTATCTGCGACGAAAAGGAAGCCAATAAAATAACCATCTAGATGCTGCGAGTAATTGAATTTGTACCAGACGTGTATACATTGCATATGTTTATAAGTATGTATCATATTTAGTTTTATTTCTAACCAAGATAGAACTCATTCGTTTGCATTCGACCTGCTACTAGACTGGGCCAGGACTGAGATATATAATTTAAGCGAATTAACTAGTGTTTTGATATTTCGCTTTCGGTGCCTTTACACTAAATCGTATCCCGGTTAATACTTGCATTGAAATGCAAACCAGTTGAACTTGACGAATCACAATTCGTTAGATAATCCTTGGCATGTGTCGTACATATCTACATAAATCATTGGCAACGTTAAATCGTAATGCGACAGCTAGAAACGAATGGAGCTGTTCGTTGTTCTGGCAAGAAAGCGAATAGTGGTGTAGACGTCAGATATAAGGGCGTTTCAGTGAATTGAATAATTCTCTTATAAGGTTTTGAGTGAAAATGGAATAATTATAATAATATAGTTGAATAATTCTCTTTATAAGGTTTTAGACATCACCTTAGATAAATATCAGATGTGATAGAAAAATATTACATCACTCGTAATCTGACAAGAGAGGAATACATTTCGCAAGATTTTGTGTATGGAAGAAAGCTCCTCTGAATACGTCTCTCCTGTTTGCGCATAGTGGAGGCGGTTCCTGGTGTTATAATACCCGAGCTATTCGAGTAAATTAGTTATATATATATATATATATATATATATATATATATATATATATATATATATATATATATATATATATATATAAAGAGAGAGATAAGGGGAGATAGATATATAGATGGAAATATATATATATATATATATATATATATGTTTAGAGGTACAAAATTTATATAAAAATTTAAATAGAATGTGCGGAAATTTTTCGAGAGCTCTTTCGGATATCATCTTGTCAGGAATAAATCCATAGGATACAAAAGAATATTATTGGCGAAATTAAAGAGTACTACGAGGGAATTTGGATGTGCCAAAATAAGAAAAAAAACGATTAAAAGAAAGGTTTAATCTGAAAATACTGCGTTAAAAAGAGATTAAAACTTGGCACACCGATGGGTAAAAGGGACAAAGTTCTCCGAAGAGAAATAATGTTTTCATTGTCTCCTTTTGCCGGCATGAAGAAGGTTTTCGAAACGCAATAGAGACAGACTCCAAAAATCCTTAAATGGTTCTTGGAATCTGCTCTGTGTAACACCTGAAGCCACTCTATTTTATATTTATCAGCACAGCATGTATTGTCAACCAAATGCTGGCCAATAGCAGAGTCCAAGATTACGGAAGGTGGGAGACTACCGGATCCTACTCTCCCCTGTCTTATTGAAGATGGAACCTGCTGGTTTATACGAGTTAGCAAATGCAAAGATGTTCACCCGACATGATCAGCATCGTACTGATATTTAAATTGATAAACAATATTACTAATTTGGGTGTTAGGCGAACTATCTTTGCGAAAAAAGGAAAAGCAGGTCTCGTAGTGTATACCAAACGCAAGGAAACAGAGTAGAAGCACTTATAAACACTTATAACAATATGTTTTGACAATTTAACGCTCTTATCCCCAATCCACGGTAATTTTAAATAAACCGGGCACTTCGCAGGCTCAAAGTTTTTAGGGGATTTAAAATTATCAACCTTCTTGTTAATGCAGTCTTCAATAAGGTATAAGGAATAAACATTATTGATAAATATTTCTCTGATCTTATCAAGTTCAGAGTTTAATCTATTAGGTAAACATATCATGAGAGTTCTATGTGCCAGCGTAATAATTAAGTCGACCTTATGTGATTTGGGTACAAAGGACGACCAATGTGCATATAAGCCAGAAAAAGTAGGATTCCTATGAACTGAACAATGATACTTGCCTTTGTAATTTAAACTTAAAGTGTCGGATTATAAAAAAAAAAAATATAAACTGAACAGTCAATTCTCTACAGTGCCATGTGGACTACGTAACAGGGGATAGATATGTGGCAATTAGAGCAGGCAATGACTCGATTTGATTGTAAAAATTGTGATTTCAATAACAATATAATTACCGAAAGGTAAAACATTTGTTGATTCTCATTTAATTCTAGAAAATGTCGGGGTTAGCTGCAAGTACACACACACACACACACACACACACACACACACACACACACACACACACATATATATATATATATATATATAGTCTTATTTGTAGTATTACGAATTTTACTTGGTTTATATAATTCAGTAATCGTTCGTATACCAATAAATTGTAAGCCAAAAAGTGATGACTCAAACTGTAAGCTACCAAATTATCATATTTCATAATTGAGTTAATAATGGGTTAATAGCAACGATGAAATACACTATCGTTGTCTAAGTCTTAGTTATATATATATATATATATATATATATATATATATATATATATATATATATATATATATATATATATACATTACGGTAAATAAACGTATTGGATTAATAAGAAGTAATGCCATACGTTTCTGATAGGGTTGAGGTCTGCAGATTATGCAGGCCAATCCAAACACGGAATATCATGCTTTTCCAGGAACCTCCTGAGATTGCCAGCTGTGTGAATGGGAGCATTTTTCTGAATTAAGATGGGATTATCATCCAAATTCCGACCAAGGTAGGGTAGGAAATGCTCAGTCAATATGTTAATGCACTTAGTGGAATTATTCCGACCTTGCAAGCGAACTATAGGCTCTTAACCATTGGTACTAATAATGCCCCACACCAAAATTGTATCTCCACTACCTTGCAGCGTTTAAACTGAGCACCTAGGATTAAATTCTTCGTTTTTCCTCCGACCGACTGCCTAGCCTATTGAACTTGCTTTCGTCGCAAAAAAGTCATGATCTTCATTGCATCTGACGAAGTCCAGACGGCGCTTTCTGAAAACAATTGTCTTGTGTCTCGCAACATATCCTCGCAAATTAAATTCCTTCTATGTGTTCTAAAAAAGGCGCACTTTTTAACAAGATTTCACTGTTGTTCGATTTGGGGAGCCGTTTCAAATCTGTTTCTGAGGCTGCGGATCTTGATAGCGTTGTCTTCCCGTTTAGAAGTAATTCTAGTACGACCAGATTTAGGAGCATCACGAACACTGCCGGTGTTTTGGTGCTTTTACACAGTCTTTTGTACCGTTTTCTCATCACATTTCAATCTGAAGTGGATTTCTTGATTGGATAAACCAGAAAGGTAGACATTAATGTGCTTCAGACGATCACTAAGAGAAATTATTGGCACACGGACTTAATGTTACGTTGTATAATCTGGAGCAACAATAATTACGATTAGAGATGCTTTGTTGCTTGTTGGTGGATATTTTAAACTGATTGGCGGCGATAATTTAAGGTCGTATTAAAAAGAATTTGTTGCTGCTGACTTTCTTTTTGCCTCTTCAATTTGAAGTTATTTTTTTAAACTGACGTGAACATTAGAATATTTCCGTTAAAATCAAATGTGAGCAGGTAAAATTATAGAGGAATAAAAGGCGAATCAAATAAGGTATAGATTGTTATAACAGTTACATAAAATTTAGCTTAAATGTGCAGTTTTTGAAAAAATTACAAGTGCGAACTTGCTTTTTGCCGGCACTGTAAATATCAGAATTTGATATTAACGCTTCAACGGTTTTAAATTAAAAAAAAACAGCACTGTGGTCAATAGGAGCTTTACTATATCGGTGTGCCAAGTCGCGGAATCTGGGTTTGATTCTAGAAATATCATCCGGAGAAATAGGGTATAGTGTATCATTTGAGTAAACAAAACCTTGACCGATTTCTAATAATAGGGGAAACACATTATTGATAAAAGTTTAATTTCGATATCTGTTAAAACAGTATTCGAAAAATTAGATATATCTTTGCTTTCATTGTGTGTTTCACAACACTGAAGAGGAAGAACAAGTTGTTTACCATCGCTGATAGAAAGATACTTGAAAAGCGAAAGAAATAAAAAAAGAAAAAAAAACTCTTAGCAACCGACCTAAGTCGATGGCAAGTACTGATAAAATATTCAACCCTTCATCATCTGATTAATCTCATCCCGTATAAATGCACGCTCCATATACGTAACGAAATCTGACTTTAAAGGCAGCAATACGGTTGCTGATATACAATTGTTTATATGGTATTGGCTGGCATTTATTTGAGACTCCTTGTTGTGTCAATCAGTATAAAATAGAGTAGTATATAACGGATTATAAAAACAATTTAAAATTATTTTGAATTAGTCCATATCGCGATTCGAAATCTTCTTTGTGCCTAGAGAAGGAATCGTTAAATCGTTAAATCTCTTTTAGGAACTTTGACCACCTCCCTCCTGCCTTTTCCCCTTCATCGCGGTGCTATTTTAATCGCCTTATTTTGGTTTTATTGGCTGATTTTTATTTTATTTTAATCGTCTTTATATATATATATATATATATATATATATATATAGAGAGAGAGAGAGAGAGAGAGATAGAGAGGGGAAGAGAGAGTATGTAACTCAGATATAAAAGACTTTATACATTTCTCTTATATCAGGGTTACACTTATATCCGGTGATTCTTATATCCGTTTTACACTGTACATTAACACAAGTTCTAATTTGGGACCAGACAAAATCTCTTTTATATATGTTATCCTTATCTTATAGTCCCTTATATCCGGGTTACACTGTATATATATATAAACCCTGTATATAACAACAAAGAAAACTTAGAAATATTGCTACATAGTACCTAACATATGCAGTGCTCTGAAATTCAATATTATAGCCTTACAACAACCCTCCCAAAATTATACACTACTTTATTGTTGTTGTTTGTCGTTTCGGTTGCACCTGTAAAAAATGCTTCTCCATAGATAATAGGAAACTTACACACCGTTAAAATAAAATCCACACACATCCACATTATAGCCCCACTTTAATCCTAAAACATATACTGTACATTTAAAACTATGGTAAAGACCCTATACACCTTTTTACATCATACTATATATAATACGCTTCTCCTTTATTTAGAATTCGATAAAGCTCCCCCAACATCATCTATAATTTTATTTGACCTATTTCGTTCCTAATGAATCCAATGCTAGACACCGCATCTCCACTATGTTACCTAGCACCTTCTCTACTCTTCTGATGAGAACCATTAGGCTTCGAAATGCCTTGGCATAAAGAGTCCCTTTTATCCCCCAACTAATCGATTGTATTCCCTTATTGAATAGAGGAACCAATTTATATCCACCAATATATAGTTTTGTAACTTCATTTCCCAATTCCTGTTGTTCTCCTATATATATATATATATATATATATATATATATATATATATATATATATATATGTATATATATAAATATATATATATATATATGTATCTATGTATGTATATATAAATATGCACTTTTATAACTGATCTTTTAATGATTTTTGTTAGTCTAAAATATCGTCCAACAGGTACTATATATAATTTTTGTACCACGTGTTTGATGATAATGCAAATCCTATCCTGCATACGTCCTATATATAAAACAAATATCACACAGATTATTCCCTGCTCCAATTGTAACGTAACGTACGCTATTAATTTCTACCACTTGTGTAAATTTCTCTTAAAGGGTTGTACAATTATACTATTCAAAATTTTCTAAATAGTCTGTGAAACTGTGATTTTGCAGGCATATAGACTCTGCATTGAAAACAGAGTCATTAAGTGAGTTGTATCGGCTTACGTTAGACTTCTTATAATGTCATCGTCAGTTAAATTGAAATGTTCCCCGATGATTGATCTCCGTCCAAGCCAGAGTGTTTTTAATTTGTATTTTGCTTTCGTGTATATTACGCCTAACATTAACATTTGAGATATGATATGAGGTTGAAAAGAAAGTTATTGCGAGAGTTTTCATTTTAATTTCAAATGATGTATTTTCAAATAAGTTTTCATTATGATAGTTTCACTTTTTTATAATTAGAAACAGCGTATTTCGCTCAATCTAATCGTTTAAATTACAAACATGTTAAAACAAATGTCTTTTTCTTTTCAGAACGTTGATACAAGACGAAGAAAAAGAAAAGTCGCACAATTTGCAAACGCAAAACGAGTCTACCTTGTCAGTAATGTGCAAAACTTGCGTTCTACTGGCGGTAAAGTTGTGAAGGCGTTTTTGACATCGCTTGGTTTTTTTTAATCATTTCTTGCAGAAGAATATTGTCGAGATACTTTAAAAAGTGGGGGGAGGGTCAGCGGAGTATGGCGAATGAGGCAGAGTTTCGTAGCCCAATTCGTTCAACTCCTCTGCAATTCTAGTCAACAAATGGATGAAATATATCAAGAAATTCGACAACAACACCCACCATTAGTCAATAGCAAAGGCCCAATTCTCCTCCTCGATAATACTTGTAAACAAAAGTGATAGGAAACTATCGTGGATCGCAGAGAATATAGTTGGACCATAAACATTTAAACTGGAACTTGAGTGTGTAGTTTAGTATTTAGAAAACAAACCAAATAAATAAATTTATCAAAAGAAACACACGGAGGATTAATGTAATATTATGATAGATAATTGGTTGAAATATAATTTAAAAAGTAGAAATGCGAAAATGGGGCCATTTATAAATTCCATGTCTAACAGAACATAATGAAACAAAAGTCAGAAGAGGTGGATGAAGATAGGATCAACTGCTTTACTCTGAAATAAAGGTGAGAAATGTGTTCTTATGTACATAAATAGATTATTTCATCGTCTGAACAGTGGTTATGTCGGAAGATCTTTGAATGATATAAAATTTGAAACCCTAACCCGAATGGTCACAAAACAATTGTAGCGAATATAAAAATACGCAATGTGCTGCTCTCATTCGTTATTTTACTGCCTTGTTTTTGTGAAAATATTATATGAATGTTCGATTATAAAAACTGTTAATCATGACGCTTAATAATTGAGTCAGTTTATTTTGACATTTATTTTTGTTGGTATATGAACCTAGCCGAAGTTTGATATATTTTAATATATCAAAATTTACGGTTAAAAATTATTTATATATATATATATATATATATATATATATATATATATATATATAATATAATAACGTATATATTTATATGCATATGTATGTGTGTGTGTGTGTGCGTGCATGCATGTGTGTGTTCCAACGCATAGAATGTTATTAGATTAGTGGAGACGTGTACTCTGAAATTCCTTCCTTTTTCAATCTACGGAAGCAGAGATAATTTGAAAATGTGTCACCAATTGGCAATTGTTCAGTTCAACTTTCTTCCCTTCAGCCCAATTATTGCCGAGTATTGATAATGACACCAACCTGTCTCCTGCAGTGATTGCTCAGGCGATGTATCCAATATGTGTGAAGTGCCTAAGAATCCATTCAGATTATATCCCCAACGTGTAGCCTTGTAAAGCATTCAATGCAGCCCTAAGGATTGTGATTATCCGTATAGATCTCTTCAATACATTCATATGTTTTGTGACTGGGTTCAAGCAGTCCGTAACACAGCGTCAGATTTTAATGCCCTTCTATTCAGTCCACTAAAGTATATCCTAACAGGACTTACGTTGTCTCGATTAAGCAGTAAGTTTATTTCTAACCGCACGAGGGGCTGCTAAGGAATTTTTAGTATCACTGAATGCACGTAACCTAGGGCACTAACTTCTAAAATTCTGCTTGATGTAATGTCTAACCTGATGCCGAGGAAGTATATATATATATATATATATATATATATATATATATATATATATATATATATATATATATTGGTTTGAGGCGTTCAAAAGTCGAGACTAATGAAGACAACGAGGGTGTAAGATAGTGCTCAATAAAAAGAGCAAAATAGGTTTTTCTTATTTGCGGGTGAATAGTTACATATGGTCGCTACAAATAGCCATCTGTTTCAGTCAAAGAGACTTCCTCAGGCGACCTAGATCCTCTTGACGTAAAAAAATGTGATATATGAGAAAAAATTGAAAAATAAAAAAATAGAACTCTTTAAAATAGAATATAGAAAGATCATACAATGTTGTGAGCTCTCTAAAAGTAGTGGATTAAAAAAAAGAAGATAAAAAATGGAAAGATCGCATAATAACCTATTGGGAGATTATTCGAAATTAGTTTAACAACTGGATATAAATTTGAAATTATTAAAGTGGGTCATAATTTTATTGGAACTGTACATTGTATAGGAAAGTGTGTGGGTGTAGGGGTATGCTTATACACTGATATTCGACGTGTCAAGAAAAGAAGCAAGCAAATGTATTTTTCGACATCAGGAGTTACGTGTCGTTATAAGTTACGTTGGGGGTGGGGTGATAGATTAATGCAGACATATTCATGCCGAGACATACATGCGTATACATACATACGTACAAAATATACATGTGCAACAGCGACACACATACACACACATAACTATATATATATATATATATATATATATACTCATTTTCCCCCTCTGATTTTGACCTTAATGGGATTAAACATCAAGAGATTTCATGCAAATGTAATATGCACAAACTGCAGCACAATATCTGAGGTGCGTTATAGGAATATTACCTCTCGATTTCCTCGATAATCGTAGATTCCTAGATTTTCTCTGCTGAGAGTTCCCTGCTTAAATCGGTTAAAATCACTGGAAGTAGTAAAATCTTTTATCTCTAATAAATTCCTCCTTCCCTCGCCACACATTTACACCGTTGCGTGATCGTTCATAAGGGACAGTTACGAACGAACGCCGGTTTCGGTTTTCTGTACTTCGTAGTAGCTTAAAAAACTGGAATGGAATTTCACCGTGACTTTCCATTGGATGCTTCCTATTGGGTGAAACGCACCACGGAATTAACCGATAGCGACATTTCCACACACATTAATTATTATCCCACGCATACTTTTACGTTGCTTGATCACCATTTATTACCCAACATTTATACACTAAAAAAAAAGGATTATTTCCATTTTTTTTAAAATAAACATATAATACATCATTTCTGTTTTAATCCCTTTTTCTACTTCGCTTTTCGCTTTGTTTCTTTGTTTTTTTTTCCGACCACATCCATCATTTTTTCCCTTATTTTTACTCTTGTTTTTCAGATTTCTTTTTTTAAAGAAGTTTTACGTTTGGTCGATGTTTTTTTCTGTTTTCGTTTTTCCGATTTTCTTGGGAAGTTTAACATCGTTTTTTTATTATTAAAACAGGGTTATTAATTCGCTTATTCTTAACTTTACCCCCCCTTACACACACCTACAAACACCCGGCATATGCCGGATACTCCCGCTAGTATATATATACAGAAGAAAATACGCATACACGATAATACAAAACTATATGAATAGATACACAAACAGTCGCAGGTATACAAATATATATATATATATATATATATATATATATATATATATATATATATATATATTACAAGAAAAGATCCCTTTTCTTGTAAATAAGAAAAACATTGGATAGACTGAGATTCAAACATATAAGGCAAGGTTCAGAAATAGATCCAGAAAGAAATTTTGCATGTTTCACTTTCACATAAAATAGTTTAGAGATGTTGTTGGAAAAGGAATGTAATTGTTCAATTCTTTTTAAGAAAACTGAATTAAAATAAGGTCAGAGAAAATAAAGAATAATGCAATTTAAATATGTTGAAAATAGGTTAGGTCGAAAACAGATTGGTTAGAATTCATTGTCTGCGGAAATGGTTTCGGAACATATGCGAACCACGTATGTTTAGTTTTCACGTGAGTGGGTCACGTTGAAAGTCATACATGACGTCATAACAGAAAAGCAGATTCTTAATATAGTTTGCTAGTTTTTGTGACATTAGTGAAACAGAGAGACATGGAAAGACGGAGTCCAGAGTCGAGTCCGGATCGAATCAGAGGAGAGTCTCCATTTAGAAGCGAAGGGGAAAGTTTTTAACATGTAAAAACAACTTTGAATTCCTGGATATGATCATCATTTCGACCGGTCAAATGGAATAAAAGAACATCTCATATTTCTGTAACTGCCGTCTTCGTGTCATAATTCTACCAAATTGAAGGCAATATGAAATCAGTTATATGAACACACACACACACACACACACACACACACATATATATATATATATATATATATATGACTTGCGTGCATCAGCTTGAATCGAAACCGAAATCAAAACTTATGAAGAAAAAAATATGTATATATATATATATATATATATATATATATATATATATATATATATATATAATTTCATTTGAGTTACTTCAGGTGTAATCAAAACCAACACTTACTAGGAATTCTTGGTATAATTATTTATTACATAACGAAATGGAAGGTCATAGCAATTAAACGACAGTTAGTCGGAAGAAAAATATGTAAGCGTGTCACACAAAATATCACACAGGCTATCATATATATATATATATGTATGTATATATATATATATATTCATACACGAAGAAGTACTCATCATTGTCTACGTAAAAAACACTTCAAAACGGACGGTGATTTATACAGGGTGGCCGAAAAGTCCCACGACACTGGCCGAAAAGTCCCAGGACACTCTATTTTTAATATTTTAATGCTGTTAAATATCATTGATTGCAGCTTTTGCTAGCGTATCAAGGAATTCTCTAAAAAAATGGCACAAAGAACCTGGAGGCGAATGGAATTGTGCAAGAACAACGAGGGCCAACATACTGATCCCCTAGACCACTAAATTACTCTAGTTGTTTTCTGCTTTGTTTCTAATAAAGTTCTCTTTTTTGTTGAATATATATGTTTTCTGTGTGTTTCATTAAAAAATACTGTGTTTTATTAAAAATACATGTATAGTATCCTGGGACTTTTCGGCCACCCTGTATAACAAAAAAATAACTTTTAAATTCTTTTAAATTGATTTCTTTTTGTACATACTTTTTTGTATCTTATATTCTCTTTTGTCTTATAGATGTACAAGCAGATAGTTGAGATTTATTACAACATCCTACCGATGTATAGACAGACAGGCAGACAGGCACACCCAGCATTGCTCTGATCATCTTTGCGGTGATGAAGTCAATTGCTCAAACGAACATGAGGGGGTTATAGTGGGAATCTTTATTAAAACAAATCTATGAACACTAATAAGTGCCCCGATTTGTGTGATCTGCATGGAGCGCAACCTTAGTTTGGTGAGAGCGACCGCTGTAATATGTAGCCCCGCACACTTCCCATCGTGGGTTATCATGGTAATTTCGTAAGCTCTATGTCAATAGGTTCCTATTTATAAGTGGCATCACTAAGGCCTCACACCATGTGGATGAGAGTAATCAAAATTCCCCAACTTCACAGACACAAACAGGCAAACAAACGTTGAACTCTCTCTCTCTCTCTCTCTCTCTCTCTCTGTATATATATATATATATATATATATATATATATATATATATATATATATATAGTAAGTTATGAAAATATATATATAGCAATTAAACTACATAGGATATTCCGCGTTTAATTCTAGTGAGAATTAGACAACTTATATGAAAATTTGTTGTTATCGCCCGTTTATATATACGCGCATACTATCGAGTTTTTGTTTGCCAATCGACCTTCTAGTTGTCACCGCACACGTCAAAATCAGCCAGTGTGCGGCCACTTACAGGACAGATGCACAGTTGAGCTCCGGTTTATCTCTTCGTTTTGTGGGTTTATGGGAAGGGTAGATAGCCGTTTGTTGTAGTAAGCGAGCTACTTTCAGCCTAGGTGCAGTTGGATACGATATTTTTTGTTTTTTAATTCTATATTTCGGATATTATGTTAGTTTTTACATACATACATACATATATATCTATAGTCCTATAAATTCGTTTTTCTTTTGTGTGTATTGATATTCATATTAAAAACCCTCTTTTCTTTTTATTTTAAAAGAAAATACAATGTTCTTATATATGGGTAGTAGTATTGCATTCACCGAAAAAAGATCTAACTAATTTGCATATTCTTTTGAACATTCATTTTAACTAATTCCCTATAAGTGTTTTAGTTTTCTTATGGGATGATCATCTTTAGTTTAATATTATGTGTAATTATATTCATGCAGATATTCTACATGATTTATACTTGCATAATATTTGCGTAAAAAGTGTGCAGTAAATACAAAATTGTTTCCATATATATTTATCTATACGTATATATTTTTGTTTAATCTGTAAAAGTGAACGTGTTTGTGTGTGTGTGTGTGTGTCTGTCTGTCTGTGTACATTTTCGAACGCAATAACTCAATAAATTTTCAGTCTTTAGACTAAAAATTGGATCGACCGGGCACTGAGATTTGGGAAAATCTTTGTAATCCTTTTTCGGCCAAAAATTTGGCTATTAAGGGGGCAAAGTTCAACGATTAAACCCTTGAGAGCTCTACCAAACTCCTCCGAGAATTTTGTGTCTAAAAACTATGAATTTAAGATATACGTTCTTTAGACATGGATCTAACTTAATAACTCAGTTTGAGCCCAAAATAATTATTGTTTAGATATCACAATAGGGGTCAAAGTTAAAAAAATTGACCGTTTTTTTTTGTTCAACATACACCTCGAAACACCCGGGCAACGCCGGGCTAATATGCTAGTCTATCTATCTATCTATCTATCTATCTATCTATCTATCTATTTATAAAAGTGTACGTGTCTGTGTGTCTGTGTGTGTGTGTGTTTATATTTTCCTTCGCAATAACTCTGTTAATTTTCAGTCTACAGACTCGAAATTTGATATTCAGGGTACTGGGATTTGGGAAAATCTATATGATCGGTTTTCTGCCATAAATTGGCTGTTAAAGAGTCAAAGTTCAACGATTTGACCTTTGATAAATCTACAAAACTCCTTCGACAATTTTGTGTCTAAACACTTGAAATTTTAGATATATGTTCCTTGGACATGGGTCTAACTTAATAACTCAATTTGAGCCCAAAACAATAAATGTTAAGGGATCATAATAGGGGTCAAAATTAAAAAAAAATTGACCTCTTTTTTTTTTGCTCAGCATACACCTCCAAACACCCGGGCAACGCCGGGCACCCATGCTAGTATATTTATAAAAGTGAACGTGTCTGTGTCTGTCTGATTTTTTTTTACTTTTGTTAGTTTGAAGAGATCAAGGGGCTCCTTCCTGGGGCTAACACTTGATTCTATTATAATTTAAATTTATATCCGAGGGCTCTTTTAAGAATAGACACTGTTCCCTTTATGGCTGCAATCTGTATTTCCTTACAGCTTGGTTTTCCAGAGATTGCTTCTAAGTATTTTTTAAGGTTCTTTTTTGTTAGACCAGTTGTCCTGTCACAACTGGTATAATGTTTATTTCTTTCAGAGACCATGTTGTTTTTAGATCATTTTTTAGGTCCTGATATCTTGTTATCTTTTCCCGTTCTGCTCTATTAAGGCCAAAGTCGTTTGGAACTGTGACGTCGATAATGAGTGCAGTCCTTTCGGGCTTGTTCCATATTACTATATCTGGCTTGATGGCCTTGTCTTTTATGTATCTGCCTGCCTGTATGTTTTTGTCACTTTTCCAATTGATGTTATCGATGGTGGTTCATGTTCCCAGATGTTCGACGACCTATCTAGTTGCATCTCTCCACAGATCTTCCAATGTAAGTACCTACATACTTTGTTGTGGTTAGCAGTGTAATGACCATCGGCTAGAAAGATCTTGCATCGAGACATTAGGTGGCTTGGGCTTTCAACAGCTGAGTGACAGAATCTGCATTGGTCGGTTTTTTGTAGAGCAGCCATTTTCTTAAATCCATTTGTGAGTAAGTCTTGGTTTTGTGCAGCTATAATTAATCGTTCTTCATCTTCTTTTAAGCCATTGTAGTGAGGCCTCCTTGTCTCTCTGTCTGTGGGTCTGTGTAATTTTCCCTACGCAATAACTCTGTCAATTTGTAATCTACAGACTCGAAATTTGATATAAAGGGTACTGAGATTTGGGAAAATCGATGTGATCGGCTTTCACCCAGAAATTTGGCTGCTAAGGGGTCAAATTTCAACGATTTGACCTTTGAGAACTCTACCAACCTCCTCCGACAATTTCGGGTCTAAAGACTTGAAATTTTAGATATAGGTTTCTTGCACCAGGATTTAACTTAATAACTCGATTTGAGCCCAAAACAATTAACGTTAAGGAGTTAAGGGTAAAAATTAAAAAGAATTGACTGTTTTTTTGTTTGTTATTTTTTTTTGCTCAGCATACACCTCCAAACACTCGGGCAACGGCTCATCATGCTAGTATGTATGTATATATATATATATATATATATATATATATATATATGTATATATAGAGAGACTTATTTATTAATATATATATATATATGTGTGTGTGTGTTGATTTTATTTTATTCTTTATTTATTTATTTTCTATTATATTGTCAACTTCAAAATTTATTTTCTCTCGATATCCTAGAGTAAAATTATCCCGTGTACACAGTTGTTCGCTATTTCTCTCCTACAGTTTAATAGATGTTGGGGTTCTTTGAAGAATAGGATAGAAAATGTTTCATTTAGGTATAATGTACTTATTTGTCTTACTATTTTCCATTTGACTATCGGGAAACGTCTACTTTCTTTGAGGTCCCAGTATTGGTTTTCTAGTGCTTTCTGTATTCAGTGTTTTCTTTAACGTTCTTTTATGGTCATCATTCTGTCTAGCTTAATCGCCATATTAATTTTCATAAGTTAAGACTAAGCTCTACTTATGTATTGAGCACTGGTGAAGTAAATACTGAACAATTTACGCATAAAATTATATCTTCGTATATTACTTTATGTGATTAAATGATGTAATAATACACACACACACCCACACACACACACCCACATATATATATATATATATATATATATATATATATATATATATATATATATATATATATATATATATATATATATATATATAGCATAATGGTGAGAAGCCTTGACTGTCATTTGGGCGGTCAGGTTTCAATCCTGGCTTAAGGCAGTTGCCTGTCTATCACACTGATCAGCTGTGAAACAGCAAAACAGTACTGTATGTGGATGACTATATATATATATATATATATATATATATATATATATATATATATATATACAAGTGGGGTATCTGGCGTTTCCGGGTGTTTGTAGGTGTGTGTCTGTAAGGAAGGTAAAGTAAAGAATAAGGGAAGTAATAATCCTGTTTAAATATTAAAAAAACGATGTTAAACTACCTAAAGAAATCAGAAAAACGAAATAAAAAATAGAATGGACGTATAACTTCTTTAAAGAAGAAATCAGAAAAACAAAAATCAGAAATAAGGGAAAACAAAAACAAAGAAACAGCGAAAAGCGGAAAAAAGAAAAATTGCATAAATAACCCTTCGTTTCGGTTAAGTCAGTGATGTGTTTCACCCAGTAGAAAGCAAACAACGGAAAGGAACGTTAAAATTCCATTCCAGTTGTTTACGAAACTACGAAACGAAATAAAACGAAAATGATGTATTATATATTTATCTTATTAAAAAAATGGAAAGATTCCTTTTTTTAGTGTATATGTGTTGGGAAAAAATGGTAATCAAGCAACGTTAAAGTAAGCGTGGGATAAAAATCAATGTTTGTGGGAATGTCGCTATCGGTTAATTCCATGGTGCGTTTCACCCAATAGGAAGCATCGAACGGAAAGGCACGGTGAAATTTCATATCAGTTTTTTTAAGCAACTACGAAGTAAAGAAAACCGAAACCGGCGTTCGTTCGTAACTGTCTTTTGTGAATGATCACGCAACGGTGTAAATGGGTGGCGAAGGCAGGAAGAATTATTTAGAGAGAAAATATTTTACTAGTTCCAGTGATTTTAACCGATTTTAGCAATGAACTCTCATAAAGAAAAAAAAGAAAAGATATAGGAATCAGCGATTATCGAGGAAGTTGAGAGGTAATATGCCTATAACACACTTTACGTATTGCATGAAATCTCTTGATTTTTTTACGTATTGCATGAAATCTCTTGATTTTTACGTATTGCATGAAATCTCTTGATTTTTAATCCTACTAAGGTCAAAATCTGTTAGGTTTTTAGACATTGTGATGAACAAAGATGGCGGAGTAGTTAAGACCAGTAACCAAAATGGCGGCTAAGAATCAAATGCGGTCCGTGGCGTAGTTAACGGCGAACTGATTGAATTCAAAATTCGATAATTTTTATAATAATTTTGAAAAATTTTCATTGGTTGTTTAGCACAGCCGGTGTTTATAAAAAATGATTGGCTAATCCATTCGCCTCATACCCCCATTAGGAGTCAAAAACAGTTTACAAAATCATAGGGGGAAAATGAGTTCATTTTATTTACATATATATATATATATATATATATATATATATATATATATATATAATTGTAATTATAAAAACGCCATGTACTTAAAGTAAACCAACTTATTAAATACGTTTATACGCCATTTTGTCTTTTCTATTCGTGAATATCTAATTAAATTAATCATATAAACTTCCTGTTATGATGCTGCTCGAGCATGTGACAACGGTTAACGTATCTTTAAGACGACAGTAATTGGTTGTTGTCAGTTGCAACTGCGAGTTGGAAATACGAACTCATAGCGAATTCTCAGCAGTTCATTTGCCAACTCTGTTACCAGTTGTTGCTTCGCAACCATGAAGTTTTTATTAGAACCTATCGTAATAAAACTATTGTATATTAGAAAATTTGGTGTATTTTCCCACTTGACAATACGACACTTTAACATGCATCAGAAAGGGTGATAGAATTATGTCATCGATGAAATAGATTGGAATTTAAAGGACACTAATTGAACATGTTCATAAAAATGGTCTAGGGAAAATCATGTTGCAATTAACCAGTGCATCCTTATTTATGCATGGCAGTAAATATCTAAGCAACTTATAATTTGTTTACTTGTATGTGTGCGCATCAGTTTTCGTCGACTGATCATAACTATATATTTATATGTCATCATCGGCAATCACTTGTGACGAGTATGATTGTTCTCCCGTCGATGAGATTAGGTCTGGTCATCTGTGGGTCCTTAGATTGCTGTTGAGGCCGATCCTTGACCCGCAGACGTAACTGCAGTGGAGGCATGTGTGTGTGATCGACTGTGTAGTGGAAGAAGCGGGAGAAGCTGTGTTAGTTGTAGATTTTTTCTGCGGCTCTGAAAAGAAAATATGTATATGTATATGTATAATGAATAGCATTCATACACACAGACACACACATATGCATACATGTAGAGAGAAAGAGTAATAAAGAAATGAGAAGGGTATTTATTTTTATAGATATATAGATTTACCGTTCACATTATGCGTATGTTCATAAAATATATAATATGTATATATATATATATATATATATATATATATATTTAATCATTATAGTAAAAAATAATTATATATATATATGAATCACTAGATTCAGCCACTCTGATGAGTCGTGGACGACGAAACACGTGTCAGTGGATAATTATATTTTACAAATTATATATATATATGTGTAATTATTATAGTAAAAAATAATTATATATGTATATATATATATATATATATATATATATATATATATATATATAATAGTGATAGGATGAAATATAAATACACAAGTATATCTACATGTGAGGATGAAACGTGAAAACCAGAAGGCTTATACATATTAAACGATAAGAACAGAACTAAAAAAAAAAAACTCCATAGATGAAAGTTCCCTTTCGGAACTACTTTCCATCGATCCCTTAGTTCTCTCATGTATCAATCAATCAATTTCACTGCGGGTTCGATCTTAATATCTTACAATCTTTTGTTGCCACACCCCTTTCTACATTTCTCTTATTTATTTGAAATTTCCACTGTACTATTGTATTTAATGTATGATGCATTTTACCCCACCCCCCGGTTGCAAGTCGACCATATTATATAATCCATATGTACTTGCTTTTGAAGAGGGTAACGTTGAGCAAAAGGACAGTTTTTATTTGATGAATTTTCTGATCTTCAAGATGGAAACCGGTAGCAGAACTTGCTCAAATCATGAATTATTTCTCCTTTGAGGATTTGTAACAGAACAGAAACTACGTATTGATCCTAACCGGAATCGTAATTTACCGGATATACGGTCATTTTACTATGATAAAGAACTCTACGTCATCAATGATGATTCGAACATTTGTAGATATTTGTGAATAAAAGGCGCAAGAGGAAGATGTTTTTGGTGGGTGTCCGGCTTTATTTTGCTACGTTACTTTTCTAATGATATTGTTAGTTATTGGATATAGTGAGTTGGAGATCGTGGATGCTTGTTCGATGTCAGTGAACTCACACAAGTAGATTAATCTTCATCCAGGGGATAATAGCCTAAGGGAAACCCCGCTGGAGATGAGTGAAGCTTGTATTTCCATGTGCGATGTAGCACTACGGTTATCCCGATATTATACAACAGTTACTCTTAACGCTAACAACAAGTTATGGTTCCTATACAACCAGTCTAAACGAATAGTGAGACAAGCTATCCAATCACAGTAAAAAATGCTGCATTTTTCCTAGCCTGATTATCAAGAATCGTAATTAATCATTGGCCTGATAAAATGAAGATTATTATTCCGACTACATGCTTTTTGTTTGGATTTCTAAAAGTCTTGTCATTGCTCTTTACCAAATTCCAGTAAATGTTTAAATTTTAGTTTAATTAAATTTGATGTGTTTGTATACAAATCAAACAATCATACTTCACTCAGGAAAACGTGGTAAATTTTATAGAACAGAAGACATAGCAGTCCAGCCCGTAAATTTACTTTAAATTGTTGCATAGTTAGTGCATTTATTATTTCATTTACAAGTCAATACCGATGAGTTTTGCAAATTTACTAGCATCACATCGATGAAAGTTAAAACATTTTTTGCATTTCCTACCATTCTTTATAGTGTGACTATCAAAGGAGAAATGGAGCATTGAAATCATTGTAACTATTTAAATCTTTTACGATTGCGACTTTCTTTGAAAGAATTAAAATGAGTAAAAAAAAACGAAGGTCCAGTAAAAAATGTAGTGAATATAATAGCGTAAGATGAGAGTAAAAGAATAAAACAGAATAAAATAACGCAAATAAAACAGAGTAAAAGAATGACACAGATAAATAAATAACATAAATAAAGAAGAAAGATACACGACTAAGGTAGTAGTAGTAATATTAGAAAACCGCACATGGAAGTAAATAGCAGAATTATGATACATGGGAAAATGAAAATCGGATAAGTGTAAAACAATGATGTAGATAACAAATAACGCACATGCAAAAAAAAAAAAAAAATCCTTGGCATAATGAATAAATTGCTAGATAAAATTCAGTTTTAAATGACACTCTTTCGGAGGACGGAGGCTCTATCCTCAGCGCGGGCTATACTAAAAAATACAATTCTGAATTACTTCATAATTCTACCCGGTCGGTGTTGACTGATCGGGTGTAATCTATCCTAAAGTATTAAATAAAAGCTTCTGTTCGAAAATAGCGCGTGGATTACCGAGTTCGACAAAAAGGATTCCTACCATTTATAAGATACGCGTAGAGAAAATCGAGTCACATTAAGCAAATAGTTGTTAAAATAAGATGAGTATAGTAGTTCGACGTATCTAAATAATATAAGAGGATATGAGGAAAATGAAAATACGAACAGTAAAGTGGAAAACTATATGATGGATGGAAATAAAGAAAGACATTTAAATATATAGGAAAATCCGAGACGAAGGCACGAGGATGATATATATATATATATATATATATATATATATATATATATATATATATATATATATATATATATATATATACATATAGTAATTTATAAAATATATATGGCGATTAAGCTACACTGAATAATACTCAGTGTAGCTTAATCGCCATATAAATTTTATAAATTACTAACTAGCTCTACCTACGTATTGAGCACTTTTGAAGTAAATACTTAAAGTTTACGCATAAATCTATACTTTCGTATATTAATTTTATGTGAGTAAATTAAGTAGTTATATATATATATATATATATATATATATATATATATACTTATTTATTGTTAAATAAACATATTTACCTCCCGCTGCTACAAACAGCCATTTGTTTCACTCAAACAACAGAGATATAACATTTAAATAAATTGTAAAATTGTCACTGATTTCTATAATATATTAAAATACTATTAATATACTTTTTCTTCGCCTGATTTCATTCCTAACTTCTCCTATCTTATATACTTGTGTGTCTATGTGTTTATTTTTGATTATATGTACTTTTGTATATATATATATATATATATATATATATATATATATTATTTTGTACACCTTCATTTATCGTATATTCCCCTAATAATGTTTATTCAATCCATTTATATGCATTTATGTGTATATGCATCTATTTGTACCCTTGTCTAATAATTTTTATTCGTATGTATATATATATATATGTGTGTGTTATATGTATATACATATTTATGTGTGTATATCTATGTGTGTGTGTGTATTGTTATATTAGTATATGATTGTGTGCATATATTTGTGTATATATATATGTTTGGGTATGTATATAACTATATATATAAATATATATATATATATATATATATATATATATATATATATATATATAATACTCGGGTTTTTTTATTCAAAAGTAATGGACTAATGAATTCAACAAGGTTGTTAGATAGTGCTCAATAAAAAGAGCTGATAATACTTGTTTATTGTTATATAAACATGGTCACATTCTGCTGCTACAAATAGCCACTTGTTTCAATCAAACAACAGATATCATCAGGCAGCGACTTGACTATTCAAAAGTTCAATGAATATGTATTTATGTATATCTGTTGGTTCTTTGTGGATATATACATATGTATTTTATCATTTCTTAATTTATTACTATCTACCTGTGTGTGGTTACTTTTGAGTATTTTGCAGATTTAATTACTTCTTTTGCTTGAATATATTTATATATTTATATGTATGTGTATTTGTATCTATGTTTTTTTCATACTGTCTTGAATACGTTATATTGTGATTTAATATGACTTTATAATTATACTTGGCCAACTTAAATTTTCAACTTAATAGCATCGAGTTACACCTTTATATATATATATATATATATATATATATATATATATATATATATATATATATATATATATATTGTATTCTTTCTATCTACATAAATATTAGTAGATTATATTTTCTAATTATTAGTCGTTTTTACTTTCCTCAATCCCCTTTTATGACTAAATATGTCATATAAAAAAGATAATAAATATTAATTTTATTCTGTTTTATTAGTAGTAGTAGTAGTATTATATATATATATCTTTATTATTATTATTATTATTATTATTTTTATTATTACTATTATTATTATTAATAATAATTTAACTATATTGTTTTATCATTATTTTTATATATATTTTTATATATTTATATAGATATTTTTTTATATATATTTATTTAAATAAACCGCGAAAACTTTAAATTTATATTATTAAGTATAAAGAGCTTAATTAATGGTAGACGTATGTTTAAACTGCGTTGATATTACTCATGGACGTATGTGAGATGATTAATATGTTGGTTGCTTACATTCACTGTCACTTTTGACATGTACGCTTTTAACGCTAAGATTGTGCTTTTTGTTTGTGTTGTTGTAATAACACGTCTGTCATTGGACTGCATAATTGTCCATAAATTAGTTGACACGCATATCTTTTTCTCTTTTTCTCTATTCTCTTAACATTTTAAATTTCCCTTCCTATTAATTCTTACATTCACTCTTTCTCTCTTTAACTATCTCTCATCATTCTCTCTTTTTTTTTCTCCTCTAGCCCTTGCTTTTCATAATAACCCTTTATATTGTTTTTTTTTCTCTATTTTTTCTCTCTATATATTTTTTCTCTAATTTTTTTTTCTCTTCCTCATCATTCTCTCTCCATTATTTTTTATTAGTTTTCTTTAGATTTCCTCTCCCTCTTTACATCTTATAATTAAAGTTCTGTGTTTTAAGGTTTTTTAATTCCAACTTTTAAAGAGTTCCTACCTAAAAAAAAAATCCATTATTCATTGAACATTTGAATAGTCAAGTCGCTGCCTGATGATATCTGTTGTTTGATTGAAACAAATGGCTGTTTGTAGCAGCGGGATGTAAATATGTTTATTTAACAATAAATAAGTATTATATGCTCTTTTTTATTGAGCACTATCTAACAACCTCGTTGAATTTATTAGTTTATTACTTTTGAATGACAAAAACTCGAGTATATATATATATATATATATATATATATATATATATAAATATATATATATATATATATATATATATATATATTGATTGTTAGAGAGATATTGGCTACACATTAGCAAACGTGTTTCAATGACCCCCTAGCAGGGAAAAATCACCTCATCAGGCCAAAAACCATCCACCTGATGGCCTGATGAGGTGATTTTCCCTGCTAGGGGGTCATTGAAACACGTTTGCTAATGTGTAGCCAATAGCTCTCCAACAATCAATATATTGCTCTGTTTCATGCATTGAGCAGTCTTTGGAATGACATATCGTGTTATTGTTATGAGTTACTGAAAAATTCTACCAACAGTATAATAATATATATATATATATATATTATTATTATTATTATTATTATTATTATTATACTAGCTGTACCCGGCAATGCGTTGCTAAAGCTCAGTTTGTCTAAGTGGAATACAAACGCAAAAAAGGGGCAACATGTATGTTAATCTTCTCTTTATGTTGGATACTTTAGGTTTACGATGGTGGAAACATGAGCGTGTTATTTTAGTATGGACATGGGTATGGTTAAAAAGTTTTAGCTGATTTATTTTTTGTATATGAGTAAAGTGTATTATATATAATAAATCATTTTGAGAAAATGTAGAGTAAACTTAAAAAATAAAGTAACAAAGTAAGTGGGAGAATCCTGAAATTTGCTAAAGAAGTCAGAAAATAGCAGGGAAACGATTTTAAAATCACATTATTATTATTATTATTATTATTATTATTATTATTATTATTATTATTATTATTATTATTTTTAAGAAAATATTATGTTGGAATACTGATGTTCAAGTCTAACAAGGCGTATTTAATAACTTGATAGGTCTCAGTAATGAAAATATCCCAAAGGTAACGAAAAACGAGACGGTATAAATAAAGAAATTAAGAAATTATTGAAGAAATTAGAAAATTAAGCTATTTCCCGTGTGTTTTAGCCACAATCAATATCTTTATTTGTTGAATCATCAACGATTATTGAGATAACATTGCTTATTGGGTAATATCCAAGATTAGTGCTAGAAAAAAATAAGGTTACCGGAAGCGGATATGGTTGATTCTGTAACGCATCCAAAAAGAACGAAGTGACGGAGTAAAAACACGCAAAACGGAACCATATATTTATTAAAAATCACTTTAGTTTAAACAGTTCTTGTTTTATTACGAAACCCGCCAAAAAACGAAACATTATTGGATAATCAAAAAAGAAGAAAGTATTTTATTCAGTAAAAAATAATTTAGTTTTTACACTGATTGTGCTATCACCCCCCAAAAAATAACTTCTAACATTATCAAATAATTAAACATATATTTAAATAAAAAATAATTTAGTTCTTACACTGATTGTGCTATCACGAGCCCCGCCCTAAAAAAATTATTGCGTTATCAAATAATAAAATATATTTTAATAAAAAAATAATTCAGTTTCAACACGAACATGATAATGTAATAAATCATTTCATCTAAAAATGTAATATTGCATAATAGTAAAATCATGTTATTTGTTTTTGTTTCGTTATAGCACATTAATTGTTAAAACTATAGCAATGTTTCTGAATAAAATTAAGTAGTTGTCATTGTGCATGTAAAAAAACGAAGAAATTCCCTACACATCGGCCGACATGTACAATGAAAACTCTAGCATATATGGGTTTCGTACTCTAGCATAAACAAAAATATACTGTAAATACGCACGCACGTGCAAGCGTACACGCGCAGACAAATACGAAATGTACAGGAATCGGATAGCTTCTAAATTCAACAATTAACCAAATAAACCAGTGTATATATATTTATTTACTCTTATACGAAGTAGAAATACAATATATATATATATATATATATACATATATATATATATATATATATATATATATATATATATATATATATATATATATACACTGATACACGACTTCTCACCGGCACACCCGCAACTACGAACTGTAACGGGATTGGATTGGTACGACTTTGTAAACAAACTACCCGGGAAAAATGGAAACGAATATATATATATATATATATATATATATATATATATATATATATATATATATATATATATATATATATAGCTTAATGTGTAAGAGGAAAAGAGAGTTCAATTTTACAAAAGGAGACTTATCCGGATAATGCCAAGCTCACCAATTATTATTGGTGCTTATACAATAGAACAACAAGAGTATGAAATGAAGACACAAAACTATATATTGGTAGATATAGAATGGACGATTTATTGAATAATGTAATACAGGCAAAATTTGGGGGATGCTTCTCATCAGTAGAGAAGGTATTCCATTATTCAATAAATGATCCATTCTACATCTACCAATATATAGTTTTGTGTCTTCATTTCTTACTCTTGTTGTCGTAATATATATATATATATATATATATATATATGTATATATATATATATGTATATATACCCGAGAAAAATGTAAACGTATATATATATATATAACGTATATATATATCTATGTATATATACCCGAGAAAAATGTAAACGTATATATATATATATATATATATATATATATATATATATATATATATATATATATATATACATGAATGCATTTATAGTAATCCAGAGAAATGGCAATTTAGTAATGTGTATGTACATGTAATATTTTTTCCAATATATTTAATAACCGAAAGATGTGGTTTGGAAATCAGGAGTAGGTGGGAAAAAGAAGATGTCGCATTGTTGGGTAAACGTTCGTTTATGTAAAATATCTCAATTCCAGAATAAGGAAATAGTCGGGCCATAGCCAGTCCCAGTTGGATGACTTTGCCAGGGGAGAATTTATTTTTGGATCAGAAATTAGCAAGATTATTTTACGTCTATGTAGCTGCTAGCGAGCTAAGGACGGTGTAATCAGATTAGCGTTGGAAAATGCAAAATTAATTCTGGTCTCAACTGGTGGCGGTGTTTGGACTAAATAATTAGAAGGAAAGTATGAACTTATTCCTCTGTAGATGTGGCGATTGTGATAGTGCAGCTCATCGGATGTGATCTCGCATTTTATTATCACGAGTGAATGTGGCAGAAATGGTGGTCATAAATTACATAAGATAGTGGCTATCAGAGTAGATGTATTGGATATTTATGTGGCGTCTCTAGTTGAAAAAATTCTAGGATCCAGAGAGGAATTTCTGCAATCAAAATATTATATAGGAGATTGTTAAATAGAATTGTAAAAGGCGGTACAATGCAGAAGTAACGGAAAGACACAAGCTGAAGCAGGTGAGAAATTTTATTAAAACAACTTATAAATACATGTGTACATATTCATATATTTCATATACGCAATATATTTATATTTGCACAGTGGTCACCTGGGAAAATCGGTCTGGTGATGTATCCGTGTTATATAATATTTCGAGAGAGATCTCTTCGTCAGATATTTACTTTACTTTGATTAAACGTGCTGTTGTAAGCAGTAACTGTACCGCAGCAAATCATCGCTCGGAACTTGTAGGTAGTATATGGTTAGGTTTTTTTCAAATTCTTTATTTTATATTTCTAAATTATTTTTTATTATATTTTATATTTTATTTTATTTATTTGTTTTTTTTATAATAGTTTATCTTTGGTTACAACGTGTTGTTGCAACAGTATCGGGCTAAATAATTGTCCGGACCTTGTTGATGCCTTTTTAATTAAATATGATTGGGTTTGTTTGTTTTTCTTTTACTTATTTTTATTTCTAATTTATTTATTTATTTTATTTTTTAATTTATTTCTTATAGCAGTTTATGTTTATATTGAGGAGATTTAATTAACTAATTTACTTGTTGTTCGTGTTTCTGCATTCTGATTGAGAGGTGGTAGGAGCGTAGACAAAATAAATCAGTTGGTAAAGGGAGACTACTTGATGAGTTGTTCTAAGGGGGATAATCGTTTCCGATATTTCTTTTCAGTTAGATGTATAACGTTGCATTACTTTTTATGTATTTATTTATTTGCTTATTTATTTTATTTTAGTGATATTATTCTTATTCTGGGGGTATTTTATCTAATCCGTTATGTAGTGTATATATACTAATTTATGGATTCTTGTATCTTTAGTTTAATTATATAGTAACTATAATTATTTGTTTATATTTGCAATGTGTTATGACGAAATGGTTAGAAGTTATTTCGAGAGTTTTTGTAATTTTTTTTATAATATATTTATTTATTTGAGTTAACTTGGACATCTGTTTTTGGTGTATTATGTTTTATTATTATTTGCGATTAATATTGTTAGGTTTACGCGGAGAAATAAATTGGGCTATATTGGGCCATATAAACTTATAAATTTGCATGAGTCATATACATGTAGCCGTGTAGCCCACATGTTCGCACCATCTAATTCATATATCTTAGGCTTGCTATTTAATTGTTAAACATTGTTATTATTATTATTATTATTATTATTATTATTATTATTATTATTATTATTATTAATGTGAAGTAATCTTAAATAGGATTGCTTATTTATTATTTTGTTTGTTTATTTATTTTGATTTATTTTAATTTAATTTTGGATTTATTTTATTTTATTTTGTTTGTTTATTTTTTATTGTATTATACAATGGTGGGATGGTGTGCATTAAGTTAAGAATGAAGAGCCTAATTCATGTCGGCGATTAATCTTGGGATGTAATTTGGCAATTAGGATTGATTTTTTGATACGAAGGTTGCCAACATTGCGTTCGGTGGCTAAAATATCTACTCTGATGGATTTGTTAGTGTTGCCGCATGTGTGAAGGTGTTTGCGAACAGAAGAGGTTTGTGTTTGTATGTGTTCTTTTACTTTAATGTGACGGTGTCTCACTGAGCTACCGACGTATGATTGGTCACACTTGGGGCACTGTATGCTTAGGTGGGTTTTGCGTTTTGACAAATGCTGTCGTAGTGATGGCCCAGTGTGTATAAGTTTTATGTCTAGACCCTCTATGTGTATAGCTTTGCGGATGGCTGTTGTAACCTTCGTTGAAATGCGGCAGCTTTAGAAAGCAGGTGTTAGAGGAAGAATGTTGCGTTCGTCTTCTAGATTTATTGAGGTTTTCAATGGTTGGTTTTTGGTATCCATTGGTTTCTAGCACTTGGTTGCATTTATTAGTGCAGGTATTTTTATCCGCTTCGTTGCTGCATTTGTTGCAGATGCGCGCTATTTCATTCCTCGCATAGCTTATTTTAGCTTTACGGGGGAGGGCAGATTTATAGTGTACGAAGAGATCTCTACAGGCGTGTTTCTTATAGAATTTGGTGGATATATTACCGTTTTCGGAAATTTTGAGGCTGAAGTCTAAAAGTGCCAGGCATCCAGAGCTGTCGGGGTGCTCGATGGTGAACTCAATATGTGGGTCGGTGTTGTTAAATATGTTAAAAATTGAGTTAGCGTCCTCCCGGGAAGGTGTTAGGAGTATAATATCATCATGTATCGCGTGAAGAAGGCGTAGGAGTAGCAAGAGTTGAGGGCGCGGCGTTCAAGTTTATCCATGAATGCGATAGCGAGTAGTCCTGACAGGCTGGACCCCATAGGCAATCCTGTGATTTGCTTATATGTGCTTTGTTTGTATGTGAAGTAAGTGTTATCTATTATTATTTCTAGGAGGTCATGTATATCAGTTCCAGTGAGGCCAAAGCAATAGAGGTTACGGGACGAAATGCAATCGGTAATTATGTCTATTGCCGGGTATGCAGGGACAGATGTGTAGAGGGCGACGACGTCTAGGCTGAAGGCATATCTGTTGTGCTTGAGTTGTACTGATGGAAGTGAACGTAACCTAGAGATGACTTCGTTAGAGCTGCTGACGTGTCCCGGGAAGGTTGGAAGAAGTGGTTTTAAGAGGTGGGAAAGAAGCCAGGAAATTTTGTAGAGTGACCCTTCTTTGCTGGATACTATGCGTCTTATTTTGGTGGTGGGGCCTGTTTTATGGGTCTTAATGAGGTGGTAGAATGTGGGAAGTCTACTGTTTCTTGTAGTGAAGCTGTGTCTATATTTGCTAGGGGTGCTCCTTTTGTTGCAGATGTTGGCCCAGGCTGTATTGATGCGGTGTTCTATTTGTATAGAGGAGATGCTGTTAACTGGTGCGTATAGTGTGTCATCGCTTAGGTGAGAGAAAGCCAGTGTGTCGTATGTGGCCTGTGAGATCACACAAAATTATTTCCCGTTGTCTTAGGGGAGGAAGATGATATCTTTGTTTCCATTGTTTCTTAGGTTATATATAGGATATAATTGATAAGAATGAAACAGAAGGGAAGAAGGATAATGTAAGGATAGAGGCTACAAAAAAGAAATAACAACAACCGGCGTAAATAATAAAGACAAAATAGAGAAGTGGAGAGTAAGAAGATTGTTTAAATAAATAAATGACAAGCAAAAGAGACAAAGGAAGAAAAATAATACACTAATAACTACAAGCATTATACAGGATACTTGAATAAGCAGAATGAACAGTACATTCTTACAGTGTATAAAAATCGTAAATAAATAAATAAATAAAGAGAAAACCTAAAATCAGAGAATAAAAATATAATATAAATAAATAACGCAAACAAAGAAGAAATGAAGATCACAATAGCAAAAGTAATAATAAAGTGTGGAAGTGACGTAAATAAACAAAGGGATTAACATAAAAAGAAAAAAAAAAGAACAAGCAGATAATGAATTGCTAGTGTAAAAAATAAATAACGCAAACAAAGACAAAAAACAAGACTAAATACAGGGTGTAACTATAAAATTGTCGCTTTAGAAAAAAACAGCTTCATTCCGTTTACGTTTGATGAAAACCAGTTTTCCATTTTTGTTGAAAATCATATACTAGTTGGTCATTTGTGTACAAATCCCAAGAGCTATAGGAACATTCTATCGTGTCTGAAAGTGACACAATGTTCAAGAACCAAGATCGGAGATGCGCCGCCGCACAATTAATGCTTTCTACTGATCCAAGTCATGACAACAGGATCGTTGTGATCACCCTCAAAATACTTCGTTGGATTGCCACGTTTAACATAGACGTGTCCAATGTGATAAAAACATGTTTGTGGCCACGGTTATGGTTTTTTTATGTGGTTTCACGTGAGGACTACATCACGCCACCTCTCATCTTCGAAGTCGTATATATATATATATATATATATATAGTTATTTTATTAAATAAAATAAATTAATATAAGAAGATATAATTTTATGCGTGAATTTTCACTATTTACAGTAAAGTAAATATTGAAAATTCACTTTTATTTAATAAAATAAATTAATATAAGAAGATATAATTTTATGCGTGAATTTTCACTATTTACTTTTACAGTGCTGAATACATAAATGTAGCTAGATAGTAAGTTATGGATATATATATATATATATATATATATATATATATATATATGACGATTTAAGCTACACCATTGCATAAGCCTGGCGAGTTCTCACGTAGATGAAACGCGAAATATGCTGTGCAGCTTAAATTGCCATATATGTTTTAATAACTTACTATAAAAGCAAAAAGGGCCATGGTGATCCAAGAGATTGCGAGAGAAGAGGGGCCAAAGAAGGGGCCAAAAAGCAGTGCAACAAAGTCAGTGATGTTAGTGGACATCTTGGGAAAGTGCCCTCCAAAGAAGCTTCATTTGAAATGGCATTTTGGCACATGGCCCCGATCAGTATAAGTTTCATCATCAGCTCTGTGTACGACCTCCTAACATCCAATGTTAACTTGTGAAGTGAGTAAAATCTGAAGACCCTACTTGCTCACTCTGTAAAGAAAAACAAACAGTGGAGCAAACAAGGAAGATACACGTGACAGATTCCTGTCACAAGGAAGATACACGTGGCGACACAACCAAATGCTGAAAAAATTAGCTGAAGCTGTCCAGTTCATCATAAACAGGAGAAAGCAAAACGCCCAGAACCAGCAGCAAAGACATCTGGCAAAAACCAACATCCTGCCCAAGCCCTGCATGCATAATCTTCTGAGTGAAACCGATGATTGGGTGTGTGTTGCACATCTGCCACAGAAGAAGCACTATCCAGAAATTATAAACAAAAATGGATTAGGCAGCTAAAGAGATCCTTCTGATTGAATTAACAGTGTCATATAAGAACGGGATTGATAAGGTCCATGTCTACATGTCTAAAAAGTATGCTGCTCTAGCCACGGACCTAAGAGATGATAAATTCAGCGCCATGAAGTGAGAGCAAGGGAACTTCTAGGCTCGTCTGCCTACAATCTCATGAAACAGCTGCCCATCTCAGGAAAGAGTCGAAAGTATTGAAATCAATGAATGAGGAAGCGGAGAAGAGCTCCGGCTGGATTTTGTCGACGAGGAATAAAAATGAACTGCATATATCTTTATTTCACTAATTTCACGACGGTTAAGACATCCATCTACGACACTGGAGTGTATGGATAAATAAAAAAAAGAAAAGAAAAAAAAACATGCCAGAAGAGAGACATCCGGGATTCATGACCTGGATGTGGCCCATTCCCCTAGGAGTGTAAGGAGTAAAGGACCGAAACACATGATTGAAGGGGGTTTCTCCTCTGAGGACTCTCTCTGCTGTTTAGTCCTCCATCCGAGTTTCTTTTTACTATATATATATATATATATATATATATATATATATATATATATATATATATATATATAGTCATCCACATACAGTACTGTTTCGCTCTTTCACAGCTCGTTAGTGCGGCTAGACAGGCAATTATCTCAAAACGATTACAGACTACATGCGAGTGAAAAAGGAAAAAAAATCTCATAAAATCCTTCCCAATCTGTGCAGCTTTTTACGCATCCCTTACCGAAACGTTGAGTACTATTTTATTAATTCACGGTTTTCCTTCTCAACTAACATAACATATGATAACTGATATGATTGATATTTCTTAAAGATTCCAGTTTCTTTTCATATCATACATGAGACCTTTAAATTTTGCCTGTTTCTCCATTTCAGTTCTGTTCAGACCTCCATCATAAGGAACACTCATTTCAACCAGATTCCAACTCACTTTGACTTATTCCATATAACTATGTCTGGTTTCACAGCAGCATTTTCAAAGTAGGTAGCTGTAGGAATTACATGCTCGTAATGTATGGTATATAAGTCATTTCCAACTGTTCTTTCAGGTTGAAGTCCCCCGGATTTGCTGCTACATTGGATGTTTAATTATATATATATATATATATATATATATATATATATATAAATATATATATGCATGTATATGTATGTATATATATATATGTGTGTGTGTGTGTGTGTGTGTGTGTGTGTGTGTGTGTGTGTATGGATGAGTATATTTACATATATTAATCTAAGCTGTCTGCTTGTATGAATGGGTGTGGCGACATCTGAGTTTAATGGCTGATAACATTTTTATTACTCCCTGATTGTGATGGTGATGCAGCTGACGGCGATAATGATGACGATGATAACGATGATGACAATGATGACGATGATAACACTGAAACTAGTTACTAATACCCTTAAAAATACCCTTAAAATGAGTATAAATGTATGTATACTCTCTTCAGTTTTGTATTAAATAAGAGGGTAGACTATACTCTTTAACTAGTTTACAGGATGAAAATATCCAAAAGAATATCATTCACTGTTTGCAGATCCGGGTATTGTTTGCATATCCGGGCATTGTTTGGAGATCCGGGCATTGTTTGCAGATCCGGGTATTGTTTGCAGATCCGGGCATTGTTTGCAGATCCGGGTATTGTTTGCAGATCCGGGTATTGTTTGCAGTCATGCTGAACCTTTTACTACTAGACCCAAGCAATATCGGTTCAGTTCAGATGCGGCGATGACACGTTTCCAATGTTGTGGCGTCTGTCATAAAGCTTAGATGTCATAGTGACATGAAAACTAAGTATTGACAAGCTGTCGATCATTTCATACTTCCACACATTTGCCACCAATGCAACAATACATTTTCGTTCCTTAGAAAGGTACGAGGATGCATCGAATATACTCATATTGATAGAAACTACATCTCCTTGAGTGTGTATGTATGTGTGTATATTGTTAGTAAGGAGTATTTTATCAGGGCTTAAAGGTTACTCGAATATAAAGAATAAACCAGTATCAGGTGGACGGTGGATTGATAATGATTGTAGCAATTTGGCCGACTTTTATTTTTTTTTAAGTTCAGTTCAGCTAAAATATATTTACATTGAACGATGACGACAATGTTTTAGTTAGCTGGAAAACAATTCAGAGATATTGTCTCTCACTTTCATGCAGGTCTAATAAACAAGCTTTGTGCGTAGAAGTTTAGCTTCGTTTAAGTAAGAGAGAGAGAGAGAGAGAAAGAGAGAAAGAGGGAGGGAGAGGAAAATATGTAACAAAGCACGGACTGATGCATGCAAATGCCGAACCGTGTGAGAAATACGTCATGAGATGAAAAAAGGAAAAATAACGTGTGCACAGACCGACGAGCACGTTAGAGAAGACGATCACATTAGAGATTTGAGTGAAATCACAGGTGTAACGAGAAGTCACGCGTGATGAGAGAATGTTGAAAAAGGTAGAAGTAATACTGAAAGCTTATTATTTTCAATCCACATAATGCGGAGTTGAATAAAGGTCTTTGTAACATCTTCTCCCTATCATGTTAACATATTAAAATATATAATCTTGATAAACACATTGGCCTGGAAAAGTTTATAAAAGTAATACTATAATATTACAAATGGTGCCGGTAAATTAATAATCCTCCCCTTACATATAAATGGTCCTGGATATGATCTTAAACTATATCTAGTTGCGAGGCCCCAGCTTGCGGGCTTTGGGGAGTGTGGAACCACCTTTTAATTGTCCTTGCTCCCAGGTCCATTCTGACCCGGAGTAGGATCCGTTAGGGTCCCAACTATGGGTTAAATAGAAACCGACTTAAAAAAAAAGATGTTCTTCAAAATCTTTGAATTCGGCAATAAATAACCTTAAAAGGGTTGATATGCCGTAAAACAAAAATAACCAAACAAAACCTACATGCCACACTATTAAAAAGATTTATCATAAAACAGACTTAATGCTCTATCTAGCTCCCCGATATTGCCAAATGACTTTTCTTGTTGACAACATTATTAAAAAGGGCTGTAAAGTTATTTGTCCCGGACATACGAACATCTACTCTATCTATTGAATTGAGCACTTTTTTCCATAATATATACCACCAATATATATTAATAACTAGCGGGGGAAGGGGGGCCCGGCTTAGACCGATCGTTAAATTCGCTTAAATATGATATTTTAATTTGTCCAGATTTCGTATCTATTATTATAGAGTCGCGATTTGCAAAGTAAAAAAAAAAATATTTGTGCCATCAGCAAGAATCAAAACCGAAACATTCAAAGTTGGTGATGTTCCCACAGTACCAACGTGACTAGCATACACACTGATTAAAAATTCAAAATTCAAAATAAATTAAGATGAATGTACAAAATGTGAAAATATTTTTGTCAATTCTGGCCTCTTTTTGACCCCTTAAAAACTAATTTAATCTATATTAAGACCCAGAAAAGAACAATCCATAAAAAGCAAATTAGTTGAGACCCCTAGCGCCACTCTGTGACTTTTAGTTTCGGTGGAGATAGAGTTTGAAAATATAGAGACAAATAGACAGACAGACAGGCGTATATGTTTTTTTATATATTAGATATATTATATTTATGAATTCCGGACAACAACAATGTTTTTTTCTTGTATACAACTACTCTATCTTTTATATTGGGCACATTTGCCGAGGGAAGAACTTTTCATAGAAGAAGGCTGTCCAATGTCGTAGACGTGACAGTGAGGATGTGGGATTTTGCTGTCTGCCGGATTAGTTGGGAGTATCTACGTCAAAGTAGCATTATTGTTAGATGCTCTCCGTAGCATATTCGATTAAAGTACTTGTAAAACAAACACAGGGATGCAACATGCGGCTATAAGACAGGCTTTAGAGCTTGATTGACAGTGTGGAACGTGATATATTGGAGATGTTTTGACCATGTCCAATAGCGAGAAACTTATGGTTGAGGTACCGGCTCATGTATGGGTAAATGGTCACTTTATAGTGATACAGTATACTGTCACATGTGAGCATTTTACTAGCGCGGTAGAGGGATCCCACTCTCTGAAGCAGTATTGGCAATGTCGTATTAAGTGACTGGAAGGATTATTAGTAATTGATAGAAAGAAAGGAATCTTATCTTAGTAACATTAAATCTTATCAGCCATTTATGTACCCACTCACCTAAAACAGGAGGTAATTACTAAGGTTTCAGACATTGCTTTGCATATGTGCTTGTTTTTTTTTATGTCCACATTGTGTCATCAGCAAATATACGAATCTTGGGCCTAATTTCAACAGTTATTAATATCATGAAAAATAAACATTTAAATCTGGAGCCTTGAGATATACCCGAATTAATACCAGGCTGTTTGGGTGCATTTGCATTAAAGACAATCTAGATGTTTCTCTTGCGTAAGAAGTATCTGATTATATTAAGTGTTTATTCAGACTCAGCATGCAACCCCTTTTTTGACAGCGCAGATTCCGCTGGCTGGTTCATGGCCACCGGATGGATGAGGACCGTATACCTAAGGGTGTCTTGTATGGCAAGCTGGCAACATAACAACGCCCTAGAAGTCGCCCAGCTCTCTGCTACAAGGGGGCATGCAAACGCGACCTAGAACTGACTGGCATCAATCTGGGCCGCTGGTGTAGATGCTGTACGGTAGGGAGCGAGGAGAGGAGAATACAACAGAAACCTGATTCTAAAGGACACGAGACAAAGCAGAAGGAGTCACAGACTTCAGCCCACCATCCTCCTTACTCTCCCCATGCGGCAGAGAGTGTCATTCCCAAATTGATCTCCAGAACCACGCTCGAAGATGTCCAAAGAAATCCGCTGAAACACACAGTCGCATGTTATTGTCTCTCGACATAGAAGATTGCCTACTACATCCAGTAATACGAATCAATTTTCATGTGAAGACAATCCGAGAGCTTTTCAAAGCCATTGGATAGACCAAAAACTACTGTCATACCTTCTACATTGTCCAGTGCATGATATATACGTAGAATCCATGACCAGATGAAACTATGTCGAGTATTCTTTATTTTCTTGTTATTAATTTATAGAAGTATTTATCCTGCCTTGACAAAGATCAAAATAGACATCCTAGCCTAGTAGGGATGTCCTTTTCTTTTCTCTACAACCACTTTCCCACAGAAGAGATGATGCGAGCTTGTCTCTGCTTTCTCGTTATTTTAATTGCAAGTGGTCGTCTGAACCCCCTCGCCTACTTTCACGAAAAAAACATAAGTCTATCTGAAACCACTATCAATAATTTCCGCCACTCTTTATCATTGCGTAAATCTAAACGTAGATTCCAGGTAGACAGATTATTTTATTACTCGAACTGCACGCCAGTAGAACTGTTTTTCTTGCTTTCTAACTTACTACAATATGGTCGTCTTCAAGTCCAACATGAATAAGGTCGTATATAGAGGATATTCTCGGGTTCAACCATCCCTCTAAGTAATCCAATAAACCAAAATTCCACTACTAACGATTATTACGATATTTTCCTATTGATACTATAAACTCACTAACCTGTATCCTCGAGTGACCTACGGGCCTTGATAAGTGGTGATTCTTTTCTTAAAAAAAGATAGTATATGATACAGTTAGGATTGAAATGCCGTAATAGGAACCGAACAGAATGCAGACACGAAACTAATGTTTTCCTGCGAGTAAAATATGCTGAAAACAAACATGACTATTATTTGAGTTAAGAGAATAATAAACGAGTAGACTATATAAGGAAATTCTCGGGTTCAACAGACAAAACTCTGAATAATATGGATAACTTTTAACGGAAAAAAGACAAATACAACGGGAGAGAAGCGAAGCGGTAAAGCAAGAGAAATAAAACACGAATTATTATTATTATTATTATTATTATTATTATTATTATTATTATTATTATTATTATTATTATTATTATTACTGTTATTATTATTATTATTGTTATCATTATTATTATTATTGTTGTTATTATTATTATTATTATTGTTGTTGTTGTTGTTGTCGGAAATAGAAGAGAAAATAGAAAGAGTAAATAGAAGGTAAATAATACTAAAGGTGAGCGAAAGCAGATGAGGACGTGGTTGAATATGGTGAAGTAAACGTTGGCGAAAAGAAAAAAAAATAACAGGGAATAGTTCGAGAATATTAACGAGTGGAAGAAAACAAAGAAGAAAAAGAAGAAAGTGAGGAAGAATGAAGGAAAGAATATAGGGACAACACAACTGACATGGCATAGAATCATACTAATACCGAGGTTATGAATAAAAAAAGAAACAGAAAATAATAGAAAAACGAAGTCAAGAATGACGAGAAAGGGAAGCACAGAAAAGAGAAGATTAAAAAGAATAATGAAAAAGACAACGATGGGTGCGGGGAATATGTAGAAAAAAGAAATAAAGATGGAATAAATGAAACGTAGCAGATAGGGTTGTAGAGGAAAATGAAATTTAAAAAAAATATGCGTAAAAAATAAAGGAAAGGGGGAATGAAATAGAACGAACTGCTTTCTTTTTAAAAAAAGATACGCACAGAAAAAAATAGATGAAGCACAGTCAGTGGGACTCGAAAAAAAAAAAAGAAAATGTAATAGATGGATTGAAAAGATTAAATAAACGCGGAAGAGATTTGGAAACAAAAAGAAAAAGGAGAGAAAAACTCGGTGTCAAAAAGAAAAAGTAATGTCAAGCTCTTTGGACATTTCCTTTGTATCTTATGTTGATACGTGATCATGAGAACGACTGAAATTTCATCATAAAGATGCTCCTTCCCTTTTATTTTAATTTTTAGGTCGACAGGGAAACGTTGATCGATTTATCGAAAAATGGATCGATAGAAGAGACAGAAAAGTTAGATAATCTTTCAAGTTTTTTTTTTTTTCGCAAGTCTACGTCAATATTCATTTTAAGCTGATGGCTTAATTTCCTATAAAACCACAACGGAGACTCCCCACAAATAACCAATATTACACTACTTTCTATTCGACAAGTTTATATTTCTATTTCTTGTGTTTTTTTTTTTTCGGGTTACAAGTCGATGGGGTCATAATCGAATCAAAGCAGTCCGACTTTTTTCAGGTCTAATGGCATTAATAAAAACAAAATAGGAAACCAAACTTACTTTATTTTCTCCAACACGGTCACTAAGACCGACACAACGATGTGGTCATAATTTAATCAAAGTAGTTCGACTTTTTCAGGGCTAATAACATTAATAAAATAAAAATAGGAATCCAAACTTAGTTTTTTTTTCCTTCAACACGGTCAGTAAGACCAACAACAACAACAATAATGATCATTAGGTTAAACCCTGGACCAGCAGCAAAAATAGTTGCATCAAGGTACACATGGAAAATTGTAAAAGACTAGGAAATTGATGCTTTAAGTTAATATCGAGACGTCATAGCTCTCACGTTATAATTTGATCGAACATGTGAAAGATTAATAGAATTAAATATTGTTCATATACCATAATAGAAGATATACTCGGCGTTGCTCGATATTAAACGTAACCTTAAATTCATTAAAAAAAACGAATTAACAAAATGAAAGAGAAACTGAGACATGTGCACGCGACTGTTTTTTTTTTCTAAACAGTTCACTTCTGGTAAATAAAAAATACTCTAGTTGAGATTAAAACAAAAACCTAAAGACAGTGAGTTGGGTACGGTAAACATTAGAGCAGCTTGTCACGATCTTAAAACAAATGTTTTAAAATCTCGTGAAACAGTTGACAAACAAATTAAAAAATCCGATGGCGCACACGTACTAATTTTTCACCGTTGCTGCCTTTTGCATCCCTTTTTTCCGGTTAAAATCCGATGAAAACTTTTCGACGTCTGTGAATAATCTATATACCAACTTTGAAGTCTGTAGATCAAAATCTTCGTTGAGTATATAGGTTGAGGAGTGTCCTCACACACATTCTCACGTTTACAGATATATATATATATATATATATATATATAGGCATGTTTATTTAGTAGGTACGGGCAAAATGAATGCCGATGCTCAAAATGTATAAACACTTTGATCCCTCCCTTTACTTATAAATTCACCAAAAATCAGGGAATTAACCAATTTTAATGAAATCTTCAGTATTTATCAAATAATAATTACGAACTATAATGAACTCGTTATTTTTATTTAAATCTTAGTGGAAAAGTATTATATTTTTTAAACAAAAAATACCTTTACTAAAGTTATGATTTTCAGTAATAAAAAAAATTAAAAGAATTTATTTTTACTTCATTTATGAAAATAAAGCATCGTTAATTATAACCATTTAAAAAAATATTTTTTACAGGAACATGACGAAAAAAAGACCCTAAAGTCCGTATTACTGAATTCGATATAATTTGAATAAAAATTAATTTCTCGGACTACCAATATTACCATTGAATTAAGCATTGCTTATTTAATATTAAGTAGAAAAATTATAATAGCAAAAATATATCTACTTTTTATTTTTAAATTACAGATTTCGCATAATTTTTATATGAAAGATTTGAATAATTTCCTTGCTCGCATGAATGTGAAAATTTCGGCGTAACGTACTTTTTATATAATCTTCATCAATAATTAAAAGAAAATTTATTTTAAAACAGGAACATAAAAAATAATTAAATTAAAACATGATAAAAATGATACAAATGTTCAGGATAGGAATGCACGGATGCACGTCTGGGGAAAAAAGGAAACTGACACCCCTACCTCCTTTTAATATCATGACTTCTGTTTGAAACAGCGTTTTGATTGGCTGTAATTTCCAGCTTCCATATTCGTAGTGTTTACAAAACTCCCGTTTGTTGAGTTTGGCCGACCACCAGAATTATCCGGTATATGGGGACTATTTTTTTTTTTTTTGTACAAACAAGGTGTTTTTTAAAATTTAATTCAATATCTTATGACTTTACTAATTATCTTTGAAATAGACCCAGAAAACTAATATTTATCTTTTAAAGGATTTTTACAATGAATTTATTTAACTTCAAAATTTAGCTGGATTGGTTAGCTCGCCGTGAAAACATTTTCATAACATTTTTTTTTTTACGTGTACAAATATTTTTTCCTTTAGTAACTTAACTCTAATCTTTCAAATACAATCAAAATTAGTCGGAAATCTACAAAAATTATGATAAATCGGCTTTCAAAACTAGATCCCCCTATCTTCAGTCATCCATGTTTCCCGGTACCTACTATTAAGACACATTTAACTTTAAATCTGATTATAATGGAAACGACAGGATGATTGGATTTCCAACAGAATTGTAAACACCTATTTGGTGTTAAAAACATAGAGGACATTGCTAGAGAAAAAACATGCCATTTTATGAGCGTTGCTCGCAACTCATAAAAAAATAGTGTTCAATATCATGCAGAGAGTAAGTAGTAACGAAAAGATTATATATATATATATATATATATATATATATATATATATATATATATATATATATATATATACTAACAGAGGTTGGGGATGGATTTATATAATGTGTTTATTAAGGTAAGCTATGTATATCTATATATCTATAAAAGTGAACGTGTTTGTGTGCATGCCTGTGTGTCTGTCTGTGTACATTTCCCTACGTAATAACTCTGTCAATTTTTAGTCTACAGACTCGAAATTTGATATACAGAGTACTGAGATTTGGGAAAATCTATATGATCGGGTGGCGGCCAGAAATTTGGCTTTTAAGGGGTCAAAGTTAAACGATTTGACCTTTGAGAACTCTACCAAACTCCTCCCCCAATTGTGGGTCTAAACACTTGAAATTTAGATATATGTGTCTTGGACATGGATCTAACTTAATAACTCAATTTGATTCCAAAACAATAAATGTTAAGGGGGCATAATAGGGGTCAAAGTTTTTAAAAAATTGACCTTTTTTTTTGTTTTTAGCTGAGCATACACTTCCAAACACCCTGGCAACGCCGGGCACCCATGATTGTATGTTTATATATTTGTGCAAACAGTATCTATCTATCTATCTATCTATCTATCTATCTATCTTTCTCTCTCTCTCTCTCTCTATATATATATATATGCATATATATATATATATATATATATATATATATATATATATATATATATATATATATATGTATATTTATTTACCAGTGGTGAAAAAACCGGACTAGAGTGCTCAATGTGTAGTCAGAGCAGTATATAAGAAATTTATTACTGTGAGTCCAGAATGAGTTTACATATTGTTTCAACTAGAGGAAGATCCCCATTGTTGTTGTTATTATTATTACTATTATTATTATTATTATTATTATTATTATTATTATTATTATTGTTATTATTATTATTATTATTATTATTATTATTATTATTATTATTATTATTATCCATCTATGAATTCTGACGATGCTAGTTGGATTTTTCCTCTCTTTGGGGATCTTCCTTTAGTTGAAACAATATGTAAACTCATTCTGGACTCACAGTAATAAATGTCTTTTATATATATATATATATATATATATATATATATATATATATATATATATATATATATATATATATATGTGTGTGTGTGTGTGTGTGTGTGTGTGTTTGTTGGTGTTTATATATAGAGAGGGAAGGACAGAGAGAGAGAGAGAGAGAGAGAGAGAGAGAAAGAGAGAGAGTTTTTACTCTTAACTTATTTCACTAATCATTTCGACTTTTTAAAGAACATCTGCAAGGCGTACGGGAATAAAATGTCAGATATATTTTGTTTTATTTAGAATTATATAAAGAAAATAAAAGAGAAGTGACAACCCTTTCTGTCGATTTATATACCTCTGATAAGTTCTATTTATATATAAACCAATATCCAAAATAATGACTCTTATTTTTTTTATCTTGTTCGAATGGGTCACAGATGATTGCAGATTCCATCATTATGATGATTGACGTCTCAAAACTTAATTTCTCTCTTGCAAATATGTACGGTGTTAGTGTCTAAAAAACCTTGGCGTGGAAGTGCGTCAGAATCAAAGGTCCATTTAGAATTGTTGAGAATATGTGGAGAAATAAATTATGTAGCACAAAATAGGATGACATCACTTTTTGGTCAACCGTCATATATATATATATATATATATATATATATATATATATATATATATATATATATATATATATATATATAACACGGAAATTACATAATTGTCGATGCAATAATTTATTTCAACCTTATGGTATTTTCAAGCATCTAAACTAGACAATTACATTTTGGATACTGAAATAAAGAAAGAAAAAAAATCGGGCCCCGACCGTCAAAAAACCAGAGGGGGTGGAAGTAGCACTCCACTTAATACATTTTATAGAGAGGGTGGGAATTCAGTTAGTAGGGGAGAGATTTAAATAAAAAAACAGAAAGAACATTATGACACTTAGTGAACGCCCGGTAACCCGACGTAACAACAGACACACACACACCCACAGACTCACACACACGCACACACACATACACACACACACCTAAATATGTACGTTCTTACCCGTAAATGACTTGACATGCGTTTACTAACCTAGGAAGAAGAGGGAGAAATATACGGATATAGAGAGAAGGAAATACATAAATAAACTGACAATCGGCTGCGCGTAAGGGATAGAGAAGAAGAAAGAAAAAAGATGGAAGCGAGTGACGATCCGCTGCCTGTCATATGGTTTAATTAAGTCTAGACTCTCAGATAAAAAGAAGGGAAAGGATAGAAAATGAAGATTATACGCGCGTCATGGAGTTAATAGTCATGGAAAATAATTCTATTAAAAGATATATAAAAAATATATGAAAAGTTTTAAAAACTATCGGCATGTTTTCATGTTAAAATTAGTTTGAAGTAAATATTATCTTATAATACGTTCAAATTTTCTATATTGTATTTGTAATATATTACTATGAATTCAAAAATTGTTTCTTATGTAGTTAATATTTTAGTATTTTTATGTAATTAATTTTATTGGTGATAATAGCAGTCGTTATTATTTTGCTCACTAATATTTCACTTCCTAATTGATTAAGATGCAGAAAATTGCATTATTAGTCGCCCCGAATTCCATAGGACGTATTTAGTTTCGGTTAATATATACTTTTATTCATTCCGTACACAAAAGTACTTTTATGCACGCGTAAAGAAATAGATAAATAAAATAGTTATTATTTTAAAGTTTTGTGTTAATTTATATTAAATCTAATAATGTCTAGTGGTAGTATTTGATCTTTTTGACTTATATCAGTTTAATAACTAATGTATTATCTGCAGAAAATTTTTTTGTCTTAATGCTATCTCATGTATTTATAAGTAATTTGGATAAACAGGTACTTCGGAATACGTACGTCCAACTTAAATTTCAGACAACAAATATTATCAAGTCGTTATAACCGAGTTTATACCGGACAGCACTATAATGACCAGTGCATAAAAGTACTTTTGTGTACGGAATGAATAAAAATATATATTAACCGAAACTAAATACGTCCTATGGAATTCGGGGCGACTAATAATGCAATTTTCTGCATCTTAATCAATTAGGAAGTGAAATATTAGTGAGCAAAATAATAACTACCGCTATAATCACCAATAAAATTAATTACATAAAAATACTAAAATATTAACTACATAAGAAACAATTTTTGAATTCATAGTAATATATTACAAATACAATATAGAAAATTTAAACTCTTCCTTCCTTTTTCTTCTTCTCTTTTCCCTTACGCGCAGCCGATTGGCAATTTATTTATTTCCTTCTCTCTATATCTGTATATTTCTCCCTCTTCTTCCTAGGTTAGTAAACGCGTGTCAAGTCATTTACGGGTAAGAACGTACATATTTAGGTGTGTGTGTGTGTGTATGTGTGTGTGTGCGTGTGTGTGTATGTGAGTGTGTGTCTGTTGTTACGTCGGGTTACCGGACAGTCGCTAAGTGTCATAATGTTCTTTCTGTTTTCGAGTAAGTGAGGCCCGGAGGTGCAAAGATTGGAGTTCAGACGATCACTTGCCATGAAAATAACGATAAAGCAAAGACAGGCTCGCATCGTCTCTTCTGTGGGAAAGATGTTGCAGGGAAGAACAATGACCATCCCCATATATATAACGTTTTCATCCGTGCCTATACTTAGAGAAATTTTATTTTTTAAACTATTATAAACCTGAACAACATGCATTCGGACTACCACAAACTTTGAAATTTAACTTCCCCGCCATTAACTGGTTTTGGACTAAACAACCATGAGAACACCTTCCATCGAGAAACCATTTTTCTTTTTTACCTCACAGCATCTGTTTTATTGTTCTATATTTTATTTTCACGCTATTATGATCCGTTTCATGCTTAGTTTCCTTAAATACTTTACAGGCAAAATGTCTTTACGCATTTTGCTTACCGCTGACCTCTGACGAGAAGGAAAGTATTTTTTCGAAACTCCGCGAATAAGGATTTTCAAATCTATTTGTGTTTCTTTCTGGAGAATAAATTTGTTTTAACTCTTACTAAAGTCTTTACCAACATATTCTATTAAACCTACGTAATATATATATATATATATATATATATATATATATATATATATATATATAATACCCGTTCACATACACTTTTTTCATGATAGACCTAGAACCCAGAATTAGATGTCGTACATCGAAGCCCACTTTGGGTCTGGCGTTGTTCGTTGTCGATGTAATTGCTCGATTCCATCTATTGCTGGGTTCTAGCTTTATCATGAAAAAGTGTATGTGAAAGGGTATATATATCTATCTCCCCTTAATATTTAATATATATATATATATATATATATATATATATATATATATAGTAATTTATAAAATATATATGGCGATTAAGCTACACTGAATATTCTGCGTTTCATCCACTATAGCTATAATAAAAAACTCCAACAAAGTCAAGGGAGAAAACTTTAAGAAAATCATGCACAAAGAAATGAAAAAATTAGGCCTAAAAGCGGACGTATCAGCTTACATAAAAATAACAAACTTCCTGGACGTCACGTTAAACTTAGATAAAAACACATATAAACCATACTTAAAAGATAACGCTACTCCAATTTACGTAAACCCTAAGTCCAACCACCCACCATCAATTATAAAACACATTCCTAACTCGATCATAAGTAGACTCAGTAATAACTCAAGCGATGAAAATGCATTTAACAGGTCAACCAATATCTACGAAACAGCCCTAAAAAATAGTGGATACAAAATATCGATATCAAATATAAGCAACAAAACACCAACAACTATAATGAAATTAAAAATAGAAAAATAGAACTATAATTTGGTGTACGGCCCCATACAATCAAATGTTAAAAACAAAACTTGGCAAGAAATTTCTAGATCTTATTGAAAAACACTTTCCCGCAACCAACCCCTTACACAAAATATTCAATAAAAATACCTTGAAGTTATCTTACAGTTGTTGCGAAAATTTAGAGATGATAATCAAAGCACATGATAACAAAATACTAAATGAAAACAATGTAAACAACAACAAAATAAACAATAAAAAAGTAGATACCATGACAGAAATAAAACCAACACTAGCAGAAATAATAATAATAATAATAATAATAATAATAACAATAATAACAATAATAATAACACTAATAATAATAATAATAACAACATTAATAATAATAATAATAATAATAATAATAATAATAATAATAATAATAATAATAATAACAAAAACCAACCCCGGACAAGAACAACCATACCATAAATAAAAATACTAATAATGAACAAGATAAATGCAATTGTAGACACCGCACACTTTGCCCAGTCCAAAATAAATGTCTAACAAAAAGTGTAGTTTATCAAGCAACAATATTTGTGAAAGAAAACCCGAATAACAAGAAATATTACATAGGCATGACTTCCTTAGATTTCAAAACCCGATACTATGACCACAAAAGTACATTCAAAAATAAAAACACTGTATAAAAACAACACTAGCGAATAAATACTGGGAACTCAAAGAAAGCGGACACTTGCTGGTAGTCGAATGGAAAATAATGAGACAAGCTACCACGTGCAGACATTTAGACGACCCATGTAACTGATGCCTCCATGAAAAATGTGCTATCCTGTACTTTAAAGAACCTCAAAATCTATTAAACTGTAGACGAGAAATAGCAAACAACTGTGTTCACAAAATAAAACTTACTCTAGGATAGCGATACAAAATAGCTTTAAAACTAACAATAACAATGGAAAGCAAACAAATAAATAAATTAAATAAACATGAATATACATAAACGATCACACATATATGTATATATATATGTATATATATGTGCATGTATGTGTGTACACATAGGTATATTTATATATATATATATATATATATATATATATATATATATATATAAAGGAAGGGAAAGATCTACCGTAAACCACTAACCTAGTTCTAAAACAGATCCTTTGTTCGATAAAATGCATGCCCATTGGCTGATAGGAATGGGCGCGGTGGATACTAGAAAGCTGATTGGCTAACTACAAATCCTCAACATATATAAAAACAAGAAGCAACCACAGAATTCGCGCATAAGCCTGACGAATCCTATAGTGGATGCAACGCAGAACATTCAGTGCAGCTTAATCGCCATATATATTTTATAAATTACTAACTAGCTCTACCTACGTATTGAGCACTTTTGAAGTAAATACTTAAAGTTTACGCATAAATCTATACTTTCGTATATTAAATTTATGTGAGTAAATGAAGTAGTTATATATATATATATATATATATATATATATATATATACGTTCAACATCTAATTGCGATTGAATAAATACTGTTTAAATTCCAGAGTAGACTTAAATAAATAATTAAAATGTCTATTCCAGTAACTATATTTTATTCACGTCTGACAGCATCATTTCTTCACAGAACGTTGTGTTATAACTTGGACAAACGACATAGAAAGTTATATATCCTATGTTTGCACATATTTAAACAAAAAGTTCCAAAAAATAGTGCCAGAAAAATTTCGAGTAATGTCTGGCCTTGTTGTAACTTATTACTGGTGTAATATAACTTGTGATCCAATTCATTTCGGTGATTACTTTTAACGTTGTGAATAAGTTATATAAAAATGATAGTTTGATGAGTCCATATAACTCACACACGCATACAAAGACAAGTCGCTTTCTCTCTCCTTTTATATATATATATATATATATATATATATATATATATATGTATATATATGTATATATACATACACCCACACAAATGTACGTTAAAAAAACGAGTGAAAAGAACCCATTAGCAAACCAATACTGGGAACTCAAAGAAAGTTCACGTTATCCAGTAGTTTAATGGAATATAGTAAGATCAGCGAGAACATGTAGAGACCTAGACGATCCATGCCTTCATGAAAAATTTGCTATCCTATACTTTAAGGACTCCCAGAAAGCTGTGGGGAAGTCTCGAAATAAAGACGAAACGTTGATAAACACATAATACGGTGTGTTCCTTTTTATTTCTCTATTTTGTCGGAATACTATATCCATTATTTTCATCATATCAATATATGTATATATATATATATATATATATATATATATATATATATATATATATATATATGTATATATGTATATATATATATATAAATGTTTGTTCATACATACGCAGATTATATATATATATATATATATATATATATATACGTATGGCTCTGAAAATAATTATATATCTCTCACACATTCTAATATATAGCGGTTTTCTTGATCTGTGTTGGTTAATAGAAATTCTTGTGTGCAGAGCGTTTGCTCAGTGGGTAGAGTGCTTGCCTTGCATGCAAGAGGGTCGGGTTTCGACTCCTGAGCTCGGATATGTCTAACTGATGAGCCCAAATGAGGGCGAAACACGAGTCTTTGACTTCCGGTTCTTTGACTGTCATGGCTCTTGTGGGCTGCGACGTTGTTTGGCTGTGGAATATATATAATTGTAATAAGAATTACAATTATATTAGGGCTATCCATTTATTTCCACTTATTTTTTGCTTCCTTTTTAAAATTATATGTTTTTAACTTTTGCAAAGTCTTTATTTAACATATATGCATATATATGTATATATATATATATATATATATATATATATATATATACACGTACACACATATACACATTAATTAATTTAATATTTTATGTCTTTTTTATCAATCATGCGTAATTATAGAAACAACCCTTAATATATTATTACATTATCTCTCTGGATTACGCAGTATATGAACTGCGAAATGAAATCAACAATAATATAAAAAGAGAACTTAATAATACTTCCATATCTGTTCCCGTTTGTAGGCTTCTCGAACAGATCAACGCCACGATATAAGAAACGATGCCACTCACCGAAGCATACAGACAGAGAAAGAAGTACAAAGAACGATGAAGGGAAGGAAAGAGTCAGAGAAAGAGAGAGAGAGAGTGTGAGAGAGATGGGGTAAACATAATGGAGGAAGAGAAAATGTGCTGAATGGCTGCCACATTTGCCTGTAATTCTTCGGCTATTTCGTGGCGGAGTCATTAAGAGACATTCGGAGAGATATATCGGCTTCCAAGTTATCTCGGTACAGGGAAATCTAATGATTATGAATTCAGACCGAGTTTTTATTTTTCTTCATTTTTTGTAAAACTTTTATCCATTATTTTTTCCAGAGGAACTACGGATTAATGAATATATCAAATGGTTGTCCTACTCGTAGTGGTATGTGAAAGAGCGTTCTGTTAGTGGGCTTTGTAGCATTAATATTTGCCTAAACGCAATATTATATGTAGGACCATTATGGCAGTACGTTTTATTACATCGGAATTGACCTCCTGGTAAGAGAATTATTGTAATGGTGCCTATAGCATCGGGAGTAGCTTAATTGCAGTATTATATATAAAGGCGGGTTGGCAGTGGGATTTAAAGCATAACGTTGACCTACTAGTAAATTATATGTAGACGCGTTTTGACGGTGGACTTTATAGCATGAGAGTTGACCTGCGTCTAGCATTACATGTTTGGGTGTTATGATATTGGGGTTTATAGCACCAGGGTTTATTCAATGGCATTATTACTTGTGGGTGCGTTCTGACAGCGGAGTTTATACCATATGGATAGGCCAGCTGAAAACATTATATCTGGACGCGTTATGGCAGTTGGCTTTATAGCATTGCGATTTGCTATGGACGATATTATTTGTAGGGGCGTTATGGAAGTTAGGTTTATAACGTAGGGGTTAGCTTACTGCCAGTATTATATATAGTGACGTTATTACAGTTGGGTTCATAGCATCGAAGTTTACCTACTGCCAGTATTATATTTCGGGACATTATGGCAATAGTGCTTATATCATGGTAGTTGGCATACTAATACTAATATATGAGAGAAATATGGTTTATCGCATTGTGGTTGACCTACTGAGAACATTTTATGTGGGAGATTTATGGCAATGATATTTACATCATGTCGTTAAAATTTAATTTGAACTCTTGATGAGGTGTACGTGAGCGATATTGACGCACACGTTCCGAGAATGTGTTTAGATTTACAGATTCAATTAAGGTTTGGTAAAAATCTGCTAGATTTTTAAATTTAAATGAATACTGTCGAATCGAAGAATTTTGCTATAGTTTTGGTAACTTGTAGTCCAGATATGAAGATCTATTTTTAACATAAAATGGTGATTGTTTTTCTAACAACAAACAAAGATAAACAGACAATCAAAGTTTTTGTATCAAACAGCTGATATTATCACTCTAATTACACCTGGATATTAAACAGCATAAAATTGGCAGATTATCTAGGGAAAGTTAAACCTGTGAGCCATCTGCAAAACATCTACAACAAAACGTGGCCTTTTTAACTCGGAACAGAGTCATGTATCTGCTCTGATACTACATTTCGCCTTTTCTGATCTCGATCAGTGAAGGAGAAATCCTTCTAGAGTGAGGCAATTTTTATTTTTGTTCCTATCCAGAGTTTCCTTTTGTGGGGAGCTGGATTTTCTCATATTAAAAACCGACCTTGTGTCTAACTCTGGCATTGTTGGGAGGCAAGTAAATAGGAATATCTGCAATAAAACTCGTCTAGCTACAACCACTGTAAATCATTTTCCTTTCTCTCTTTCTGTACCTAAAACTATACGATACTTACATGAGCAAAGTTTCGTCCCTAGAAGTGTCAATCTGTTGAACACAATACCGAAGGATTGCTTTCCAGCTGACTACTACCTGTTCGTTTTCTAGTCCAGTGAAAACAAATCCTTATCAAACAGTTATCTTTATCAAATTCCGATCAATCAGGAACATCATTGTCAGTCACTACGGCATTGTATCAATGTCAACATATCACTTATTTAACCGTTATTATCGAGTAGCCTTTGGGGATTCATAATGATACGCCCTTAATAAAAAGCTAGGTACCACTTCGTAGAATTGCTAATGATATACAGAAATTCTATAAATACGTTGATTCTTTGGCTCGCCGTTTGAGCTCGATGTAAACTGTTTAAGTCATGAAGAACTAAGTTGACCAAGCCAGTTAAAAAGACAACATGCATTCATTTTGTTTACAGTGGATAGAGCAGTTGAATCTCTGCGGTTCCGGGTGACCACTATTTGAAGATAGCGGTTTCAATTCTATTCAAGCAGGCCAGAGAGTTTGTTGGCCAAAACGTGGTGAGACGACAACTATGAAAGGCAGTTATTATTGGGGATACAGTTCTAAACTCAACATTCATATCCCGTCGTGGTTTTGTCACCTGAAGTATGCCAGACGATGAGTTGACCGAAATGTGGTGAAAACAACAGCAACTATGAGGACGAGGATAACAGTCCGCAAAATGATTGAATGCAGAAATTATGAAGGATTAACCCTTAAACATAAATAAACATAAAAAGCAAAGTAACTTTTTATCGGTTCGATATATTTCTCCCTCAATTTATTTTTCTCCCTTTCTCTTTCCCAACTCCGGGTTATTCCTTTTAATTAATACTAGACTTCCAATTATTTATTTTCTCGGTTGATACGAAATAGATAGAGAGAATGACAGAAGTTACACGAACAGACAACGTGTAGATTTATAGCAGGGGTCAATTTGAGCAAACGTGAAAAATAAATAATAATAGTATGGTTCATTTGATTGGTTAATTGCAAATCATGAAAAATTAAAACAGCTTGTTTTAAAATATAAGTTAATCCCCTTGTTTTTGCTAACAATCTGAACCATTATTCGCATTTCATGATGGGCAAAGTATGACTGTATTCTCTCCATACTTTTCAATATATTCCTTATATTTTAAAGAAAGATACGATGGACATATAAATGTATATAGTGTGATTGCTAGAAATACGAGGAATTTTTCAAACGGTAATTTATCATTACAGGAGCCAGGAAATTTGTTTTTGGACCTGTTCCGTGTTGGCGAGTAGCAACTGTTTCAGAACCTCCCCTTTTCCAAAAATACAACAACACCAACACACTGATGCTTTGTAATCATTGAAATATATTGATAAAAGAGGCATTTGTTTTTACCCCGCAAGATTTTCTCTTTTGAAAAGAATAATCAGATGATTTTGAAAGACGACAAAGTTGGTTTCTGCTGCCTCCTTCCATAATGTGTGTATCGACATAAAAAAAGTGAATGAGTGAGACGCAAATAGGAATATCTATAACAAAACTCGTCTAGCTACAACCACTGTAAACCATTTTCCTTTCTCTCTTTCTGTACCTAAAACTATACGATACTTACATGAGCAAAGTTTCGTCCCTAGAAGTGCAAGTCTGTTAAACACAATGCCGAAGGATTGCTTTCCAGCTGGCTACTACCTGCTCGTTTTCTAGTCCAGTGAAAACAAATTCTTATCAAACAGTTATCTTTATCAAATAAAGTTCCCCCTCCACTTACATTGTTCACGTTTACTGATGTGTAAAAAGAAGTGTCAAGTTTAAAAGTTAAAATCTAGAAGTTGTGTTGTCTTAAATGTAGTAACTAAGCACGAACCGTGAACGTCAAAAAAAAAAAAAAAAAAAAACTGGTCGAGAAAAAAATAAGTCAATATTTGTCTGAAATCTATACACATTAAGATCAGCTAAAAAGGAAGCGAAAACGTCGACAGTTCCCATTAGTTGTGTCCATAGACAAGAAAACACAATCGTTTATGGTCGGATAAGGGTGGACATTTGCATCTATTTTTTTCTTGTAAATATTGATTTCTTCAAACAGCAGATACTGCCATTTAGAGTTAAACAATGTTTTGTCGTTATTTTTTTTACCGCAGCAAGAGGCGAGTACAGTTATCAGATAAGTTGAGTATTCACAATTTTCTAGCCTATAGTAAGTTCTGACCTGAACATCTTCAGAGAAATTCAAACGATTCTTTCAGGAAGGTCCATTACATGTTACGTCACTAAACGTTTCCCGTTCACCATGATTCAAAGAACAAATACAGATCAACTCTCATATTGGACCAAGCTTCACCAATCGTGGTTATTATAACTACTTTTGTAATTTTGTTTATGTTTTAATTATAGATTACCACATATCAAGGCATGTAGAGCACTTACGAAAAGGGATTGTAGCTATTAAATTAGGACCGGAAACAATGGGTTTAATCGATAGAAGAATACTTGCTACTCATGCATCTTTTGACACGGATGTCCATAACGTTGGTTCGAACTCGACCGCCAGTTGGCCAATACCACCGGTATAAGTAAAGTATTAATCAAATTTTATTATTTTTTTCATAAACATTAACACACCGTAAACATAAACAGAAACATAACCATTAAACTTAACATAAACATAAACATAACATACAAATTAACACACCATAAACATAACCTAACCATAAACATACCACACACATACCATAAACATAAATATAACATAAACATTAACATACAATAAACATACCATAAATATAAAATAAACATACCATAAACATAAACATACGATAAACATAAACATACCATGGACATAAACATAAACATATCACAAACATGAACATAAACATACAATAATCATAAACATAAACATGCCACAACCACGAAAATAAACATACCACAAACATGAACATAAACATTCCATAAACATAAATATAAACATAAACATACCATAAACATAGATATATTATAAACATAAACATAAATATACCATTTATGTTATGTTTATTTTTACGTTTATGTTGATGGTATGATTATGTTTATGTTTACGCTATGTTTATACATAGCATAAACATAAACATATGCATGCCATAAACATAAACATAACATAAACATAACATAAACATCCCATAAACATAAACATTAACATTAACATAAATATAACTAACATAAACATAACATAAACATTAACATTAACATAAACATCCCATAAACATAAACATTAACATTAACATAAATCTATCTAACATAAACATACCATAAACATAAATATAACATAAATATTAACATAAACATAAATATAAACAGTATAAACGTTAATAAAGACATTCATTTTACTTACAGTTGTTTAAAGTTACAAAAACTTAATTAAAAAATATTCATTAAACCTAAGATACATTTTTTTTGTGAAATTTGTTCTTGTTTTATGTTTTTTTTTATTCCGTATGAGATGAATATGTGTTGTTAATTATGTTTCCCGACGTCTTTTATATTGCTCGGCTTGTTCCGCCGGTTCTCGTAAACTACCATTCGAGTCCGAGCGCACGTCACGAAAATCCTGGTCAAAGTTGCATAAGTACCTAATACTTAAGCGGAATAGATTATCTAAGTTGACGACTTACTATGTCTTTGTTTACAGTTGACTTTAATACAATTATATTTTACTCGGTAGGGAAGCAGATTTGTGGGATTTGAGTCAATAGATAGATGTTATATGAAAGAAACTTTGCTCATGGAATTTCCGTTTTGTTTGGGGAAAAGACAGAAACTAGGCTCATTTCAGTGATTGTCGCCGGAGGAGGTGTTGCTCATAAGGCTTTAGGCAGTTTGAGCAACTCACTCGAACCTAATGATGCAGGAAACAGAGGCTAGCAATACCTATCCTATGTAAAAAGGCTAGCAATACCTATCCTGTGTAAAAAAGGCTGTAAGGACAACATTCGGAAATCGATTTTGTACTCTAAGATAAGAAAGACAGCTCCGCGCATAACCTGCCCAGATATTACATCAGTGCGCAATCTGAAAATGTATCTGACTATTATACTAGGAGATGATTCTGTTAGTAGTCATCTACATTCTGGAATTATAAAATGATTTATTTTCAAGAAACCTTAGAAACATTCAACAAATGAGAATTTATACAACCGCGCATTTTTGGTGTTACTTTATTGAACTTCATTCATTACAAATTACTTTACCAAAATGCTGGTTGCTTTAAATATGCAAGCGTATTTTATTACTACATGCGTATTCGAAAATTATTGGGGGGGGAAGACATGCGCAGAATGTAAATACGAAAATCGTTTCAAATGTAAAACGTCCTATTTTACGAACTAAAAAGTAAAAAGGCTACGAATACGGGATTAGTACTAACGAGAAACTCCTTGTGTTCCTGAATATATTTCTCTTCTACTAGAGTTGCTCATGCTGGTTATGTATGCACTTTAATGTATCGAGCAAAACTTTTCAGAAATCTACTAATTGAAGGTCAATAATTAATGTTTGCTAAGTGACACATCTGTCACTGACGGCGAAATTAATGAAATGGCCACGCCCATTTTAGCGAAGTACGAACACCTACCAGCACTGTATCTCTGAAACCGTTGAGCGTAGATGGTCATGTGACCACTCAAAATGTCCAGAATCACCACATTATGGGTGGGGACGGGGTCAATAATTCCTTATGATGTTCTGAAATCAATGGCTTTCGAGATATTTGTAATAAACTAATTTCAACATTGTACATCGGACAGTGTATTGCATCCTGATCTTTATTATATTACTGATGTACATTATCCATGATTTTTTTGTTTTATTTTTTGGATTTCGACACTTTGTGCTTTTACTACAACCACAAAACACCACATATGTTAAGTTCTCTGCTCTGCAAGTGCACGTCCTTGTACTCCTACATGATGTTGGGTATTTACATGGTGGTGGTAGTTCATCTGGTCCGCATGGTACAGGCAGTAACTAAGGAGTTATGCCGAGTTTTGTTGTTTCATATCCAAACTGGAAAACTGCTTCTGTGGTACCAATATTCAAGAATTCTGGCGAAAGAACTGACCCATCAAATTATCGCCCCATTAGCCTCCTCCCACTTTTCGCCAAAATATTTGAGACCATAATTAACCATGCTCTAGTCCGGCACCTTACAGATGCTAAACTTCTGACTGACAAACAATATGGATTTAGACATGCCCGTTCCACAGCTGACATCCTCACTGTAATCTCTGAACGTATATACCATTCACTGGACAAAGTTGGGGAGGGCAGAGGGGTAGCTCTAGATATATCTAAGGCTTTTGACAGGGTATGGCACAAGGGTCTCCTTAGGAAAATTAAATCATACGGTATCACTGGTAGAATACTTAGCATAATTAAATCCTTCTTAGATAAGAGAAAAATCCAGGTTGTCCTCGACGGTCGTACGTCTAAACAGTGTGATATAAATGCGGGAGTGCCTCAGGGGTCTATCCTTGGACCTCTATTGTTCCTAATATTTATTAATGACCTCCCCGACAAAACTGCCTCTGACATGGGTATATATGCTGATGACACTACACTCTATAAGAGGCATGACAGGAAAACAAACGAACACATATCTAAAGAAATGGCAAAAACACTAGAGGATGGCCTCCAATCTGTAGTGGAATGGTGACATAAATGGATGGTCACATTCAATGCTGCCAAGACTAAATTGGTTTCCTTCAATAATTACAAGAAACCTTCTCTGCCACCCATAGCAATGGCCAGTGACTCCCTGTCTGAGAGTACATTTTTCAAACTGCTTGGCCTAACGTTCACAGGAAACATGAGTTGGAACAATTATATTGAAGACATTGCCAGGGCCGCTGCGAAAACTGTAGGCTCTCTCTACCGTGCTAGAAAACTGCTGGCACCTGAAAGTATCCTGTATCTCTATAAGGCCACCATTCTCCCATGTATGGAGTATTGTTATCACATTATCGCTCCTAGACAAGGTTAAAAAAAGAGTCGCCAATCTGATAGGCCCTGAACTGGCATCTAAGCTTCAGCCTCTGTCCCATCGACGAAACGTTGCATCCCTCTGGCTGTTCTACAAGTATTTTAATGGTGAATGCTCTGACGAACTGCAGACACTTGTGCCCCCACGGCGTAGACACCCTCGACAAACCCGACAGACAGCTAAATCCCACCTCCAAACAGTAGAGATACCCAGGTGTAAAAGATCTTTCTACTCTAGACTCTGGAATTCCATTCCAAGTTACTGCTTCCCCAACTGTACTGACATGCAGAAGTTCAAGTGCAATGTGAACCGACATCTTGCTGCCCAAATCTCAACATAGTGCCCCAGTAGTTGCTGCCCCTGATAGTAGCCCCCTACACCAAAGTGGCAATGCGCCTTGTTTGGGGTGAAAATGTAATTAAATTAAACCTGAGCGTATCTAGTTTAATTATTAAAGGATTTGGGGCTTCTAAACACAATCTGCACTGTAGATATGATCGTTTATGTGTTCTTGTAGTGTGAAAGAACAACACACACGCTGGTTAAAGTCAAGTTCTTTCCTAGAATTATGGTACTGCTCCTATCGACACTCATAAAATGTTGAACAGTCGGTTTTCTTTAATATAGTTACAAGGAAGTTTTCAGCATTACTTATCATCTTCGGCGACAATTCCTCTGCACCAAACCCTTTCAATAGAATGAGATCAATTGAAGCCTTCAGACCAGCCAGCTTTGAACCCACCTTACTTGTACTGTCGCATCCACTTATGCGTGAATTGCTGGTAGACAGGACACCAAATTACTATTCTGTTGATCAGCCAACAGGTGAACAGGCACAGTCTTCTTGTTCTTCTTGTTCTTCTTGCTGCCAAGCTTTACATAGAGTTTTTGTAGTCCCCATGTTTTCTTGAAATGGTAGATGAGGCTTATGAGAACATCCGTGTCAGGTGAGTCAACTAGAATCGATTGAAAACCATGTTTTACACCATCATTAATATGGAACATGATTCTGTCATCAGCCTTTTCTTGGTATCTTGAGAGCTCTGTGATCGTTCTTTCTTTGCCCACAGTGTTCTACATTCACAACCATATACTCCACCATGAGCTACAAGAGTATTCCTAGTTACCACCATTGTCACTGCACTTTTACCAACGATGAAGGATCGCTGCGCATGAGCGTCCAAAACACGCTTTGTTATACGAGAGTTATTCCAAAAATTTAGTGTCCTATATATTTTACTTAGGAAGTTGAAAAGCTTCAAAGAAGGAAGTGGTGTCATTTCAGCGTCTTCTTGTTCTCGTTCCGGTGATTTTTGGCTGAGTCATGCCATTTATACTAAGGTAAGTGGGGATTATTTGGCGCCCCCTTCGTTATGAGAAACAAATAAGACAATTCCACATGATCTCCGGCTCTCAAAGATTAGTCAATCCCAATCGAACAGCCGCAGTCTTCTTCGCTGTGAAATTTCTAGATTCTTACGGAGACAAAACATTGTTCAGCTTGGGGTTATTCTTGACACAACTCTTTCGCAACAACCTGTGAGTACGACTGATTTTAACAATGACATTTGCACCTAGATTTAGGATTTTGCGAAGCTAAACAGAATGGTATGTCTTCACCCATGGTACATGAGAGCCTTAACAGATCAACAATGTATATAAAAAGTAAATAAAAATGGTTTAAAGTTGTTTTCCGTTGGGTTTAAGATAACCCTCTAGGTTCAACCTCCGATCATATATTTGCCGTCAATTTTCATTACAGCCGGTGAATTCTTGGTTTCCTTTTTCTATAGCTAGGCTATTATGTAACAGGTGTGTGCTGTTGTTATAAAGAGGACTGCCGAGGGATGTCAAGTAATCTGGATGATTATTATTATGATCGTCTTTGATATTTGGAAAATAAAACGCTAGAAGATATGTATCAAGACGAAACAAGTATTTTACATATAAAATACTTATGGTAGGAATTTATCGGGAATGCTAGCACGGAATGTTAGAACATAAAAAATGAAGATGATTTATTGACGGCATCAGGTAGTTTTAATGATACCTGGACTAATAACGTAATAATATAGTTGAGAGGAGACCGGACAGTTTTAGTTTAAAGTTGAGAGTCAGACGCAGCCGTAAGCACGGAAGATGTTGTCTCCGCGTTTGCAAGCTGGGAGAAAGGAAATCTTAGTATAAAGTTAGAATAAAAAAAAAGCCGTAGCAAACTCCAACACGCAAATAAAGTTATATTAAATATATAACCTATTGTTGTTGGTTTCCTTCAAAGGAAGATGACTTTAGATAATGAGAAGTATGGCGACACAACGGAGTATGTTCTTTGCCTGTGCGCTACTAAGATTGGTGTTAATAAACTGTTTTATTGCATGTATTGCACATACGCACACATTGCACAATATAAATAGATACATACACTGCATAAACTTATACAGATACATTCATTTTGCTTACAGTTCTTGACAATTCAAAAAATAATAATAAAGATATTTATTAAAGTTAAGATAGTGTTTTTTCTTATTTTTGTAAATTTTGTTCTTGTTTTTTTTTTTTTAGTATGCGATAAATAAATGTTATTAATTATGTTACCGGCGTTTTTTTTTTTCTTATTTTTGTGAATTTTGTTCTTGTTTTTTTTTTATTTAGTATGCGATAGATAAATGTTATTAATTATGTTTCCGACGTTTTTTCTTATTTTTGTGAATTTTGTTCTTGTTTTTTTATTTAGTATGCGATAGATAAATGTTATTAATTATGTTTCCGACGTTTTTTCTTATTTTTGTGAATTTTGTTCTTGTTTTTTTTTTATTTAGTATGCGATAGATAAATGTTATTAATTATGTTTCCGACGTTTTTTCTTATTTTTGTGAATTTTGTTCTTGTTTTTTTATTTATTATGCGATAAATAAATGTTATTAATTATGTTTCCGGCGTTTTTTTTGTAATTTTTGTGAATTTTGTTCTTGTTTTTTATTTAGTATGCGATAAATAAATGTTATTAATTATGTTTCCGGCGTTTTTTTTTGTAATTTTTGTGAATTTTGTTCTTGTTTTTTTTATTTAGTATGCGATAAATAAATGTTATTAATTATGTTTCCGACATTTTTTTGTAATTTTTGTGAATTTTATTCTTGTTTTTTTTTTATTTAGTATGCGATAGAAAAATGTTATTAATTATGTTTCCGACGTTTTTTTGTAGTTTTTGTGATTTTTTTTCTTGTTTTTTTATTTATTATGCGATAGATAAATGTTATTAATTATGTTTCCGACGTTTTATTGTAATTTTTTTGAATTTTATTCTTGTTTTTTTTTATTTAGTATTCGATAGATAAATGTTATTAATTATGTTTCCGACGTTTTGTTTGTAATTTTTGTGAATTTTGTACTTGTCTTTTATTTAGTATGCGATAGATAAATGTTATTAATTATGTTTCCGACGTTTTATTGTAATTTTTTTGAATTTTATTCTTGTTTTTTTTTTATTTAGTATGCGATAGATAAATGTTATTAATTATGTTTCCGACGTTTTATTTATTTTTTTTTACGCTTGCCCTTTTCTGGCGGATCTCATAAGCTGCCAGTCGGGCCCGGGCCAACCTCACGGAAATCCGAATCAAAAGCTGCATAAGTATCGACTACTTAAGGAGAAGAGATACGCCAAGTGGACGACTCACCACGTATTTTTTAACGCTTGACTTTAAGACAACTATATTGTACTCAGTAGGGATGCGATTCGTGGGATTCAAATCAATAGATCGATGTTATATGAAAGAAAATTCGTGCTCTACTAAGATTGATGCTTATAAACTGTTTTATTGTGCGTGTTGCACACTCAGACACACATTGCACAAGATAAACGCTGTCCACACACATTTAATTATGACAGACGCTTTTTATGATGCACACAATGTGTAGATACAATGACATACACAAACGAGACGTTAAATACAACCATGTTATATAAACTCGTATGTAAAAGTGCTATTGAAATCAAATACATATTATGAGACGCAGTCAATAAAACACTTCTTTGTTTCGTTCAGCGCATGCTATTAAAGCACACGAAAACAGATAAAGAAAAAAATCTAATTTCATTCTGTTTTTCCTTTGGAGACATTTTATTTCTGAATTTTAACATTTACTGAACTTTTAGGAAAAGTTTTACCAACTTAATATAATAGCATTTTACTTGAAACGAGAGCAGATATAAGTAAGTTGTTACAATTAAGTCTGAGTTTTTGCCAATACGAATGTAATTCCATGCTTCACTAGAATTTAAACTAAATAATGCCAGTTCAATCTGTAACACGGAAGACTGATTTAAATGTTATGCTAATATAAAACGTAGCACATCGAGAAACTGATTTTTAAAAATCTTGACATATTAATAAAAATCATCTTTCAACTTGATGTTATGCCAACGATACATACTACTGCCAGAAAACATAAAAAATTAACAGAAATGTTCGTATCAGCTCCAAGTTAAAAGACATGATTTTTTCATGTAAATCGCTTCAGATAATTTTTAAGCCTCTAGAACCACTGACAAAATAAACCTGGTTTTAGTATTACTGCACAAGCCACTGTAAAAATATAGCGATCTAATATATATGACGTTGGCCCCAGCATAACGATGAACAACTGATTGTCTGCTAGTGTTCTTTGCCAATTGATTCGTGCAGAATATAGTGAAGGTTTGCATTTTTTATCTAAGGTACCTGAATACAAAATCATGCACTAAACGTCCCGCACATAAAGAAATGGGTCACAAAAGTATCAGAAATTAAAACAGAGTAGTCTTATGAAAGCAGAGCAACACAAAACCGTTCATATTTAAAAAAAAAAAGAGAAATATTTTGGTTTCCATGTATTAGTCTGGACTGAAGCTCCGAACATATTACTCTTTACATATATCACGTAACAAGATCTAACAACGTTTACTTCAGATGCTCAAATATATCAGGCATATTTATATTTTCTTATTCTCCTCTCTCACGACTAAGACAAGTTGTTGCAATAGTATTCGCGTTAGCACGATATATATATATATATATATATATATACATACATATATATATATGTATATATATGTATATAACTACTTCATTTACTCACACAGAATTCATATACGAAAGTATAAATTTATGCGTAAACTTTAAGTATTTATTTCAAAAGTGTTCAATACGTAAGTAGAGCTAGTTAGTAAGTTATAAAATATATATGGCGATTAAGCTACACTGAATATTCCGCGTTTCATCCACTCTAGGACTCTTCAGGCTTACGCCTTATAAGCCTGAAGAGTCCTAGAGTGGATAAAACGCGGAATATTCAGTGTAGCTTAATCGCCATATATATTTTATAACTTATATATATATATATATATATATATATATATATATATATATATATATATATATATGTATATATATATATATATATATATATATATATACGGGTGTGAATATATATATATATATATACATATATATACATATATTTACACACACACACACACACACATATATATATATATATATATATATATATATATATATATATATATATATATATGTATACTAGTAGACTGCCCAGTGTTGTCCGGCGATCTATTTATTTGCCTTCATACATAAAGTCTTGTGACATAATACACGACGCGTGTGACGTCATACATGAGTTCGTACGTCGTTATACGTCACGCCATAGTAGAATAGTATATGATTTCAAGTATGGCAACATGAATGACGTAATATGTAATAATGTCACGACGTCATTGTAAATACAGAAATAGAGATTTATTACATTTGGTATATATATATATATATATATATATATATATATATATATATATATATATATATATATATATATATATATATATACGACTCATATAAATCAGCTACAAATATTGTTTTGTTCTTATTGAACAGTTTAAAGTCAGATCCGTTATTTAAGATCTTTCAAAAAAAACAAAAAAAAAACTTATCGATTATAATAAATCCGTATTTCTGTCTGTACATTTGTTTTATTCATTTTTGTTCACAATGACGTGATATCATATATATATATATATATATATAAATATATATATATATATATGAGCAAACAGTTAATAAAATATGTTAAAAAACACTTTGTAATTAGTTAAAAACATATTTAATCTGAAAAGGAAACACTAGATAAGTGGATAGTCCTTAATCCGCGGAGTTTCGAAGAAATACTTTCCTTCTCATCAGAGGGTAGGAATTAGCAAAATGCGGGATCGGATTTTGCATGCAGAAGTATTTGATGAAACAACAAGTAAGTCAAAGACCTTACTTGAAAACAAAAACAGTGAAGCAGATGGAATATAGTGAAGAAAAAGGTGATTACACATGAATGGATAGTCTGGTGGAAAATAAAAAAAATCCAGTGACGGTGAAATCCAAATGTAAAACTTCAAGAAAGTTATATATATATATATATATATATATATATATATATATATATATATATATATACCAGCGCATTAAATATATAATTATTTACTATATTACTTATTAAATACCTACAGACACTAGTGTTCCGTCCTTTAAGGAATCTTCAGTGTAGCGTGTCACGATTAAAACCAGTCGATATATTCGAATCAGCAGACAGAAGCCATTTATGGCTTTATCAGCAAGGATCGTATCCATTTGGCTACCGTTAACCATGGTAAATAACGTTGAAATTTAAACATTTTATTTTTAAATGTATTTTTACGTCAGTCAGAGTGAATTAATCATTATATGATGACATGTGCATAAGAGCTAAATTGACCGACTTCAATCAACTGAAAGTGCTCAACGATAAGAAACGAGTTTCCTAAGGGGACTGAGATAATTATGTATATATATATATATATATATATATATATATATATATATATATATACATATATATATATATACATGTGTGTGTGTGTGTGTGTGTGTGTGCTATGGCATCATGTGTTAGATTATAGCTGATAACATCATGTATTCTGTCACAGATGGTGTCATAAATGCGAGGCAAAATGAAAGTAGGTGCCCCAGTCAACGCCGCGGAACCGTGTAGTATATATAATGATACGTGGATCTCGGGTAAATGAAGAGAAATTTATACCGCTCTCTTTTGTATAGACATTTTACTTGTCTTATTTGTTTTATACGAGGAAGAGCAATATTTTACGATTGTCAGAGAAATGCATTTAAAATCTCGTCAGCTCAGCCGCGCATTAACGCAGGTACCCGTGCGTGAATGATTATATTTAGTGGAAGGAAACGGATGTGCAAATATAATGTTCCAATCCGTTTAATTCCATTATATATTAAGTTGTGCGTTTTTTTTCTTTAAAAAGTGGTCATCCTTTGCTGAGTCAGTTCGTTTTTCTGTTTAATGCATTAAAAAAATTAATGGGTAGCGACCACATCTATTCAACCACTTATGTCGTTTCCATTACATAGTTATTTTTTTTAAGCAGACTTATATAAAAGCTAGATCTACGTATTTGCCGCCATTTGTGCCACGTGTAAATGTTCTTATCACCTGTACTATTTCTTTCAAGAAAACTTGAGTGTCTGATCTATTAAAACTACAGCTCAAGAAGAGAGACTAATAGCGAAAGTGGTGCAATAGATCCAACCGATGTGTAATACAGGCAGAACCCCCATATATATTCGTGGACACATGAAAATGATTGAGCTTCTCCGCAGCTGACATGCATTACATAGTCTGCAACTGTAAATTTAAAATTATTAGGGTGTTTCCTGAGAAGGTGGCATACAGGTAACTGCCAGTCTCCTGTATTTCGTAGACTCCGACTGAGAGGTGATTGTAAAAATTCCAATCGTTCATTCAAACACAGTTTTTTGTATTTTCTTTTGCACTTGGTTCACTGAGTAACATGTAATTTGTTTTTTTAGCAAAATGTATTGTATATTCATTTCTGTGATGGCCTGAATATATATATATATATATATATATATATATATATATATAATATATTTTAGTCATCGACATACAGTCCTGTTTCGTTGTATCACAACTCATCAGTGCCGCTAGACTATCACCTATCCCAAGTCGAGGATCGAACCTAGAACCGTCGTGATGACAGTCAGCAGTTCTATCCCTCGACCACGGAAGCGGTGCCCGCAACTAATCTGTCCGAATGTCTATTTAAATAAACATCCGTCCGCCACTCGTAAAGTGCTCAAACGTTTGTTTGTAAACAAACCGCGAGCTTCGCATTTTTCAGCCAAATTAAGTAGCGAGTGAGATTATTTACGATAGTGCACTGAAGTATATTCCGCCAGTGGAGCACATACAGGATTATTCTGTAGTAATGGGTAATTCTGCTGTCTTTTCGAATAGTATGTTTCTTCTCACGTTCTTGATAGTGTTCTGATGCAGTCTCTTTGTTGCTTGCAGTACGCCAGTAAAATCTGTTTTGAGTTATGATTTCAAACATGTGAACTATTTAAGGGACGACGCTAAACAGTCCTTGAATTCTTCTCAGCTCTTTTTCCACAGGCCTTTTAATTTTGGCATACTCACTGCAAAGAGGTTGTTTTGTTAGTCTAACCTACGGCATAAATGACCCTCCTAACCAATCTGGTCTTGTTGCATAATTGTGTATGCTGAGGGAAGTATGTAACAGCCTCAAACCTCAGAGATTAGATTAGATTTATTTAGATACCTATGTATTAGCCACGGTGACGGCTTTGGTTCTGGATAGAAGTCATCAATAGTTTAGTTTAATATCTTTTTATCTCCTGGGAAAGATTGCATTTTCAGAAAGCTTTAATAAATGATATAGATAAAAGGCGTACAAAACTGCAACATATTTCAATTGACGAAAAATTATGAAACATTTAAAAGACAGAACATTGC